>NC_059346.1:11482500-12082500 GCF_019703515.2 Myxocyprinus asiaticus | reverse complement strand
TGGACGCATGGCTTGCGCTTTCCAATCTGTTGCGAGGGCTGGTCCAAGATACGCCGATCTGTCACCGTCTTTTCAGCCCTTGGACCGACCTCTCATTCCTACGGGCAGGTGTTCCTCTAGAACTGGTCCCCAGGTGCGTCGTGGTCATGACAGATGCCTCCAAAATGGGCTGGGGCGCTGTTTGCAATGGGCACGCAGCCGCCGGCCTCTGGACGGGTCCGCGACTGCATTGGCACATCAACTGCCTCGAGTTGTTGGCAATTCTGCTCGCCCTGTGGAGGTTTCGGCCATTGAATCAGGGCAAGCACGCGTTAGTTCAGACAGACAACACGACAACGGTAGCATATGTCAACTGCCAAGGTGGTTTGCGCTCTCGTTGTATGTCACAACTCACTGCCGTCTCCTCCTCTGGAGTCAGCAGCACTTCAAGTCACTGCAAGCCACTCACATCCCGGGCAACCTCAGCACTACAGTGGACGCGCTGTCACGACAGGTTACCCTCAGGGGAGAGTGGAGACTCCACCGTCAGGTGGTCCAGCTGATTTGGAGTCGATTCGACAGGCACAGGTGCACCTGTTAACCTCCCAAGAATCCTCCCCACTGCCCGCTCTGGTACGCCCCCCCCTCGGCATAGACGCGCTGGCACACAGCTGGCCCCCTGGCATTCGCAAATATGCGTTTCCCCCAGTGAGCCTGCTTGCACACACCCTGTGCAAGGTCAGGGAGGACGAGGAGCAGGTCGTCCTGGTAGCACCCTACTGGCCCGCCCAGACGTGGTGCTCGGACCTCACGCTCCTCGCGACAGCTCCCCCCTGGCGAATTCCCCTGAGGAAGGACCTTCTTTCTCAGGGAAGGGGCACCATCTGGCACCTGCGCCCAGACCTCTGGAATCTCCATGTCTGGCCCCTGGACGGGACGTGGAAGACCTAAGCTGTCTCCCACCTGCGGTGGTAGACCTGATCACTCAGGCTAGGGCCCCCTCTACGAGGCACCTGTATGCCTTTAAGTGGCGTCTGTTCGCTAAGTGGTGTTCTTCCTGTCGGGAAGACCCCCAGAGATGTGCAGTCGGATCAGTGCTTTCCTTCCTGCAAGAGAGGTTGGAAGGGAGGCTATCCCCTTCCACCTTGAAGGTGTACGTTGCTGCCATAGCAGCACACCACGACGCAGTCAATGGTAAGACCTTAGGGAAGCACGACCTGATCATCAGGTTCCTAAGAGGCGCCAGGAGGCTGAATCCCTCCAGACCACGCCTCGTTCCCTCATTGGACCTCTGTAGTTCTTCAGGGTCTACAGAGAGCCCCCTTTGAGCCTTTGCAGTCAGCCGAGCTTAAGGCACTCTCCTTGAAGACTGCCCTCCTGACTGCGCTCACTTCCATCAAGAGGGTAGGTTACCTGCAAGCATTCTCTGTCAGCGAAACGTGCCTGGAGTTCGGTCCAGGTTACTCTCACATGATCCTGAGACCCTGACTGGGCTATATGCCCAAGGTTCCCACCACCCCTTTAGGGACTAGGTGGTGAACCTGCAAGCGCTGCCCCAGGAGGAGGCAGACCCAGCCCTGTTGTCGCTGTGTCCGGTGCACGCTTTACGCATCTATTTGGATCACACGCAGAGCTTTAGAATCTCTGAGCAGCTCTTTGTCTGCTTTGGTGCACAACGGAAAGGAAGCGCTGTCTCTAAGCAGAGGATCGCCCACTGGCTCATTGACGCCATAACTATGGCATATGTCGCCTACGACATGCTGCCCCCGGTAGGGCTACCAGCCCATTCTACCAGGGGTGGAATGGCTCCCTGGGCCCTGGGATGTCTAACAGACATTTGCAGAGCAGTGGGCTGGGCAACACCCAACACCTGTGCAAGGTTCTACAACCTCCGGGTGGAACCGGTTTCGTCCCAGGTAGTGGCACGCAACACAAGCGGATAAGCCCGGGATAGCTGGCCTGGTGTATCGCTTGCACATAGCGCCTTCCACCACCCTTGGAGCTGAAGACGTGCACCATTAATTCCCAGTAGTGTTCACAAACTTTGTTCCCTGGTTGACTTCCTCCGAGCCCTGTGGCAGTCGAGTTTTCGGAGAGACTCACTGCCGGCCCAGTACACGTGCTAACTAAGAGCCCTGTTCTGGGGTAGGTGCTCCGCATGTGGCGGTTCCCTGTAAGGCTAACCCCATGCGATCTATATCTTCCGCTAGTTCATTTCCCTGCTGGCAAACTGCGTCTTCCTTGGGCAGAGCCCCTCTGCCCCAGTCTCCATGTTTGTAGTAACTCCTCCCCCATTGGGCAGGATCTACCTTGAAGGCTCTCCACATGGTTGAAAAGACCATGTGATGTATTTTTCCACTTAAATATCCTCTCCTCTCTTTGGGCGAGGTGTGGTCTCCGCGGTGTCTTCCCCTTGGGTGGGACACCCCCCGACTAGACCTGGCGGCCCAGTTGGATAATCCCCCTTCTTTTTTAGGGAGTGGAAAAAGAGAAGGGGAAAAGAGGCCACGACTGGGTTAAGCCTGTCTCTATGTTTGGGTAGTCGACTTGTCCCCAAAAAGGGCCGTTCGACACTCATAACTGTGTCAGGGGAGGTTACGTGTCAACCTGGTGTGCTGGCTATGAGGCACACAGCAAGTCTGCCCACCACACACCGCCAGTTCACGTAACACAGTTCAGCCTTGTGGCGTTTTGAATAGGGACCCCTAGTGTCACTACATCGACACCAACGTCGAGTGAGTGACAGATAGGGAACGTCATGGTTACTGGTGTAACCTCGGTTCCCTGATGGAGGGAACGAGACATTGTGTCTCTCCTGCCACAATGCTGAACTACACGCTGAAATGGCCGGACTTTATATCGGCTCCTCAGCATAATGAGTGGTTGCATACCAGCTCCTTTTATACCCGTATGTCCGGGGGAGTGGCATGCAAATACCACTCGCCAACTTTCATTGGCCTTTTATCAAAGACCAGAGGTGTCTCAGGCTCCCAAGTGTCACTACATCGACACCAACGTCTCGTTCCCTCCATCAGGGAACCATGACGTTTATAAATATTACAATGGAGCGCAACCGTGCCTGCCCATTTTTTTAATTTCCCATTTCAGATTTTTCCCATTTACTTTTTTCTCTCTAGGGTTTTCATAAAATTCTTCATAATTCTTCATAGTTGAGTGCCATGATTCAAACCAACCAGCTCCGAGGTAAATTCCAACATTACAAACTTTGATTAGATTGAAAATTAGACGAAAGACAAAAGTTACAAGATTGTGTACTTAAACTGGGCATGAACTACAATCCCATGAACACTGAATGATGTAGTTGAATTAAAAACTAAAAAATATAAAACTATTGATTTAAAGTAGTAGATTTAAAAGCTTGATTTAAAGTATAGAATCAATACATTTAAATTGTTTTGCAAATTATATATCTTAAAACATGCAACTATATAAGCAGTTTGAGAGTGTAGGATGACTGAAAAATTATTCATAAATAATATTGTATGTGTAGCAGCAAGCACTAGAAAAAATATTTTTTTTTTGCATCCATAGACATTCAGTCTATTTTCAGTTCATGCACATATCTTGTTATTTCATCAAATATCTTGGCCTCTGAGTGGACTAGAATGTCATTTAAATGTTTTTTGAAATATAAATTTAAATTTAATTATTTCTACACCATTACTTCAAGCGGTTGCTAATTTTCAACGTGAATGTTTGATGCCTTATTTTGTTATTTTAAGTAACAAATGCAGATGAGATGGTTATCTCCTTCAGATCGTAAGCTTTCAAATGATACCTCATCTTCCTGACTTACAGTATGTATACGGAAACTTTAACGTTTTAAGCGTAATCGTTTTTCGCAATACAACGCGAAAGAGTTTAAAGGGTTAAGCTGTTGGGGATGAAATAATTACGGAAGTTTATTACTTAATATGGTTTAGGGGTTTAGAACAAACCAATTACAAGAAAGACCAATCTCTGTTCAGTTTGTAAATATTATTATGGTGTCATCGCTTTTGGTTACATTTTGAATGCGGAAGTCTGAGGAAGAGCAATATGCTTGAAACATAATTTAATAAAGTTCTTTTTACCAAAACCAAATAGATAAGACACCTAAAGCTTATTTATACTAACATCTAAAATTACCTACAAAACAAAGTTTGAATAGGTTCTGTATGCTAAGTGGTTCGGGCAGAATTAATAGCAGAAATTTAACACAAAAAAAGTCACTACTGCTGTGATGGGGTTTCAAACAAAACTGAGGGAGTAACAGTAAATTTGGCATCTTTCGCTCTTTTGACTGCCATTATCCACAGCTCCTTTTTTTCCTTTTGAAAAGCCATTGAAATATCTGTCATACTGTATCTGTATAATGTCATTGGAAATGAAATTTTAGGCTAAACACATTCCAACATGCAGTATAGTAAATGCATTAGATTAATATCTAGTCCCTCCCAGCATGAGGCAGGGCCAACAGGGGAAGAACCCGTCACATCTCTGCTTCGCGGTCGAGGAGCTTTAACCCTCTGGGGTCTGAGGGTGTTTTGGGCCCTGGAGAAGTTTTGACATGCCTTGACATTTGTGTTTTTTTCAGTTGCTTAAAAACATATTAATGGCTAAAGTCTGATAACACTGTATTCAGCACAAACTGGGCTACAATAATATGTGAGCAACATGTATGTACATGTTTGTATTTTTGAGAAAATAATTTTTATGAAAAAAATGTAAGTCACTGAAATAAGGCCAGATAACACATACTAAACATTTGTTCACAAGACTTTTGAGAACTGGATCTTGTAGCCTAGAGTTTTTGCTACAAAATGATGTGAAAACCATCCTGATCACTCATTCATACAAAACAATATAGTCATTTAACTTTTTTAAGACACTTTTAGTGTTAGAAAGGCAATATGCAAGGAGGCGTGGATGATCATGAATATTGATGAGATTCACACATGAGGAGACAAAGACCCCTCCCCTGAGAGAGAATGAATGTGAGGAGACTTAATGATTGAATGTATTGTTTGTAGCTTATTCACAAAATCAAGTTTAAGTTAAAAGAAGTAATCTGACTATACATTTTCTTTACATAAAGACTTTAATTAAAAACCTTAGACCTACACTACCGTTTAAAAGTTTTAGATCGGTAAGATTTTTTAATGTTTTTAAAAGAAGCCTCTTCTGCTCACCAAGGCTGCATTTATTTGATCCAAAATACAGCAAAAACAGTGATATAGTGAAATATTTTTACAATTTAAAATAACTGTTTTCTGTTTGAATATATTGTAAAATGCAATTTATTCTTGTGATCAAAGCTGAATTTTCAGCATCATTACTGCAGTTTTCAGTGTCACATGATCCTTCAGAAATCATTGTAATATGCAGATTTTCTAATATGGGCATATTTACAACACATTTTACACATTTACATCTGAACAGATATTTGCAAGCACAAGCTTCGTTGATGATAATGAGGCAGCATAAACACTGGTTAAAATATAATCTAAACATTCATATTATTTTTATATCATATTACATATCATATTTATATCATACTGCATACAATTTAAATACCTATTTAAATGTAACTAAAACTTGCCTATTAGGACATATTTCAAATTTCAATACTTTGAATACTGGCTGGCAAGTCTGGAAATAGTCCAACTAGTAAAATATGTACATGTTTATATAAAATAGCATGTCAACTAATGTAAGTAAAGAGTCCTGCTCTTCTTTTGAGGAAAATGTGAACTCTTCCTCACTATCCATCTTCCAAACGTGCAGAAAAGTTAATTAACTTTATGTTTTTTTAAGGCACTGTTTACCATTTATATTGATCGCCTCAGCACATTACAGTATGAATAGCATGCTCTGCTGGTGGGTGTGATCACATTAGCAATAATTAGCTGAGCCAGGAGAAACTGTACATCGCTTTGTTTCATACAGATTATATTGCAGGAGAATATTTATATTAAATTTGAATTGTTTTATTTAAAAGTAGACATTTTTAGCTTTCTTTAGACATATGTTTCATGTTTGTGGGATAAGTATTCGTGGAGTTTCAGTTCATTTTTGTGACGTGTTTCAGAAAGATGCTCGCGGAGACAGAGACGGCTGAAAGCGCACCCTGTTTATTTTCTTTATTTTACAAAAGCACAAGGTTTTGTTGTTATTGTGAGTGTACACAAATAAAAGTAGACACTTTATAGTCTCTAATAATGTCTTACACTTATCTGTATGCCCAAAATTGATGGAGTATTTTAAGTTGTTTCCGCTGTTATGAGGAAAAAATCCAGCAGGACGCGCCGGCGCGTCCGTCGACCCCTGAGGGTTAACCACCAATAAAGTGGGGCAGCACAGATGCATTAATCAAAGTGAAAGGTCAGCAGAACAAGCCAATTTGCAGACATCTCAACTAGACCTCACTTAAGAAGCGGATAGCCTACATCCCTCTTTTTCTCTCAAACACACAGAGCTGAACAGACGGACTTTGTTCTATTGGTGAAGCTGGTCCTTTTCCACTGTTGAATAATGTTCAAACTAGCTGGTGACATGCAAACTCTGCAGGCAAACGTTCGCCTATCATTCATCAACATCAAACATGGCTTATCATCTGAAACATGTAAGTAGCCTAATGTTAGCCACGTAGCATGTCCGCTCGCCCTAATGTTAGATAACCTAGATAAATATGCACAATTAGGCTTATCCAAGTGTTCGTGGGGAGTAGGGAAGCTAATTAGTACCTTGCTTACTGCTTGTTTAACTTAATGTGCATTTCTCTCTATAAATTAACAAAAAGTTCAGACAGTTTCCTTGATGGTTTTTACGACACATTCAGAATCATTACCGCTTTTGCCGGTGTCGCTGCGGCTCGCTTCATGTGTGCGCTTGTAAAATGTATATTTTAAAGGCTCATTATTACGGTTTAGTATTTCTCTGTAATGTAGAACAGTGTTAGCAATGTTACTTATAACATTCTTTCTCAGCCCTGGAACTCAAACCATTTTCTGATGACCCCCCCCCCAAAAAATATTTAAGTAATTAAATTAATATCATAAATGTGCGACAACTAGTCGACTAATGGCTTAAACTAACAACTACTAATCAACTAGGAAAATCTTTGGTCGGGGGCAGCCCTAGTGAATGGTGACTAGTGCTATCAGTCCCTAACATTCTGCCCAACATCTCCTTTTGTGTTACATGGAAGAATTGACCTAATACAGGTTTGGAACAACATGAGAATGAGTAAATGATGCCAGAATTTTCATTTTTGGGGAACCTATCCTTTTAACCTGTTACCATTTTAGCAGCATTGTTCCAGTGGTATTTCACAAAAAGCTGTATTATCTATCTTTAGGTTAAGTGCTCCAATGTCTGTTGTCATGTAGAACAATTTCACTGGGAGTTTAGAATTCTCTGAAAGTTGAAAACAACTTCAAAATAGATTAGATCCTCAACTGCTGGCTAAAGGCCCAGGTATACTTAGTTGTTCTATGTTCCATATCGAATCGCGCCAGGTCGACCACGTTGCCTTTTTTGACTGAGAGCAAATACAAACGTGTTTGATGCATGTGCACTATGACTGCTTTGTGATACTCTTTTAGTACTGTCAGGGCTGCATTAACGCATGGGCTTACCTGGGCATAAGCCCCGGGGCCACCAATAGTGTTGCGAAATCTGCATGCGACTTTCACACACTGTGTTTATTTGGAGTACAGACACCGTACACCTACCCCTACCCCTACCCCTACCCCGAACCATAACCCTACCAAGTTTAAGTCTAACCCTGAACCTAACCTTAATGACAGCGAATGAGACTCTCGTGCGACTTAGGCTTGGAGGGGGGTTACTTTCTAGACACAGGCATCGACGTTCGCTGGAGGATGTGCATGAAATGGGAGATGGTGATATAAACACTGGTGCGCAACAGTGAACCCCCACCCCCCGAGTACAGTCTACGACAGGCGCATGTGCACAGATGAGGACTGTCCATGTGCTGACAAAATCTTGGCCAACGCAGACTGTGCTGATGACGGAATTTGCTTCACAATACTATGCACATTCCGATAAGCAATGTGGACAACCGGACAATCAAGATGGCTGGCCATGTTGTAGCGCAATTGCAGTGCCTGCTATCCATTTGATAGCGTTGTATAAATGCTACTTTGTACAACCTTCACATTGCATTCCTTCAAAGGTGACAGGACTGCTGTCAGGTGGTGGAACACAAGGACAGTTGCGTTTCAGACCCAACATGGAAATGACGCAGGACCACTCTTCTTAGTTTTATTTTTCTGCATGCGCACTAAAAGAATTTAAGAATTTTCAGATGTTTTAATGTGGACGAGCAAGTTTTTGAAAACATTTAAACACGGCAGTGTGGACGGAGAGTAGGGCTGAACAATTTGGACAACAAAATCGAAATGCAATTATGTTGAAAAAAATTTTGATTGCGATTTGAACTGCGTTATCATAAACATAAAAAAAAATAAATAAAACAAAACCGTGTGATTCCTTTTAACCAAAATTAAACCATGTTTTACCCAGGCTTCACTGCCAACCGAAAATACTGTTCTAGGAAGGGTGTTCACACTTGAGTCTAAATAAATAAGTAAAAAATAAATAAAAATAAATAAAGCATCACAATCACTTTTCATAATTATTTTTTTGAACCCAGTCAACTTGAATTTTATATTATTGCAATAAAAATAATGTTAAGAAATTGTCATAGAAATATATTATTGTATAATAATAATTATCATTATTACTATAATAATTTATTATTATTATTATTATTATTTAATAGTAATTTATTTCTTTAACCATTTCTTAACTTACTATACAGTCCAGGTAAACCCTCAAGCCTTTATTTCGGTGGAAGCTTTTATTTTGAAAACTGAAGGGATGGAAGTTTATGTTGTTTGAAGTTCATTTGACAACAGCCTTTTAAAGGTGGAGTGTGTAATTTTTGTGCTACTAGTGGCACCAAACAGAATTACAAAAATAAAGTATGTTTACAAACAACCTTTGCCAACACCCCTCAGACTCATCACACCCTTTCACACTCTCTGATTCCCTATGAACAAATAGGCCATTCTAAATAAAAGTTTAACGTCCTAATAAACAAGACCAATATAACATAAACACACCGGACAGAAAGCATTGCAGAGGAATCGGCTTGTTTTATTTCCACGTTTATTTATTTCCATATTTATTTATTTATCGTTTGTTTATTTCTACATTAATTTATTTCCACATTTATGCATTTCTACATTTCTTTGTCCACATGATAATGAGGGGGTGGGTGTTTTCTACTTCAGGCATAGCAATCAAGCTCAGAGTACTCCAGAGTGGAGCTTGAAGGCCACAGTGACATCTTGTGGTTTAGTCAAATAGGTCAAATAGGGAATAAACGATCTCTATTGAATGCATGACTTAAAGCAGGGCTACTCAAGCTCAAGCTCGGGGGTTGTAAAGCTGGATCCATGTAGCCTTGAGGGCCACACACACACTATTTATCTGTATAGTAATTCTTATATATACTGTATATATATATATATATACACACACACACACACACACACACACACACACATCTTGTTCAGTTGTACATCTGGCCTTCAACATCTCTTTCTGTCCTTGTTAGAGCCGGTTGTCCTTTGTCTTTGAAGACTGTAGTGTACACCTTTGAATGAAATCTTAATTTTTTTGATAATTTCAAGCATTGTATAGCCTTCATTCCTCAAAACAATGATTGACTGATGAGTTTCTAGAGAAAGCTGTTTCTTTTTTTCCATTTTTGACCTAATATTGTCCTTAAGACATGCCAGTCTATTGCATACTGTGGCAACTCAAAAACAAACACAAAGAACAATGTTAAACATCATTTAACGAACCAAATAGCTTTCAACTGTGTTTGATATAAAGGCAAGTGATTTTCTAGTACCAAATTAGCAATTTAGCATGATTACTCAAGGATAAGGTGTTGGAGTGATGGCTGCTGGAAATGGGGCCTGTCTAGATTTGATCAAAAATTACTTTTTTCAAATAGTGATGGTGCTGTTTTTTTTTTTTTTTACATCAGTAATGTCCTGACTATACTTTGTGATCAGTTGAATGCCACTTTGGTGAATTCAAGTACCAATTTCCTTCCGAAACAGCAAAATCTGTACATTATTCCAAACTTTTGGCTGCCAGTGTGTGTGTGTGTGTATATATATATATATATATATATATATATATATATATACGTAAATCACGCTCAACATCACACTCAACTGAGATACGCTAAAAAAAAAAGAGAGAGATATATCCATTATTAACTCCAAAACTGCTCCAGTGATGAGTCATAAAGATTTGTTCACCCTCTTTAGCGTTTTGCAGTGAAGTAACGCAGATCACTAATAAGCATTTGCGTGAAGGTGTCTCAATGCCGCTATTGCAGGATAAACAATTTTTTCTGTTATCAGGACAAGCATTATATCCGTTAAGCTATTCAAACAGATTTTACAGATTTGCGCTGATGAGTGAATCTCAGGTGAGATTGAGAGCACGCATTCTTGATTGACAGACCATGCGTGCACACATACTGTTTCTATACGGTTTTGTGTGTCTTTAAAAGGAAATAACTGTCTGACAATTTTAAAAGTGCATGTACATGTACAATAGGCTACTTCACAGAACTCCTTCAGTGAGCCTGATATTAATATGTAGTGACACAGATGAAAAGCACGAACACCTGAAGTAAATACAGGTATTCTACTACAGTAGCTGATAATTCTGCTCTAAACGTCAAGCTTGTGCTTAGGTTAAATGCAAGTACAATTTTCAGAAATTATGTGCTGATTTTTTTCCACTTTCTTTTTGTTCTACTTTTTTGAGACCCTCACTTTCGAAATCTGAACACAAGTGGTCAAAAGAGATGCATATTATATTACACCAGTTGTAAATGGTAATGTGTCTCGCCCATCCACATGTGATCGGATCACCCAAAATGCATATTAATACCAAGTGTACAGGGCACACACACAGAGTTAGAGAGAGAGAGAGAGAGAGAGAGAGAGAGTAAAGTCACATAAAGATGGTTAAAATTTAAAACTGATGCACTAAATGCTTTTCTTGTTTCTTTTTTATCAGTCAGAATTATGGAAACATCCATCAAATTTTTTTTATTTTTTTTTTTATAAATGATGGAGAATTTTCAGTTAAAGCAACCCCTGGTTACATGTATGGCTAAGTGATAGATAATTAAACTAACAACAATAAAATTGCTTTTATTTTTTCAAATGTGTTCATTTGAAAAGGTTCAAAAACCTTTCTTTTCCCTATTTCCTCCATCGCTGTGCTGCTGCCCTACGTACATACTGGCTCTGAATAAATGCAAGCTTTTATCACCAACATCCACCGCATTTACATTAAATATAATTAATACTTGATAATTTCACGTGTGCTGCCTTTTGTCCAAGTCAAAGTGTCTGTAATCAGATCTGTTGAAGTTGCGGTTTCATTTAGGTTGACTGTCAAGATTTTCAGCTGAATCCTGGATGGCTGGGGTTTCTAAAAGTGTACGTACAGGTATGGTCACCCTAGGTACATACAGTTACCGTGATATGAAATGACTTAAACAGTGTGTGGCGATGGGGGTGTGGTCGTGTGTCTGTCTGCGGTAGAGAGGGAGTGGTGTGGCTTGTCAAGCTGGTTGACATGATTTCTAACAGCTGTTTCTCATTACAGTGATAGCAGAGAAACTCCTTAAAATATCTGAGCATGCCAGAGAAGGGACAGAGAGAACGAGTCGAGTGTACAGCATTGGCGTCTGTTGATATTGAGTGTTTATTCTACTGAGTGTTGTGAAGAAGTTTACTGTATGTTTATTTTGAGAGTGTTATTGAACTGAGTAAAAGCACAGAGAGTGCATATGCTGTGCACAGAGGCAAAGGAAACAAAAGCCTACCTGAAGCGTGTCACTGCTCCCCGTCTCCTTATTTCCACACACGAAATCTGACGTGGTGTCACACTGGTGCCGAAACCCGGGATTTGAGGAGATAAGTCGTCATGGAGTCCTCACCACTGGACAAGGTGATCAAGACTCTCATTGGCATCCAGCACAACCAGCATCAGGCCCTCATCGAGCTGCAGCTTGAGCAGGAGCAGTGTTTTCAACTCCTGCTCCAGGCCCAAGCAGAGGACCGACAGGATCAGACAAGAGGGGGTTACTGCGGAGGCCCCGGAGCCCACCTCAACTGTCCAGCTGGTCATCCTTGTGAAAATGGGGCCGGCCGATGATCCAGAAGCCTACCTCGATCTTTTTGAGAAGACATCCGAGGTGTGGGAATGGCCGCCTGACCAGTGGGCAGCCCCACTGTTACCATTACTCTCCGGGGAAGTGCAGCTTGCAGCCCAACAGCTCCCTGCAGCCAACCTACTCATCTACGCTGACTTGAAAAGAGCCATTCTGCAGCAGGTTGGCCAGACCCCTGAACAGAGCCGACAGCACTTCCACGCCCTGAAGCTGGGTAAACACGGCCGCCTGTTCGCCTTCGCACAGTAGCTCCGGGAAGCCTGCCGGAAATGGTTGCTGGCGGGGGAATCCTGCAGCGCCCAGGACATTGTGGACAAGGTGGTACTGGAGCAGTTCATCACCCAGCTGTGCCGTGGGATGGCTAAGTGGGTCAAGTGCCACCGTCTGGCGTCACTGGAGGAAGCGATTCAGCTGGCCGAGGACTACATGATGGTGTGAGGACTACATGAGTGAGACATCTCTCTCTGTCTTCTTCTCTCTCTCTCTTCCCTACCCCCAAACCCCACTTCCATCCCATTCCTGCCCTCCAGAAGGCTGGGCGGCCCAATGCCCAGGTCTCCCCCCCGTCTCCCCTGCTAACTCTGCCTTTCTCCACTATCCCCCCCAGGTTGGCGAGTCCGTTCCCACAGGTGTAGGAGGGGGGCCTGGGCCAGTCTGTTGGAGCTGCAGGGATCCAGGGCATTTCCAGGACCATTACCCCGTATGGAAGTGGGTACGCTGGTCTGGATTCCCGATGCTCCACAGGCTGCCCCTGACCGTGCTGAGGCGTATCGGATACCGGTGAGTACCCAGGGGGATACATATCAAGCTTTGGTGGATTCTGCCTGTTCTTAAACCTCCATCCACCAATGTTTGGTGCAAGATGGGGCATTGGGCACAAATAGTTGTGTTAAGGTGCAGTGTGTGCATGGGAATATTCACATGTATCTGGTGGTTACCACTGAGATACTATTCAGGAGAAGAAAACAGAGTGGAGGCCGCGGTTAATTCCCGCGTCACCCATCTGCTAATTTTGTGGACGAATTGGCCTGATTTCAATAATTTTTTAAGGGAAAAATGTGCGGATGGGTCCTGTGAAATAATGTCTCGTGTCTGATGTGTGATGCTATGGCTGGGGAGGCAGTGCCAGGGCCGTCTACGTCTGCTCCGCATAAAAATTACGCAAGGGAGGGGGCACAAGTGTTTACTACCCACAAACAGATGGGTTGGTAGAACAATTTAATAAAACCCTGAAAAATATGATTCGTAAGTTCGTACATGAGGATACTAGAAATTGGGATAAATGGCTCGAACCCGTTATTTGCAGTTCGAGAGGTCCCTCCACAGGGTTTTCCCCATTTGAACTGCTGTATGGGCGTCAGCCGCGCGGCATGCTCGACGTCATATGGGACGCTTGGGAGGAGGGACCTTCAAACAGCAAAAACGAAATTCAGTACGTTCTTGATCTTAGAGCAAAACTCCACACTTTTTTCAACTAACACAGGGGAATGTGCTCCAAGCTCAGGAGTCAAAGCTGACTGTATGACAGGGGCACTCGACTACGGGAATTTGCACTGGGAGATAAAGTGCTTGTAAACTGCCCACCTCAAGCTCTAAATTACTCGGCAAGGGCAAGGACCCTTTGAGGTCACACGGTGAGTCAGAGATCTCGATTATGAGGTTAAGCGAATGGATGGGGTGGAGCACATCTACCTGCTGGGGCAGGTACCCTCTGTTCAGACCACGGCCCACTCCAATGGCTCCACTGCATGAAGGATACCAACGCTTGGATCACCCGTTGGTACCTGGCACTTCAGCCATTCAAATTTGAGGTGATCCACAGACCGGGGGCGCAGATGGCTGTGGCTGACTTTCTTTCCAGAAATGGGGGGAGGGAGTTGGCAGGCCGGATGTTGCCCCGGACTGAGTCGGGCAGTGGGGGTATGTGGTGATGGGGGCATGGTTGTGTGTCTGTCTGCAGGAGAGAGGGAGTGGTGTGGCTTGTCAAGCTGGTTGACATGATTTCTAACAGCTGTTTCTCATTACAGTGATAGCGGAGAGACTCCTTAAAACATCTGAGCATGCCAGAGAAGGGAGAGAGAGGACAAGTCGAGTGTACAGCGTTGGCATCTGTTGATACTGAGTGTTTATTCTACTGAGTGTTGTGAAGAAGTTTATGTTTATTTTGAGAGTGTTATTGAACTGAGTAAAAGCACAGAAAGAGTACATATGCAATGCACAGAGGCAAAGGAAATAAAAGCTTACCTGAAGTGTGTCACTGCTCCCCATCTCCTCATTTCCACACGTGGTGCCACACAGTGATATAAGATTTTTGTCATATCACCCACCTCTAAGTCATTCATTCAATAGAGATCATTTCCTATTTGACTCAGCCACAAGATGTCACTGTGGCCTTCAAGCTTCACTCTGGAGCAAGGTTATAATAGTTTAAATTTTTAATTTAGTTTTTATTTCTATTTTGTTTTAAATTTTTCACTCCGAATTTGTTTAGTTTTCGTTTTGTTTATTAATTCTTTGTTAGGTTTAGTTTTTGAATATTTTATAGTTTAGTTTTAGTTTTTCATTACATTAAGTTTTTATTTTAGTTTTAGTTTTTATATCAAGTGATACTTATAGAATGGGGAAAACAGGCATTTGTGCAATGTGAGTCATATAGCTAGACACCCAAATATACAGTTTGTAAGTAATACTTATAATATTAAAAATCTTCATTTTAATAAGACCAACTGAATTTCATTACTGATATTACAGTAGAAGAAAACACATAATTCTGATTTAACAATGCTTTTTTTTTTCTTTTTTACGAAACCACAAAGTCCCCTTTAGTGCATTTGACATGAGAAAGTAAGTCTTGTCGAAACTCTGAAAATTGAACATCAAACAAAACTCTAAACCAATTCCAAATGAAATGTAAAACAAATCACTAATTGATGGTGTAAGACAGAATGAGTGAAAAGACTGTGTGTGTGTGTGTGTGTCTGTGTGTGTGCGCGCGTGTGAGTGCGTGTGTGAGAGAGAAAGAGAGAGAGAGAGAGAGAGAGAGAGAGAGAGAGAGAGAGAGAGAGAGAAAAGTCAGAATAAATTACTGGATATTACATTGTTTCTGTTCTCTTTGTTTTAACATCATGCATTGGCAACACAACAGACAGTCATTTCAATAAAGGTTCAAATATGTCATAATTGAAGTCCCAGACACGGCTAGTGTGTTTTCTACAGGGTGACCAGATTTTGAACGTCTTAAACTGGGACACCTGGGAGGTTTGAGATACATGCATATATATATATATATATATATATATATATATATATTATATTAAAATGTGTAGCTAAATTCAATATAGCTTCTTTTAGTATGTGAAATGTTATTTTACTATATACTGTTTTATACGATTTTAACCACATTTTAGATATTTGTAAAATGTACAAATTCCATATAGCCAGTTGCATCCATATGATGTCTTATTGTTTGTGTAATTATTATATGACTTGAAATTTCTTGTCAGCTACACATTTACACACAAATTTGTAACACTGGAACTTAAAAATGAAAATACAATTCCACATTTCCACATTGAAGTGCTTGTACTATTTAAAAAAAATAAATACAGCTGTATGAATATGACCTGCAATCTATTTAACACTGTGGTCATGGGAAAGTGAACATTTACAGAGACAGCAAAACATTTCAATTCCATTTTCACTTGTTGTGTAAAGAAATAGATTGGCTTCTTTCAGTTTGTTGAACATGCATTTTTGCATGCATTTGGGAATTTCTAATTTGTGTTGGATGATGACAGAGAATGCCAAGTGTATGAGTCGTTGTCATGGTAGCCAGATAGATTCTGAGCGGATTGCTGCAAAACTAGAATGAAAGTATCATATTTTTATTTTAGTTTTATTTTAGTTTTTTCAGAGCCATGACAATTATTTGAGCTTAGTTTCAGTTTTTCCAATTATGTTGATTTTTACTTTTATTTCAGTTTACGAAAATGTTTTATTTACATTTAGTTTTCGTTTTCGATAATAAACCTTGCTCTGGAGCACTCTGAGCTTGATTGTTATGGCTGAAGTAGAAAACACACCCCCTCATTACCATATAGACAAAGAAATGTAGAAATACATAAATGCAGAAATAAATAAATGTAGAAATATACAATTGTAGAAATAAATAAAATGGAAATAAAGTAATATAGAAATAAAAACAAGTATAGATATATGTGGAAATAAATACAATATAGCATAAATAAGGAAATAAATGTATAAATACTCATTTATGTACGATTTAAACATTTATTTGTTTATTTCTAAATAATTTTTTTTTATATTTCTTTGCAAATGTTTATTTATTTATATTTAATATTGTCACATTCGGTCCTCCATAATACAATGATCCTGTTTACATGTAAACTCAGCAAAAAAAAAAAAAAAGAAAAAGAAAAAAAAAGAAACGTCCTCTCACTTTCAACTGCTTTTATTTTCAGCAAACTTAACATGTGTAAATATTTGTACGAACATAAAAAGATTCAACAACTAAGACATAAACTGAACAAGTTTCCCAGACATGTGACCAACAGAAATGGAATAATGTGTCCCTGAACAAAGGGGGGGTCAAAATCAAAAGTAACAGTCAGTATCTGGTGTGGCCACCAGCTGCATTAAGTACTGCAGTGCATCTCCTCCTCATGGACTGCATCAGATTTGCCAGTTCTTGCTGTGAGATGTTACCCCACTCTTCCACCAAGGCACTTGCAAGTTCCCGGACATTTCTGAGGGAATGGCCCTAGTCCTCACCCTCCGATCCAACAGGTCCCAGACATGCTCAATGGGATTGAGATCCGGGCTCTTTGCTGGCCATGGCAAAAACACTGACATTGCTGTTTTGCAGGAAATCACGCAAAGAACGAGCAGTATGGCTGCTGGCATTATCATGCTGGAGGGTCATGTCAGGATGAGCCTGCAGGAAGGGTACCACATGAGGGAGGAGGATGTCTTCCCTGTAATGCACAGCATTGAGATTGCATGCAATGACAACAAGCTCAGTCCGATGATGCTGTGACACACAGCCCCAGACCATGACAGACCCTCCACTTCCAAATCGATCCCGCTCCAGAGTACAGGCCTCAGTGTAACGCTTATTCCTTCGATGATAAACGCGAGTCCAACCATCACCCCTGGTGAGACAAAAACCACGGCTCACTTTTTGCCAGTCCTGTCTGGTCCAGCGAAGGTGGGTTTGTGCCCATAGATGACATTGTTGCCGGTGATGTCTGGTAAGGACCTGCCTTACAGCAGGCCTACAAACCCTCAGTCCAGCCTCTCTCAGCATATTGCGGACAGTCTGAGCACTGATGGAGGGATTGTGTGTTCCTGGTGTAACTCGGGCAGTTGTTGTTGCCATCCTGTACCTGTCCTGCAGGTGTGATATTCGGATGTACCGATCCTGTGCAGGTGTTGTTACACATGTTCTGCCACTGCAAGGACGATCAGCTGTCCTTCCTGTCTCCCTGTAGCGCTGTCTTGGGCGTCTCACAGTATGGACATTGCAATTTATTACCCTGGCCACATTTGCAGTCCTCATGCCTCCATGCAGCATGCCTAAGGCACGATCACACAGATGAGCAGGGACCCTGGGCATCTTTCTTTTGTTGTTTTTCAGAGTCAGTAGAAAGGTCTCTTTAGTGTCCTAAGTTTTTATAACTGTGATCTTAATTGCCTACCATCTGTAAGCTGTTAGTGTCTTAACGACCGTTCCACAGGTGCATGTTCATTAATCGTTTATGGTTCATTGAACAAGCATGGAAAACATTGTTTAAACCCTTTACAATAAAGATCTGTAAAGTTATTTGTTTATTTAAGAAAGCACTACACACTACAGACAAAACAGCTGTGCACATAGGCGCAGCACAGCGGGTAGCGCATTGAAACTATTTATTTATTTAAATCGCAGCCCTCGTGGTTTGAAAATC
The DNA here is from genome assembly GCF_019703515.2 of Myxocyprinus asiaticus. Taxonomy (NCBI): domain Eukaryota; kingdom Metazoa; phylum Chordata; class Actinopteri; order Cypriniformes; family Catostomidae; genus Myxocyprinus; species Myxocyprinus asiaticus. The sequence continues at coordinate 12,064,251 of NC_059346.1, read as the reverse complement.
CACTACGGGTCATATCACGATTTTGTTAATCGTTCAGCCCTAACGGAGAGCATTTCTAAAACAAAAACACAGTTTTCAAATTTATCCAGATTAATGTGGACGAAGCCTCAAACTTGTCTAAACCAAACAATTGTCCATGGATTACGTAACGTCGAGGCCAAAATTTCTTGTGCTTCATCACAAGGGGTGTAAAGTAACGAATTACAAATACTCACGTTACTGTAATTAAGTAGTTTTCCCCATGAATTGTACTTTAAGTAGTTTAAAAATTTTATAATTTTACTTTTATTTGAGTACATTTTAAGTGCTGTAACTGTACTTTTACTGTGCTATTTTCCCACCGTCTGTGTTCGCTACTTCCCTGTCCTGATTTTATTTTTATCTATCAACATGATTGGCTAGGGAGAGTCTCGTGACTCCCATCCAATCAAATCACACCTAAAAAACTTGAACGGCAGCTGTACATTTGGCTCCAACTGTTATGGACGCTTCAAGCACAGTTCAACTGCTGAACATCACGGCTGCACCTGAAAGGGATTTTCGCAGAGAAAAAGGCCAATTGCTTGATCGTGTCATGTGAGTTTAACTTGCTCAAGCCAGATATCAGCATTAATCCTGCCTCTAATTTGAAGAAACATATCGAGGTAAATTTCATATTTCTGCTTACTAAATTCTGTGTCTATAATGTAGCCTGTAATTTAACTATCTATCACTGAGATTATTGGGCTGCTGTGAGAGATTAATGCAATGTTATCAATAGGGGTTAGGCAATAAAATGATCTAGATGTTTATCGGAAAAAAGAGAGATGTCCTCGATCAAACCTTTGAGTCATTTTCTATATTTAGCCTATGTTATACATCAGAACAGGGGTGTTCATTACAATGATCGCGATAGCAAGAGCACCACTGGTTAGTTGATCTAGATGAAATATAAAAGACTGACTTTTTATTTCCTGAAGTCTGTAGCTGCGTGCTGTTTGATTGACAGGCGCTAAATGGTCAAATACACTTCATAATTCCGCCAGTGCCCGTCTTGGTGAGGATTTAATGTAAATGCAGTCATTTATGTCTAAAGTGAACTTAAACAGTGGCACAAAAAGCATATTTGCATCAAAATGTTGGACTTGAAGTGTAACCGAATTGAGCACTGTCTAGTAGGCTATGTCATATAAAGGCTATTAATCAAACAACAATAACAAGGAAACGAGAAAACCACTCACTACTTTTGGCTGAATAACTTGAGTAGCTTTAAAAGTATTAATGTAATAGAATAAAACAGTGACATTTTTAATAATAATATATATTTTTTAAATATTGTTTGTTTTTTTAATAATACCGACCCCAGATGTAGAGAGTGTGTTAATTTGTATAATAAATTACCAGGAAAGTAGAGATGATAAAATATTTTTATAATTATGCTTAGCCTTTATCAAGTTTTTTCTAATGCCTGATAGAAAAGGATCAACCCTTGTAGAGCAATACTTCAGGCAGAACATTCCACCAGTCACAAACTTCAGAAAATTGTGCATCATGCATGAGAATGAGAACACAAATATTTCTGGGCTTAAAAAAATACAAGAACTAAATCAATACTGAACATTGTATCTCAAAAGGAGGACAATGTGTCCCCCCATGTGCTACTTAAAGAAATAATTCACACAAAAATGAAAATTATCTTATAATTTACTCACCCTCATGCCATCCCAGATGTGTATGACTTTCTTTCTTCAAAAGAACACAAAATAAGGTTTTTAGAAGAATATTTCAACTTTGTAGGTCCATTCAGTGTAAGTGAAGGGGTGTCAAAATTTTGATGCTCCAAAAAGCACATAAAAGCAGCATAAAAGTAATACATACAACTCCAGTGATTTAATCCATGACTTCAGAATTGATATGACAGGTGTGGGTGAGAAACAGATAAATATTTAAGTCCTTTTTTGCTAGAAATTCTTCTCTCTGCCCAGCAGGTGGCGATATGCATGAAGAATGTGAATCACCAAAAACACAAGAAGAACAATGTGAAATTTAAAGTGGAGATTGACTGAGCAGGGAGGAGAATTAATAGTAAAAAAGGAATTAAATATTTATCTGTTTCTCACCACATCTATCATATCTCTTCTGAAGTCATGGATTTAACCACTGGAGGCACATGGATTAGATTACTTTTATGCTGATTTATGTGATTTGTGGAGCTTCAATATTTTAGCACCGATTCACTTGCATTGTGTGGACCAAAAGAGCTGAGATATTCTTCTAAAAATCTTAATTTGTGTTCTGCAGAAGAAAGAAAGTCATACACATCCAGGATGACATTTATGGTGAGTAAATGATGAGAGAATTTTCATTTTTGGGTGAATTATTCCTTTTTAAGCGTGATGTAGCCCCTGTACCAAACAACATTTCCCATGCCTGCTCTTCCTCCTCTATTGTGCAGGACATGACGTGCCAAGTGATCCTGCTTATTTAGCATTTTTTTTTTTTTTTTTGCATTTCTTGCATTGTTTGAACATGTTTTATGCACAATAATAACACTCTGTCGGCATTAAGGGAAATTCAGACCCTACACATAAAACTGATTTTAATGTAATTGTTTCATAAATTACGATGTAAAAATGGAGATCAGTGTATTGAAAATAACTTTTTAATCTTTTCATTTCTGTTATCATTTTTTGGAATCAGATTCATGTAGTGTTTATCATAGATAAGTGATGTATTTTAAAAGTTGGCATACAGTGTTCATTATAACGGGGCATAGGTTTTGCAACTCGGTACTCACTACTTACTACTCATGAGTACTTTTAAATGAGCTACTCTTTTACTCTTACTTGAGTAGTTTTTTGTACAGCTACTTTTACTCTACTCACACTACATTTTTTGGGAAGTAACAGTACTTCTACTTGAGTATGATTTTTCAGTACTCTTTCCATCCCTGTTCATCACCCTAAACCTTTTGTAACACAATGCTCAGATTGTCTAAAATAACTTTTTAATAATGTGAATCATTGCAAAAGTGCAATACAACATATTCCGTGCTGAATTCTGATAGGGCATCCAAGGTTGTTTATATATATTGTGAGGTGCTTTTTATCTGGCACCCTAAAAAGACATCATTTAAAGGGGTTGTATCATTTTGTATCTTTTTTAAAAAAAATCATATTTAACCATAACTAGTTACTTTTGCATTATTTCTGCATTGAAAAGTGCCTGTTTCAATAAATGTTCATAGTACAAGAAATTATTTTACCTCAAAAGGTAAGGAAAATTTGATTCCTCATTATAAATAAATAAATGAACAGGGTTGGGAGGGTTACTTTTGAAATGTATTCCACTACAGATTACAGAATACATGCGGTAAAATGTAATTTGTAACGTATTCCGTTAGATTACTCAAGGTCAGTAACGTATTCTAAATACTTTGGATTACTTCTTCAGCACTGGTAGATTTTTTTCACTTGTTTTGACTATAAAAACTCTGACAGGACAGTAAGACAAAATACACATGTTAAAAATACATTCTCTGAAAAACCTAAATATCTTATGCAGTGTTGTTTCTAAAACAAGATAAATCAAACTGATCTTGTTTTAAGGATTTTTAGATATTTTTACAGGAAAACAAAAAAAATTATTATCAAGAATAAGATTTTTGCCCTAATATCAAAGGTCTTACTAGAAAAAAAGAAATTATGATCCAGTGTGAATTTTCTTGATAAAAAATATGAATGTCCCTGGTAACGTGCATGTAAAATGGCTAGAAATAACATTTTAGCTTAGCGTAAAGCTGACAATTTACACAAGGTTTATTTCTATTTCTTCTGCTCCATACTTACTTCTCAGTCTGCTCGTATGAATGTAACATCATAAGAAAGTGTTTCACCGCTGTTCAAATGCACTTTGGATTGCATCATTTATATGTATAAATGTTTTCCATCTGAAAGGACTAAATATTGAATGAAACAAATGACAATAAAATGCAAAGTAATCTCTTCAGTAATCAAAATACTTTTTGAATGTAACTGTATTCTAAATACCAATGATATAAATTGTAACTGGAACACAGTTACTTATATTTTGTATTTTAAATACGTAATCCCGTTACATGTATTCCGTTACTCCCCAACTCTGTAAATGAAGGATCATCTCCTTGACTGGGGATGGAGTTATGAATGCTCATACAGTATATGAGATGTCCTCATTAACATGATATACACACAATAGAAGTTCTTGTGGTTTCCTTAGTTGCAAACTACAATAAAGTGTTAAGATGGAACTTGTTTAGATTAAACAGTTCCTCTATTGTTTGTTTTTCAAACTGTTCTGTTTCATTTTTCTAAAACATCAAGGCCTCTGTAACCCTGGGCTGCAAACCAAAAATAAATGTCTAACTCAAAACTTATGTTCAGCTTAAACAGACAGATTCTGGTAAATGCATCACTTTTAGCATATAAACATAATACATTTATTTTATTTCACATACTCTATGATAAAAGCTGTTTCCCATTTCAGGCATCAGACATACTGTAAATACGTTCTTACTGAGCAGCAGAAGAGATTTAACGTGAGAGGGGCTGTTTGAAAATTCTACAAACACAAGCCAGCTGGGGTAAAAGACAACAACCAGGTTGTATATTTTACATATTTATTGCTCACTAAAACAGTGCAGCACATTCTGTCTATAAAGTCTCTCATGCATTAAATGCCATCCAGGTTTTAAAATTCAAACCCAATGCCTTCCTACATCTCCTCCATTTCAAATATATAGTGGGATGACCCTGTGCTAATGCAGAAGGCATTCTTTTTTGATCAATGGACCTACATGTACCTGTATAATTTGGGTGATTTCTGTTATCATTATGATTTAAAAAGGGGCCAAACAACTATGTGATAATAAATGGCTTCATATGATCACTATCCTTAAATAAAAGACAGTTGTTTTGCATGATCAGTCATATTTTCAAAATCAAAGCCAAAATTTCACAATTTCTGCCAAGGTATGCAAACTTTTGAGTACAACTGTATATATAAATACACACACACATACACACACACACACACACACACATATATATATATATGGGGCATGACCATGGGGCATGGTCATGTGTCCGTCTGCAGGAGAGGGAGAGTGGTAAGGCTCGTCACCTGGGTTGTGATTACCCTGACACTTGTCTCTCATTATAGTGATGGTGGAGGGAGACCTGATGAGGCACGCCAGAGTGTCAGTGTGGGAGAGAGAGCAACCAGAAAGCACGACAGCCCCGAACTGAGAGAGTGTTTATTATTTAAGAGTGCTTTCATTTCTCTGCGATTTTTTTTATGTTATCGACGATTACTGTCGATTGTGTATCTGAAACAGTAATTAAAGAGACTGACCTTGAACCTGTTTCATTGTCTCCTGTCTCCTCCATTGCCCATGAACGTAAACTATCACAGTTGGTTAAAAAGAAAAATGTACATGCTTGGTTTAAGTTGTGTTGTTTCTTGTTTTTTGTTTTTTTTTATTTGTCAAATCACGGAAAACATTTTGAATTCTCCGTCAGTGTTTGTAAAAATTGGTAAATGATGGAAATATTTTCGTACGCTTCCTCACACTCTCTCACGAACCCCTTGGAGTTCCCTCAGGAACCCCCCGGATTTCGTGAACCCCCGTTTGGGAAACCCTGCTATAGTACATGACTTGTATGGTGATACATTTTAAAGTCTTCATTACATAACCAGCTATATTTTTAAGCTTGTTCGGTTGTGATCAAATTGCCCAATAGCTCAACTGAGTATGTTGCACTTGCAATGCAAAGAACAGTGGTATGAGTCCTGGAGAGCATGCAAGTCCACATGTGAGTTGAAAGTGTCATGGAAGCACCACAAAAAGTTTTTCATGTCACATTTGCTTTTTACAACACTATCAGTTAGGTTTAAGGTTTTAAGGTAGGGAGATTTAAAGGGGTCCTGTCATGAGTAATCAAATTTTCCTAGATCTTTTGACATATAAGAGGTCATTGTACTATACAAACATACTGTAAGTTTCAGAACTTAAAACTTACTACTCACTGCAAAAAAAAGCATTTACTGAAACCAAGCTGAACAAACACCTCGTTCTCTACTTTCATGGTTTCCTTATGTCACTTGGGGGCTCATTAAGTCATGACCGCCTGGACAGCAATGACATCAATGCCTACTTTTACATAAACGCAACCCTGGCCTCACCCACTAACGCTTAGTCGGTAAACAGAGAGAGAACAGGACAGATAGGCCTACTGGCCTACCTGAACAACAAAGGGGACTTACACAGGACACCTTCTTGTGCCCCTCTGGACTATTTTGAATTATTTTTGTATTTAAACATGCAATAAACAGACGTCTTTTACTGTTGTCATGCATCTTACTCCGCTTTTAAAAGATGCTTTTTCAAGTTATAACTTTTAAAGGCGACCCCCATTCTGTTTCATTCAGCTGCACTGCGTCTTGCTGTTTTGAGCATAAACATGCAATGGAAGCATTCTTGCGCCCCTCTGTGCTATTTTTTAATAGTTGGTTTATGTAAACATGGATAAGATGGACGTCTTTGGTCGTGTTTATGTGTTTCCGGCAATGTGTGCAGCGATTTAAAGGAATAATTCACCCAAAAATGAAAAATCTCTCATCATGTACTGACCCTCATGTGTATGACTTTCTTTATTCTGCTGCACACAAACTAAAATTTTTAGACGAATTTCTCAGCTCTGTTGGTCCATACAATGCGTGAATGGGTACCAAAACTTTGAAGCTCCAAAACCACATAAAGGTAGCATAAAGTAATCCACAAGTCTCCAGTGGTTAAATCCATGTCTTCTAAATTGGAGTGGTGGTGGCGTAGTGGACTAAAGCACTGAACTGATAAGTGGAAGGTTGTTGGTTCCATCCCCACAGCCACCACCATTGTGTCCTTGAGCAAGGCACTTAACTCCAGGTTGCTCCAGGGGGATTGTCCCTGTAAACAGGGCACTGTAAGTCGCTTTGGATAAAAGCGTCTGTCAAATGCATAAATGTAAATTGATATGATAAGTGTGGGTGAGAAACAAATCAATTTAATCCCTTTTTCACTATCAATCTCCACTTTCACATTCTTCTTCTTTTGTTATTTGATGATTCACATTCTTCATGCATTTCACCACCTACTGGGGAGGGAGGAGAATTTATAGTAAAAAAGGACTTAAATATTGATTTGTTAACAAATATGGCTATAAAAGTAGGGGTTTACATTGAGGTCTTAAAGGGGAAATGAGCCAAAAACGGAGCGTTTTAGTCAGAGGGCCAAAGACAGGGGTTAAAATGATGACAACTAAATTCTGATTGTTTTTGGTGAAAAAACACTTTACTAACATTACAAGTGGATTAAAAAAAGGAAAAAAAAAGAATGGCATGACCCCTTTAAAACTTGATAGAGCATTAACATTAACCTTATCTTTTAGGGTTTTTAATTTTACTCTTTTAGTGCCACTAAGTTGACATTTCACCTCGAAAGTGACTTGATATGTGTAAGATGACCACATAATATAATTTAGCAAAAATGTGTGTTTTTGGGTGCTAAATGTGTGCTAAAACAACGCAAAAAGATCATGCAAATAAACGTGCTATCAACAAGCGAAATAGACATAAGACTTATTTCTACTTTATATGCACCATACACATTGGCTTAGGGCAGAGGCAGAATTACGAAAGAATGTAGAAAGAAGCTTCCATATGATGCAAAGGTGTCAGGATGGTGACAAATACGGTGTTATATATAGCTCAATCCACATCCCAGAAAAATGAAATTCCCAATGAACTGTCAAAACCTTTTTTCTCAGGGTCTCAGAATAGGCCAATTTATACCACCCGGATGGCAGGCCCGATGAGTGAAAGGCAGAAAAGCTCTTGCTTCATCTTACTTTCTGCTATGATTCAAATGCCACTCATCCCGAGTTCTTGTTTTCCACTGTGATCAGGTTTGAAGTAAAAGGCTTGTGCAGGCCTCTGCATATGACTGATGACATTTATTCTGGATTCCAGTATTAGCTCTCTCTCTCAAAAAAAGTCTCCATTAGGGAAGATTATGAGAGGATGAGTGCTCCTCTTGGAATGAAATCTCTGTCCCTGTGCTGTGTGGTTTTGAGAGTCGCAACATATAAAACCCAGCTGGCAGCACTGTTATCATTGCCAGTGTACAGCGATTACTAAAGGGATAGCTCATCCAAAAACTATCTAGTATCTAGCAGTTGATTACTATTGAAGAGACATTCATATAAAATTAAATAATATTAAAAATATTCATTTAAAATTGGGGTCAGTAAAAATATAATTTTCCCAATGCATCACAATCTTCATTTGAACAATATAATTATATATTTTATAATTAACAGCACAATTATACATTTTAGAATTGTATAACACAATGATATATTGTATAATTAACTTGTATGACAGCATTACCTGAGAGAGAATTTCTTTCATACCCACCCAGATAAATTGGAATCAAATTGGGAAATCCAAATCAATATGCAGCCGTAATTGAAATCTCTCCTTTTGTGTTCTGCATAAGAAAGAAAGGGTTTGGAACAAAATGAGGGTAAGTAAATAATGATAGAATCTTCATTTTTGGGCAAACTATTCCTTTGAATCAGACCTTTTCTAAGCAATCAGATAATTTTTGTCTTTTGGACAATAAAACTGTTACACTGTTACACTGAAGGAATCACTGACTTATCTAGGGATTAGAATATAATAGGTAAGACTATTTTGACTTAGGTCAGTAGCAGCCATAGCCAGGGTTCGGAGGGTTACTTTTGAAATGTATTCCACCACAGATTACAGAATACATGCTGTAAAATGTAATTTGTAACGTATTCCATTAGATTACTCAAGGTCAGTAACGTATTCTAAATACTTTGGATTACATCTTCAGCACAGCATTTATTTTACTTGTTTTGACTATAAAAACTCTGCCAGTACAGTAAGACAAAATACACATGTTAAAAATACATTCTCTGAAAAACCTAAATATACTATGCAGTGTTGTTTCTAAAACAAGATCAATCAAATTGATCTTGTTTTAAGGATTTTTAGATATTTTTACAGGAAAACAATAAAAAATTTATCATCAAGAATACGATTTTTGCCCTAATATCGTCTTGGTTACTTTCGTAACCTCTGTTCCCTGATGGAGGGAACGAGATGTTGTGTCGATGTAGTACCACTAGGGGTCACTCTTGGGAGCTCAAAACACCTCTGATCTTTGAGAAAAGGCCAATGGGAATTGGTGAGTGGAATTTGCATGCCACTCCCTTGGACATACGGGTATAAAAGGAGCTGGCTCGCAAACACTCATTCAGGTTTTGTGCTGAGGAGCTGAGACAAGATCCTGCCCATTTCAGTAGGTAGTTCAGTGTTGTGACAGGAGGGACACAATGTCTCGTTCCCTCCATCAGGGAACGGAGGTTACGAAAGTAACTAAGACGTTCCCTATCTGTCACTCACTCGACGTTGTGTCGATATAGTGACACTAGGGGTCCCTATATGAAATGCCACAACTAGCTGAACTGTGTTACGTGGACTGGCGGTGTGAGATGGTCAGACCACTGCGTGCCTCGTAGCCAGCGCACCTGGCCATCATGTAACTTCGCCCAACGCTCCTACGAGCATCGTATGGTCCCCTGCACCTCAGAGACAAGTCGACTGCCCAAAAATGGGGACAGGTTGCCCCAGCCGCGGCCTCTTCTCTTTCTTCTCCCCAAAAGGAAAAATTGTTCAGCTGGGGGCCATATAGCGTCTGCGTCGGGGGTGGGGGGGGGTGGGGGGGGTGTCACTCCCAAGGGGAAGACACTGCGGAGACCACACCCAGCCCGAGGGGGAGGAAATTGTGTGGAAATATGTCACATGGTCTTACCGAGTCTTGTCGAAAGTGTCTCATGTGGAGAAGTCCCCGTGGTAGCTCCTACCCACAGGGGGAGGAGCTCTACAAACACGGCGACCGGGGGTAGAGGGGCCTCTGCCCAAGGAAGTCACGGGTTCACCAATGGGGGAACCGTCTCGCAGAAGATACATCACACAGGGTTACATATGGGTAACCAGTGCATGTGGAGCACCTACCCCAGTACAGGGCCATGTTGGCACACGTACTGGGCCAGCAACGAGTTTCTCCGCAAACCCGCCTGTCACAGGGCTAAGGAGGAAGGACATCCAGGGTCAATGACTTCGTGAACATGACTGGGGATGCAACGCGCACGTCTTCGCCTCCGGGAGGGGAAAGGCACTATACACAAGGGGTACACCCGGCCAGTTGTCCCACCAACTTACCTGTTCGTACCTGACAACACACGGGACGATCCGGCTCAACCCGGAGATTGAGGAACTTCGCAAATGTATTGGGTGTTGCCCAGCCTGTTGCTCTACCGATGTCTGCCAAAGAGGTGCCATTTGTTGGGGCCCAGGAGGCCGCCACACTCCTAGTGGAGTGTGCCCGAAGCCCCAAGGGGGGTGGCACATCCTGGGCGTGGTATGCCAAAGCAATGGCATCAACGACCCAGTGGGCGATCCTCTGTTTGGAGACAGTGCTCCCATTCCTCTGTCCTCCGAAGCAGACATAGAGCTGCTCAGAGCCTCTAAAGCTCTGAGTGCGAGCTTTAGATGCGCAAAGCACACAACGGACACAGCAATGAAAAGGCTGGGTCTGCCTCCTCCTGGGGCAGCTTCGCTTACAGGTTCACCACCTGATCCCTAAACGGGGTCATGGGAACCTTGGGCATATAGCTCGGTCGGGGCCTCAGGACCACGTGAGAGTATTCCGGACCGAACTCCAGGCACGTGTTTCTGACAGAGAATGCCTGCAGGTCCCCTACCCTCTTGATGGAAGTGAGCACAGTCAGGAGGACAGTCTTTAAGGAGAGTGCCTTTAGCTCAACTGAAACCAGGGGCTCAAATGGAGCTCCCTGTAGGCCCCGAAGGACCATGGAGAGGTCCCATGAGGGGACAAGAAGCGGTCTGGGAGGATTCAGCATCCTCGCACCTCTAAGGAACCTGATGACCAGGTCGTGCTTCCCAAAATACTTACTGTCAACTGCATCGTGTTGCGCCGCTATAGCAGCCACGTACACCTTCAAGGTGGAGGGGGACAGCCGCCCCTCCAGCTGCCCCTCCAGCCTCTTCTGCAGGAAGGAAAGCACTGACCCGACTGCGCATCTCTGGGAACAGCGAACAGACGCCACTTCAAGGCATAGAGGCGCCTCATAGAGGGAGCCCTAGCCTGAGTGATCGTGTCTACCACCGCGGGTGGTAGGCCACTTAGGTCTTCCGTGTCCCATCCAAGGGCCAGACGTGGAGATTCCAGAGGTCATGTCACGGGTGCAAGATGGTGCCCCGTCCCTGAGAAAGAAGGTCCTTCCTCAGGGGAATTTGCTGGGGGGGGGGGCTGTCGCGAGGAGCATGAGGTCCGAGAACCAAGTCTGGGTGGACCAGTAAGGTGCTACTAGGATGACCTGCTCCTCATCCTCCCTGACCTTGCATAGCCCCCGGGGCCAGCTGTGTGCCAGCGCATCTGTGCCGAGGGGAGCCTCGGTCAGGGCATACCAGAGCGGGCAGTGGGAGGATTCCCGGGAAGCAAACAGGTCTACCTGCGCTTGACCGAATCGACTCCAAATCAGCTGGACCACCTGGGGGTGAAGTCTCCACTCTCCCCTGAGCATGACCTGCCACGACAGCGCATCCGCCGCGATATGCCAATGCAGTCGTGGCCCTGTCCAGGAGCCCGTGTCTGCGTGCCCATTGCACACGGCGCACCAGCCACGCTCGGAGGCGTCTGGCATAACCACGACACGCCTGGGGTACTTGCACTAAGGGGACTCCTGCAAGGCCCATCCAAGGGCTGAACGGGTAGTGGCAGATCGGCATGATGACCACGCGATCATGCCCATCTCGTGACTCGAGTCTGACGCCAGCGCTGAAGCAGTCTCATATGCATCGACCCGAGCGGCGTGACCGCCGTCGAGGACGCCATATGCCCCAGGAGCCTCTGAAAATGCTTCAGTGGGACCGCCGTGCTCCGCCTGAACAACTTCAGGCAGTTCAGCACTGACTGCGTGCACTCGCTCGTGAGGCGCGCCATCATAGAGACTGAGTCTAACTCCAACCCTGAGAAAAGAGATGCTCTGTATTGGGGAAAACTGCTCTTTCCCCATTTGACCCGAAGCCCCAACCGGTTGAGGTGCCTTAGCACCAGGTCCCTGTGCGCACACAACAAGTCTCGACTGGCCTTTTCTCAGATCAGAGGTGATTGGGGCTCCCAAGAGTGACCCCTAGTGTCACTACATCGACACAACTTCGAGTGAGTGACAGATAGGGAACAAAGTTCTTACTAGAAAAAAAGAAATTATGATCCAACGTGAATTTTCTTGATAAAAAAAATATGATCGTGCCTGGTAACGTGCATGTAAAATGGCTAGAAATAGCATTTTAGCTTAGCATAAAGCTGACAATTTACACAAGGTTTATTTCTATTTCTGCTCCAAACTTACTTCAAACTTACTTCTCAGTCTGCTCGTATGAATGTAACACATAATAAGAAAGTGTAACTGTATTCTAATTACCAATGATTTAAATTGTAACTGTAGTGGAATACAGTTACTTATATTTTGTATTTTAAATACGTAATCCTGTTACATGTATTCCGTTACTCCCCAACACTGGCCATAGCAACCACCAAGTACACCCTAGCGACTGCACTGATGCACCAACATACACTCAAAACACCGTAGCAGCTGCATAGCAATGTCCTGACAACCACCCACAAAACCTTAACATTGTGGTTGTGATTTTTCCACAAGCAAGCACCACTCATTTTCTTCAGAAAATGTAAATATGCACTTCTAATTGGCAATAATTATAAGAGAGGTAATAATAATAGATTTAAGTTCAAAATCATGTAGAATCAAGTCAAGTGACATATTTTTAGTTGCCCTGAATTGCTATGAATTGTTATTTCTAACAGAAAGACTGTATTGACACAGGAGTGACAAACAGAATGGAAGATGGCTTTCTGGGATCGTTTTTTTTTAAATCAGCTACAGGGATCTATTTTGTCTTCTTACCTATAAACCAGAAATGCACTCAAGGTTCATTCTATAAAGATGGAATGAATGTATCACAAATTCTGCCAGGTCCACATCATTTTAGTCACAGTCAAGACCACCTGAGGCACACAACTATATCCTTGATCAGCATCTGACCGAAGGAGGCCTAGTTGTAGACCATTTCTATTCTCTATTTGTCAGTTTTTGTTAGAGAAGATATGGTCAAAAAATGCAGTTTGGAGTCTTATATGAGAATTCATGAATTTAGATAGAACTTCAGTAAAAAGAAAGGTGAGGGATGAGTATGGGGGCAAGGATGAGGAAAAGAGACAGAAGAGTATTTGACAAGGTGAAAAAAGGGCTCCAATTTTCTGATGAATTGTTCATGAGAGTGAATACCTACATTTAGATTTAGTGCCCTCCAAAATCACACATATTTTATGAAAAATCTGTTCATTTCAAACAGCATAACTCAAAAGATAAGCTAGCCAAATACCAACAATATACCACACTACAAATCTTGAAAACAGTAAAAGAGTTAAAGAGTAGTCAAAGAGTTTCCTAGTGAACTGTGGTGTGACTAGCTATAATTTATCTAAAATTATTTTATTAACAACAAATTTAATTTATTTTAAATGTGCTGTAAGCGATTTTTTTTCATTGAAAGGTGTGCAAAAATTGTCCTACTCCCTGAAAGATATGAATGAAATAAATGTCCTGAGATATCTCACCAGTCTCTGTGACAGCTCTAGGCTCTGTAAACAGCAAACATAAATGTGTCCGCGGCCTCTGACGCTTTTCCGACTATCAATCATTTTGCGCTTTCTCATAATATAGTGTAGTTGCAGCAAATTATTTAGGCTTAATGCCATTTTTATGCCATAACAGTTGTCAGTTGAGGGCGCAGTAAAGCTCATTTGGTATTTTTGGAGTGCGGGGTTTTGGAAAGAGGGGCGTGGTTAATTCAACGGCTCAGTCTCATGGAAGTAGAATGGCTAAAATCACTTTTATCACCTTAAAGTCGGTATGAAATGAAAATTCACCCTATCTATTTTCTAAATGCATGTTATTGATCTTATTGTGAATGATTCATACATGCATATGTTTTATTTGTATTTTTATTACCTCGTAATCTTTCATCAAAATCCGGTGAAACGACAGACTTCTCTATGATGTTTGCAGGACTTCTCCAATCATTTAGTCCACTTTAACCCTGCCCCTTTCTTATAAATACCACAACCTTGCATAGAGTTGAACGAAGCGTCAATCGCATGTTGGTGAAGATGGCAAGGTGTATTTTTGTCTGTTTTCCTTCAAAAATATTGTTCCTTAACCCAAACTTCCTTGGTTACAGGTCAGCTGGCTTATGTTTACATTTCGAATGAGGAGGAATAATGGCGAATTGTGTTCGAGACATTTCACGCTTGAATTGCTGAGGTGATCACAAATGAATACAATGCTTTGGATGCAGTGGCGGACTGGCCATTGGGAGAACCGGGACCTTTACCAGTGGGCCGGCCGTGAAATGGGGCCGCATGGGCCGCCGCCCGTTATGCAGAATGCGCCACAAAACGGCGCCGAGATATGCGGAAGGGGGCAGCGATATGCAGAAAACTGCAACCCACCCCGCTCAACAACTTTTGGGCCAGTTTCTATGTAAAATCCCGTGCCGAATTTTCTTCCTAATCCACCCCTGTTCGGTTGCCTCTAGAGTTTATTTTTATTTTTGAATGCAGTTATCTTGGGATGCACAGCACGAGTAAGTGTTTTTTTTCCTTTATATTTAGTGTATTGTGATTCAAAACATTAAAATATGGTTATCTTTTACTCACTCATTTTTCAGCGGCTACAGCCTCTTCGTAAGCAAAGACCGTGATGTGCTCGTGCGTTTATATTGTCAGTTTGATAAATGTGTTGAGATCGCTGCTCAGTTTCAACGAAAACCGGCTCTGACTCGAGCACCATGGTGGTAGGGGTATGTGTGTCCACTGCAAACTCGCATTCAGATCTGCCTCCATTCCACTATGCAATGCCCATATTTTCACAGTCCAATCAACAACCAACGGATAAGCTTAAATTCCCGCCCTACATTTTTTTCTTGTTCAATAAGCTGTTTCACTCTGAAATACGTCACAATACGGAAGTCGGTCGCAACATCCGTTTCATGCCGACTTTAAAATATGTTATTAAAAAACTTTTTTTGTGTCCAATTCTTCTACAATTATTATACAAGTAATTTTTTTCATGACTTGGAAGTTCCTTTGCACCACATGACCATTTAAAACAAACTAGTGAAGGTCATTAAAATAGTGAAAAACCTAAAAGAAACAGTGAGACCTAAGATATACTTTTTTCCTAACACATAAACTATACTGTATGTCAATGTGGACATGTCATAGGCCTACTGTATGTAACAACCCTTATGTCATTTTAACATGCATCTATATCTATAATTAGAATTTCTATGAATGTTTCCTATATAACTAACTGCTGGATGTCGTTTTGATTTACTTTTCTATGAGCAACATTTTCATAATTATATCCACTTCCATTTCCAATTCTTATGAGCCTTGAAGACCTACAAGAGACTGAAGATATAATTTTTTCCTTACACGTCGACTACTAGTAAATTTTAACCTAACATGTTTATGCTGGAAAAAAAAAAAAAGTTTCATGTCGACGTGTTATAGGCCTACTGTATGTCAACAACCCTTATGTCATTTTAAAATGTATATCTATCTATAATTGGGAACTTTATGAAGTCATTCCTATATAACTAACAGTTGGATCTCATTTTGATTTACTTTTCTATGAGCAATATTTTCATAGTTATATCCACTTCCATTTCCAATTCTTAAGAGCCTTTTGTTTCATTGTCAGCTCAACTGATGATTTGAATCAGGTTTGAGTTTGAATTGGATTTTACTTGCAATTTAAATTAGAAATGACCTCGACCCTGGTGTGTGATCTACAGTATTCCTCACACTGATGTCTGTTCTGAGGCTTAACAGAGATTTAAATAATTCACTTGCACTTGCTGCCAAAACTGGGTAATCAGCCTGTGGACCCTGAGAGGAGGAGCTGAGGAGAGGAGAGGATTAGACAGAGGTGAGGAGGAGAAGCAGAGGAACAGGATGTGGAGGAAAATAATCTGAATTTAGTGAACAGAGAGAAAGAGGGATTGCTCAGTCCACATGCATAATTAAGAGCATGACAGGGATTTTTTAAAGAGAAAGAGAGAGGGAGAATACTCGTAAATGACAGATGTGACAGATTAGAGTCTCATATTGCATGAAATGAGTAACTGTGTCTAAAAATTCTGTATGCGGGTAGGTGAAATGAAATACTTTTAGGAAGTTGACTTGTCATGCGGTGTGACATGCTATACTCCATGTAAAACTACTTCAACCTTTTAGGTATGGTATAGCCATATGGAATCAATTTATTTTCTTTCACTTTCACATCTTTCAAAAAGAAAAAAAGAAAAACTACAACATAATGCATTGTGGGAAATAAAAGAGCAGTCTTAAAAGTGACCACTAATATGCTGTTTTTAAGCCACATCAGTCATGACATTTGATTTGGTCTGCAAATTGCTCTTTTTAAATGTTTTTATAGATTGTGGCATCCATTATACTATTGCATTTAATCATTTATATTTATATATAATATATATATTTATCATTATTATTATTATTATTATTATTATTATTATTATTAGGAAAAACTAGTTTTTAGACCATTATCCATATGCCAATATTTCCCACTTTGATTAAAAAAAAGAAAAAAGAAAAAAAAAAAAATCTTTGTTATTAGAGCTATTTTATGTCAGAAAACCAAATGGGAAAAGAATATTCAACTGATAGAACATAATGTGTACCATTCTGGCATTTTCCAAATTCCTTTTTAATTGTTATTCATGGCAGTTTCTTTTATTTATTTTTTTTATCAAATTAATTGAGAGGCTACATATTTTACTTACAAAAATTAATTTGTCGCACTGCAGGACCACTGAACTAGTGATAGCAAAAAGGTGATTAAAAATGGTGAAATACTGTACTTAGTGACCAGTTGCAGCACCAAAAATATACACTTTCCCTTATGTGTTCATATAAGTTTTAACCTAAAAAGTTCATGGAAAAGTTATTCGTCAACTACCCATTTGTTTTTATGCGTTCATGACCATGGGTGTTGGTTTTTGGTCCACATGGATGTCTGGGGTTTATAAATCATAATTAAGGAAGTTTACAAAATATAACTGTTTGCTAATTTTTGCAAGATTATGTATTTTGTTCAAAACAGGTCATACAGGAATTCCTATGTCATGATTGAAAACAGTCATGTACTGTGGACAACAGAATGTTGATTTAAAACTCTGTTCATTTAGCAATGAAAAATTTTAAAACAAGTTGATACATGCAAACTGGCTATCTTTTTGTAACATTACAAATAATCTTGAAAGCAGTTACTCGGCTTGTGCATACAGCCCAAGTATGCAACCTGCATACTGCGATCTTTGCTCATGGACAAACATTAGCTATGTTTGCAATAGCATATTACCATACTATTTCTTCAGTGCATACTGTAGATATGGCAGACAAACTGTAGTAAGTGTATTATGAGAGTATGCTATTCCGAACATAGCAAGAATCCATGAGCAGCCCCAGAAATACAGTATGCAACCTAGGAAAAGGAAATTCAACAAACAAATCTTTTGCGACTTAAATTGATATAATCACTTTCATGAATTTTCATAATTAATATAGCAGGATTGAATCTATAGTGCATTTGTAGACATTTTTCACTTTTGCCTAAGATGATGTTAAACAGTATTTGCTCTCCTGATTGCTAAAGAAGATGGTGTTTCAGCAGTTTAAACATTTTTCATGTATTTTCAGTAGAGTCAATAACTTTGACTATTGCCGTCAGGCTGGTTATAATTAGAGCAGAATATGACACATGCAAGTGCTATGAATAGTCATGAGGGTTAGGCCATCTGCATTGGCAACAACACAGTGTTTGACATTGTTGAAGCAAATTTTGTTTTCATTTAAAGGCCCCAGATGACAAGCTTTGATTTTCCCAAAATAACGTCTATGATGTCATCAATGCTCAGTGACATTTTTACCCCCACAAACCAACACTTGCGTTGAAACCATTTAGAAAATACTGAAGATTATATTGCTTTACTCCACACAGAGGTAACGCTCACTTCAGATGATGTTTTTCATTTGAATGAAATCATTGGCCCTTGTTTGCAGAATAATTTTTTTGTTGTCATGCCAGCAATATGCAAATGTTTTGTTTTGCGTACTGTATGGCCGTCAAGGGCTCAAGCCAGATTTCTCACAATCTGTTGTCCATTTCACCAACTGTCCATTGCATGCTGAAAACCAACCAGAGCATCCTGTATCCATCCACCAGGACCGATTCAAGCACTGCTCACAGAGATGTTATTCGCGCAGGCAGGAACCTTTGCAGCAATGCAACAAAATGAAGAGCAAAGCCACACGTAGATGTGTAATTAATACTTTATCTATCCATTATATAATTTTAGTGCGGCCACATATAATGATGGGAAATGTAGTTTTGTTGTATAAAGGCTGTGAGGGATAGACTAATCATCTCTTCAATGACATACACTGTATAATGCTATCAAAAAGCTCCTAAATCACATCTTATTTTCCACAAATCATGTTGTCTGAATTTTTTTTTTTTTTTTTTTGCTCTACTGAAATTTCATGGAGAGATATTCTTTTCAAAGTTTTGTCCATGGAACGATTCAAAAACACTTTACAAAACTGTACAACCCATTGAAGTGTACGTCTGTCCCTCACAGCCTCATTGTCTTTCCCATCAAAAATCAAAGATGGCGCTGCTGTGAATAAAGGGGTCGCACACCGGACACATCTAGCCGACATGACATATTCTAAAATTCTAAACAATTGTTTTCTATGAATATACGCACACCGCCGCTGCTCAGCGTCTGTCGGTGGCACCCAGCTACGACTCCGGAGACTGCTCAAATTTCTGCCACGCCATGGAGCGACTGCCGCACATCGGACGAGAAGCACCGGACACACATAGGTATAAAACACAGGGCACCTTGTTGCGGTTCAGGTGGCAGAGAGTACACACAAATTTTACCAAGGTTTTTCCCTTTTTCAAAAATGAAATGGCTAGAGTAAATAATATATGTCCATTGATAATTATTTGGGTCGAATTTAATGGAAAATATGCAAGTCATGCCCCGTGGCATGGCAGAAATATGAGCAGTCTCTGCTGGACGCTGGGTGTGCGTATATTCATAGAAAACAATTGTTTCGAATTTTAGAATGCGTTATGTCGGTGCTAGATGTGTCCGGTGTGCGACCCCCTTTAAGGTGAATTGAATCAATTAACTCCCTCATTACACATTACATACATTTGTCGCCACCTGCTGGCGTAAAGATAATCTACAGAAATGGTTATCAAACGCAGCAGTAAACGAAGTTATTGTAAGTGGGATGAATCAAAATCTTAGGTCTGATCAGATTGGGCAAATTCACGAAATGTTCAGTTCAGTGGTTATTAAACTTTCTCATAGGTATCAGAATTCGACTATATAAATTATTCTCCAGACAGCTTCTGAAAAGGTACGGTGAGAGACTGGCCACATGAAACGTGTTACTTTTCTCAACGCTGGTCAAATGGACCAATCACATTCGTTTATGATTACTGGATAAGGGGTATACTGGATAATTCATAGCAATTGCTGGGCGGATTTCCATATAGGCCTACTGTTACAAATTCTTGGAATTCTAAGTTTTTTTTTAATACTTGCGAGTGTACAAATGTCTCCAATGATACATGATGAAACGTCCTGACATCTGGTTGCGGATAAACTAAGGATTCAGCTTTTTGAGCTGTCAAGTGCCCCCCTGATGAATAAAACGTTGTGTCAAAAACAGTAGATGACAAGAAAACTTGGAATATAACACGAGTCACACGGTCTACTTTTATTGTGCTTACTGGAACTTCACAACTCCAGTTAATTGAAAAAAGCAGCTGTAATGTTTCATTTTCTGTGCCACTGAAGAAAACAATTTTTTATTTTTTTATTTGGAAGGACATGAGGATGAATAAAATGACTTCATTTTGGGTGAGCTATGCCTGTTCATATTGTGTTGTGCACTTTGTTTATATTGCATCCTGAAGCAGATACTGCTACTGCTTTATCTGGAACAAGTGAGTTCACTTGTTTAGTCAGAGTAGAGAAGATTATTGGGTACAGCTATGTTCAAGCTATTAGTTTTTCCATTTGAGTGAAAAGATGTCCTGCCACTTTAAGGATTTTTAGTATCATGTTCAAATTTTGAACTGAAAAGCTATTTTGCCTCGCCCTTGTATTTTTTTAGATAAGCTTTGAGGTAGAATATGATTGTATGCTTATAGTCTTATGTTTGTGTAAAGACTAATAGTTACTACACTGCCTGGCCAAATTAAAAAAAAGTTGCATACTCTAATATTTAGTTGGACCACCTTCAGCTTTGATTATGGCACGCATTCGTTGTGGCATTGTTTCGACGACCTTATGCAATGTCACAACATTCATTTCCGTCCAGAGTTTAATTAATTTTTGGCTGAGATCTTGTATTGATGATGGGAGAGTTGAACCACTCTGTAAAGTCTTCTCCAGCACATCCAAAAGACTTTCATTGGGGTTAAGGTCAGGACTCTGTGGTGGCCAATTCATGTGTGAAAATGATTCCTCAAGCTCCCTGAACCACTCTTTCACAATTTGACCCTGACAAATCTTGGCATTATCATCCTGGAATATGCCTGTGCCGTCAGGGAAGAAAGTCCAATGATGGTCATTCAGTACATTCAGGTAGTCAGCTGACTTCATTTTATTGCCGCAGAACTTTGCTGAGCCTAGACCTGACCAACTGAAGCAACCCCAGATCATAGCATTGCCTCCAGAGGCTTGTATATCGCTTTGGAATAGGGTAAATCTGGACTCAGCAGATCACATGACCTATTTCCATTGCTCCACAGTCCAATCTTTATGCTCTCTAGCAAATTGAAGTCGTTTTTTCCAATTAGCCTCACTTACAAGTGGTTTTCTTGTGGCCACACAGCTGTTTAGTCTCAATCCTGTAAGTTCTCGTCGCATTGTGCGTGTGGAATTGCTCTTACTTTCACTATTAAACATAGTCGTGAGTTCTACTGTTGATTTTTTTATGATGTAACTTCAAGCATGATCTCCGATCACGATCATTCAAGATTTTCTTCCGACCACATTTCTTCCACGAAGCTGACGGTTCACCACTATCCTTCGATTTTTTAATAATGTGTTGGACATTTCTTAACCCAATTCCAGTGATTTCAGCAATCTCCTTAGTTTTTTCTTTGCTTCATGCAGGTAATAACTTGCCCCTTCTGAAACACAGTAACATCTTTTCCACGACCAGGCAATACATCTTCTGACATGGTTGTTTAAGAAATGAGAAGCTACAGACTGCATAAGTTAGGGTTAAAAGAATTGTTGCCAGCTGAAACATATTAAACACTTCAATAATGATCCAATCATAGACTCTTAAGTATCTGCTTATTTTAATCCAAATGGCAACTATTTTTTTATTTTATTTTTTGGCCAGGCAGTGTATTAGTGTCACAGTTGTCCCTCTGTCTATTTCAGGAGTTACTGTGTGTGTTTTGTAGGAAGGAGGCACTGTAGGTGTTAATGCCCATGTGCACTAAGTCGTCATAATCTGGCCTTGTGGCCATGGCAGTACAATAATAGTGTGAACTGCTGTTTATTAAACCCTTCAAGGCTGGGATCACAGCTGACTGATAAGTGACTGAATACGCTATGACACATTTACTGTAACGTCAGTACATTCGGGGTATGAAGCTTGTGGAACCGAAGCCAAGGATTTGGAGAACTCAGACTGTCGGCCAGCTACTGCACCCTGCATACGTCGCCGCTTATTCACTTAGCCGGTTCACTGCTATGACTGAACTGAAACACTCCCCCAGTTTTCTCCACGTCTCATTCATAATACCCATATGCCACAAGCTGCAAACCTGCGACCCACACAGTCTTTCCCCCACACTTCATGTAGCATATAGGATAGAAATGAAATGTAGATCAAAATGTAAAGCACTTAGCGTGATTCAACCTAGGGGTTGTGTGCAGATATTCTGTGACTGTCATGTCAAAGGGCTGTATATTGATGAGTGTGTTGAGAGAGAGTGTGTTTATAAGCTTGTGCATTTATGGATGATTCTCTCAAAACCTGTCTAAAAATGTCCTGGTCATATTTAACCCCAAATAAAAAACAAACAAACAAACAAACAACAAAAAAAACTTTTTTCTTAATTAAAATCAGCTAAAATAAAAGGCCGTACCAAGGGTACAATTATGTTGTATAAATACTTTACAATAATATTTTTTTTTTCACGTTGCATTAATGAGAGTATCAAAATGACCATCTTTTTTCACATTGCAGTAGTGAGAATCGGGGGACAAAATGTGTGTTAACTGTCATGAAGATGATGTCACAGTGTTAAAAAATCAAAAAATAGGGTTTATTTTCTATAGGCAAAAGTCAATTTCATATTTATTTCTTTTGATTTGAGTAAAATAGGACCAGGACATTTTCTTGACAAATTTTGTGAGAATCACCCTTTTGTAGAATGTATGGCCAATGTGATCTCATTAGTGTTTAAATAGTTATTCATATGTTAAGTGTCACATTTTTTTTAATTACATTTAGACTCTAATACATTCAAAAATGTATTTCTTATTCAAAAAACACGAGCAGGATACATTTCTGTGTAAATCCTTTTTCACAATTCTTAAACATCCTTTTGCCTTTACTAGTTTATTATAAATAGTCCTGCAGTGTGACAAATGAATCTGAAAGAGTACAACTATTCCATGCAGTCTTTCAATTAATATGCAGTCATAAAAGCTGCTTGCATCATAATTATAAAAGGATTAGCATAATGCTGATTAAAAAGTCTCAGGCCATGTCCACACTAATACGTTTTCATTTGAGAATGCATTGATTTCGCTACGTTTACGCCTCTCATACACACTAGAATGCCGTTTTCCTCCACCGAAAACAGAGCATTTAAAAAAAAATAAAATAAATGTCCATTACTGCATACTTTGGAAAACACTAACGATAGGAAACGGAAAACTGAGTAAAAAAATAAATAAAAAAATTTATTGGTGTGGATTTTGCAAGTCATACCTCAGAACATGTCAACTGCTCATATACGATAAAGGGTTTGCATTTTAGAAACTTTTGATATGTTGTTATTGGTACTTTTTGTGTCTATCCAAATGTACAAAAAATTGGCATGTACACTTGATGTAAGAATACCTACAAATACAAATTAGATTACCCTGGTGTGACAGTGTGTGAAAAAGCAAAAGAGGAAAAGGGGCATGAGAAAATGATACACGATGAAATGATGTAACCCTACAGTTCTACTCTTCACTGTGTAGTCATGCATGAATGTTTAGATCCCAGCGCGAGAATATGAGTGTGTGTGGGTGTGTGTTTTTTGAACTAAGGGAAACCATATGAGGTTAGAGAGTGTATCACAGTGATCCACAGTCCCCAGCTCCTTACGAACTTCACTGTTATGGTTTGTCTTTAATGCTAAGTCAATACTGGCAGCAATACTCCCTGCCTGAGTAAAATACCTCTCCTGTTCTAACTCCTACTCTGTCCTTAAAATGCACTTTTCTTTAGCAATCAAAAGCAACAGTGTTTATGTGACACTGAAGGAAAAACTATCCTTAAGGTTTACTGAGGTCTCTAGCCAACATGAAATGCTTATTAAAGCTCTTCTAAGTGCAAACATGGTCTTAGTGAGGCCAGGGCCCCTTCTCACCCATAAGTTGTGACATAATGTATAAGCATTTGTATGGGTGGTGAAATAGTATCACTGAACAGACCCTGTACTGTTATTTTGGGCAACTTAGCCCTCGCTTAAATACTCATTTGTGCTGGAATATTTGCTATTATGGTATATCTCCGTTAAGCCCACCCCTAAACGAAACGTAATGACCAAGCCAACTGTGAATGATCACTTCACATTAGTTAGATGGCTCCTCCTGTCTAAGGGGGTGGTTATTGGCCAATTTAAGCTGCTATGCGGTCCAGACCTTTGCCGTTTAAAGCCCAAAGTATATTTCGGTCTTGGTATATGACATACAGTATGCGCATGAACCTGGAATTAATTGCACTAATTAGTAAGTCCACAAGGTTGCAACATTCAAAGCTGAGCCATTGCTATCATGAAGAAGTGGTGGAAGATGTAAATGCCGCTAAACAACAGGTGACAAAGTGGAAACAACAACAGTGGATGTGCTCGTCAAGAGCATGTGTGTGAAGATGTCAGGAGATACCTGCATTTATTACGTGTAACTCGAGTCTAATGGAAAATAAAGACATCTTTATGGGCCTAAAGTGTTGAAGATAAATAGTCCAGTCTCTCATAGCAGTCGTAGCACGCATTCACCAACCGCCTGCGTATGCGCACAGTCAAATACTTTAAAAGGCTAGCGTTATACTGTACGTAGCCACTTAATGTTCGCATCAAAACTGAAATATACCTTGGGCTTAATTCAAAGGTTTGGCTATGCGAGACTAGTGGTACTGTAACACCACTAATGATATCAGCAGAGTGAAACATATAACAATTCCTAAACAAATGACTCTTAGAAGTTGGTTCTTTTGAATCTACACAGCAAAACATACTGCGGTACCATCAAACAATGCCTTATCAGCTGGTTAAGAGTCATTCATTTTGTCATGTCTGACTCGAAAGAAACCAAGAATTGCTTCTTTGTTATGTGTTCCCTGTCAAAAGCTACACTTAATGCTGCGCTTGATTTAGCGCTTATGGGAACATCTTTAGAAGTGACCAGCTGTGAATATGTGTGCAACACGTCAATGAAATTGACTAGAACCTTTATAGCCTCTGTTGGTGACATCATCAGAATGTGCCAGTACCAGGGGCTATAAATAGATGTGCCACAGGTGCATCATCATGTTTTTTGTCTTCAGACCACTCTGCGTTGTGTTTGTGCTTCTACAGCTTCTCAGCTCTCTATTTTTCCTCTGATAGGAGTTAGATTTGTCAGGCAGTGTACAGAAAACTTTCTCTTTCTCTGTCATTCTAGTGTGGAAAAGACAAAAGAAAGAAAAAATGAGCGATCAACAAAGCAAACGGTGTGCGTTTCCAATACTTTCGTCCTATGGCTGAATCGGACACACACCAGTTTTGTTTTGTTTGTTTGGGGGAAGAGCATGCTGCTCTTGCGTTGGAGCGAGGCGAGTGTGAGCATTGTGAGCTGTTCACAGTAAGACGCTGCGCGCTCGTCTCACTTACTTCCAAGAGCCAGCACCCACCATTCCATTGTGGGGCTCGCGTATGGATCTGGCTGAGGAGCGAGAGATGGGTCTGTCCCTCGCTCACTCTCCAGATCCAGTTTGTCCCTCGTGTGATCTCGAAGCGTGCCCCAGTGCCTCTTCGGTTCATGAGGGCGACGATGAATCTCTTGGGTCTGCGGACTTTGAGTTGCCTACCTCTGAACATTCCTCACGTGATGACAAAGCGGTTGAGGAATTACTCGAGGTGGTTACTCGTGCGGTGGCCAGATTACAGCTAGACTTGCCATGCGAACAAGAGACCCCCAAACGATAGAAACTAGAAGACAGATTTCTGTCTGGTGGCCAGGGGAAGGGAACACAAAATCAGTCTCTCCCCTTCTTTGAAGATCTCCATGACAAGTTAACTCGTTCATGGGGGAAACCTTATACTTCCCGTATCTTTGTGCCTTCGATGTCAACATATTCGACTATCGTGGGTGCTAAGGCATGGGGGTATACAATGATGCCACAGGTAGAAAAGACACTCATGGGCTATCTCTCGCCTGGTTTGACATCATCTTTAAAAAGACCAACTCTCCCCACAAAGCCATTTAGAACCACCTCAATGCTTGTGGGGAAAGCTTATCAAGCAGCAGGTCAGGCTGGTGCTGCGCTACACACCATGGTGGTGTTACAGGCATACCAGGATGATCTGTTTAAGGACCTGAGTGTGGGTAGTACAATAGACGAGGAAGCATTCTCAGAGCTTCGTCGAGCCACAGATTTATCTCTCTGTGCAACCAAGCAGACGGCTTGTGCTATCGGCCGTTCAATGGCTGCTTTGGTCAGCATGAAGAGGCATCTGTGGCTAAACCTTACAGGCATCAAGGATAAGGACAGAGTATTTCTACTTGATGCCCCGGTCTCACCTTCCGGCCTGTTTGGCGATTCGGTGAATACAGTCGTCACCGGGTTTCGGGAGGTGAAAAAACACGAGGAAGTCTTTGTGCAATTCCTTCCTCGCCGCATTTAGGGGGAGGAGCTACCGGCCACCCAGCCTCGCCCCGGTCCTTCTATAAGGGAGGCTCAAAAACAAAGTGTGGCGAGTCGCGCTCCCCCTTGTAAAGTTTGGGGACTGGCTCGTCGCCCTCAGCAGCCTCCAAAGCAAGACCTCAGGACCATTATTTCCAAAAAGAAGAAGTCCTGGCGGTCTTGCGCTCAGCATTGTGGGGGTAGCCCCCCTCGGGATGGGGTGCGCAAAACATCTACCCGCTCCTTCCCGACACCCCCACGAAACCTCTCCATCCCCACCGCCTCTGGTGTTTCAGGGGGCAGCAGTTTCCAGCGAAATGTTAAGTGTTCCGATGCTTCCTGTTGTCGCCCAGGACATGGAACACCCAACATCCCCTCAACGGGAAGTATCAAAGTTGGTATCCATTTCAGTGCACCTGGCAGCATGGAAGCTACTGCCAGGTATTTCTATGTGGGTCCTAAAGATAGTAGAAAAGGGCTACAGAATTCAATTTGTTCACCATCCTCCGCGTTTTGACGGCGTGGTCCCCACTACCGTGAAACCGGAACAAGCACATTTACTGTCACAAAAGCTGCAGTCTCTTCTGGTCAAGGGGGCTATAGAACATGTTCCCCTTCCAGAGAGAGAGTCAGGTTACTACAGCAGATACTTCCTGGTTCCCAAGAAGGATGGGGGATTTTAGATCTTCGAGGCTTGAACCGCTCAGTCAAGGCGCTCAAGTTCAAGGTGCTAACTGTCAAGACCATCGTGTCACAAATTCAACATCGCGATTGATTAGTCATGATCGAACTCAAGGATGCATATTTTAATATAGCAATACTGCCACAACACAGGAAGTTCCTGAGGTTTGCTTTCGGGGGCGAAGCTTACCAATATTGGGTTCTTCCATTTGGCCTAGCCTTATCACCTCACACATACACAAAGTGCATGGATGCAGCACTAGCTCCATTGCAACTTCAGGGCATCCGCATTTTGAATTACATTGACGACTGGTTGATACTAGCACAATCGCAAGAACTGGCATTACAGCACAGAAATATCGTTTTAGCTCATCTAGTTTCTCTGAGGTTGAGACTCAACAACAAGAAAAGCGTTCTCTCTCCTGCCCAGAGAATGACATATTTAGGGATCCTATGGAATTCGATCACGCTGCTGTCTCCCGCTAGAATCGAGACCATTCAGAATACCCTGAGCAAAGTCAGGCTAGGCCAAGATTGTTCTGTTCTTCAGTATCAACGAATGTTAGATCTCATGGCACCTATGGGACTTTTGCTTATGAGACCGTTTCAGTTGTGGCTCAAAGCCAGGGGATTTCATCCAAGGGCCAATCCCCGAAGGCAGATAAGGGTTACGTGCCACAGGCTACGTACCCTCTCTATGTGGCTCAGACCCTGTTTTCTCGCCTTGGGTCCCATTCTAGGTGCGTCTTGCTGTCGCAGATTGCTAACAACAGACGCCTCCCTGTTGGGCTGGGGAGCGGTCTTAAGTGGTCATCCAGCTCAAGCGGAATGGGAGGGTCATCAGCTCGATTGGCACATCAACTGTCTCGAGTTGATGGCTGAATTTCTGACCCTGAAGTACTTCCTCCAGCATCTGAGAGGCTGCCATGTCCTGGTGCGGGTGGACAACACAGCGACAGTCTCTTACATAAATCACCAAGGAGGTCTGCGGTCACGCCAGCTAAACAGACTAGCGCGGCAGATTTTTGGGCCCAGGGCAAGCTCCTGTCACTCAAAGCAGTATATATCCCTGGATGCCTGAATGTGGGAGTGGATTTACTGTCCAGACAGAAAATACCGACGTGAGAATGGAAACTCCACCCCGAGGTAGTGAAACAAATCTGGTTAAGATTTTACAAAGCAGAGGTGGAACTCTTCGCCTCCCAACAGACAGTGCAATGTCCCCTCTACTTCTCTCTGAGTCACCCAGCCCCCCTGGGTCTGGACGTGATGGTGCATACATGGCCCAAAATGCGCCTGTATGCGTTTCCTCCAGTTTCTCTGCTCCCAGGAGTTCTAGCCAGAGTTCGTCAACAAGGATCTTGCCTCTTACTGATAGCGCCGCGTTGGCTGAACAGGGTATGGTTCTCGGAGATAATATCTCTCCTCGACGGCTCGCCTTTGGCAATACCGGAGAGGAGGGACCTTCTGTCTCAAGCACAGGGGACAATGTTTCATCCCCGGCCCGAGCCGTGGAACCTTCATGTTTGGCCCCTGAAGGGTACCAACTGAGGGACACTGGGTTTTCACCTGAAGTTATTGAGACCATTGAGACCACCTGCTAGGGCTCCTTCCACTAGAAAAAGTTATGCCAATAAATGGGGTGTCTTTGAAAGGTGGTGCACTGCACATAATGCAGATCCAGTTAACTGCCAGATTGCTTCAGTTCTAGACTTCCTGCAGGAGAAATTCTCAGTAGGCACATGCCCCGCCACTCTCAGGGTTTATGTGGCCGCTCTGTTGGCTTGCCATGCCTTGATTGACGGGGTGCCACTGGGGAAACATCCTTTGCTCGCTTGCTTCGTCCATTGGGCCATGCAACTGAGGCCTCCCATTAGAACCAGGATCCCTTCATGGGACTTAGCTATAGTCCTTGAGGATCTGGTTGAGACCCCCTTTGAACCGCTAGCGTCGGTGTCTGACAGCCTCCTGACTCTAAAGATGGTTTTTCTTATGGCTATCACTTCTTTAAAAAGAATTGGGGATTTGCAGGCTCTGTCTGTCTTGCCATCCTGCTTAGACTTTGCCCCAGGAATGGCGAAAGCGATATTGCATCCTCATCCTGACTACCTGCCTAAGGTTCCTTTCTCAACCGTACATCCGGTCACTCTTGAGGCCTATTGTCCTCTGCCGTTCACAACGCCAGACCAGGAGAGACTTCACAGACTGTGTCCAGTCCGTGCTCTTCAGGCCTACGTCCACCGTACTAGCTGGTGGCATAAGTCAGGGCAACTATTCGTTTGTCATGGGGGCCGTAACAGGGGGGCGGCCGCCACAAAACAGACAATGTACC
Source organism: Myxocyprinus asiaticus (assembly GCF_019703515.2). Taxonomy (NCBI): domain Eukaryota; kingdom Metazoa; phylum Chordata; class Actinopteri; order Cypriniformes; family Catostomidae; genus Myxocyprinus; species Myxocyprinus asiaticus. The sequence continues at coordinate 12,034,753 of NC_059346.1, read as the reverse complement.
ATTGGGTGAGGGATGCTATTGCCCTTGCCTATGAGGTGCACGGTCAAGCTTCGCCAGTAGGCATCAGGGCTCATTCTACCAGGGGAGTCGCTTCTTCTAAAGCTTTGGCAGGGGGTGCCCCTCTGCAGCATGTTTGTAATGCGGCAGGCTGGTCCTCTCCACACACATTCATAAGATTTTATAGTTTGGATGTTCATGCAACTCCGGGCTCTCACGTCCTTGAGTCAACGTCACAAGCTCATGTCTGAGACCTTTCGCGTTCTTGTGAGCACACACTACACAACCGTAAGGGGTCCAGACACCCACAGTGCGGCGGCGTGTGTATTCTCGTTCCCATAAGCACTTAATCAAGTGCAGCATTAAGTGTAGCTTTTGACAGGGAACATCTTGGTTTACTTGACTGTAACCCTTGTTCCCTGAAAAAGCGGAACGAGATGCTGCGCTTCATTGCCACACTGAGGATGTCCCAGGACTGCTCTTCAGACAAATATACCTGATGATGCACCTGGGGCACATCTATTTATAGTCCCTGGTACTGGTGCATTCTGATGATGTCACTAACAGAGGCTATAAAGGTTCTAGTCAATTTCATTGATGTGTTGCACACATATTCACAGCTGGTCACTTCTAACGACGTTCCCATAAGCGCTTAATCAAGTGCAGCATCTCGTTCCGCTTTTTCAGGGAACAAGGGTTACAGTCAAGTAACCCGAGACGTACTACAGGCTTGCGAGACTTCAGAGTAATTAATGGATGATTGTTAAAGTTACAATGTGTTGTTAAAGATATACATGATTCGTTTTGTTGTAATAAGTGGTATTTTATAAAAAATACATAATAAATTAATAAAATATCTTAAAGATGCACTATGTAAGATTTTTTTGGTTACAATTAACAAAAGTTAATTACGAAGTACATAAAAAAAATCAATTTTCAAAATCATGTCCTCGTCTTAGTACTTGATTCACTACAGTCGTGATAGCATTTCATTGAAGTCTAGGCTAGCTGAAAAACACAAATGACACATCTTTGATTTTACAATCCATAACTTCAGTTATATACTATTATATGTAACTTATGGTTTAAAAGTCATTAAATGTCATATTTACAAAGTTATATCGACATACATCCAAAAACAATTTTAAAGGATTTCTACTCAGGCAATGAATATAGTACCCATTAATAGGTTGGATATTTTTTTTTTGTAGGGTCGTTAAAGCCTATATTGTTTGTCATGCTTTAATGAATCGAACATTACTCATGTGTACCGATTGCAGTGTGTTTTTGTTTTTTTTCTTCAGTGAAGTTACTGTTACAATCTTACCAATATTCATGACTTCTAAGTATTTTATAACATTGCTGCAGTTTCGAGATTCCTAAAGTGTGTGACTCTAAATGTTTGTGCCGCTGTTTTCTGAGGCTATTTTTTTTCTTTCTTTTTTTACCTCAGTCACAGAAATGCACAAGTTGTTGTCACTTTACTGTCCTTATAGCAGAAAAATGACAATTGCAAGCAAGTGTAAGCCAATAAATTATTTTTGGAGCAATAAATAAGTATACAGACACTTGCCATTTTATCCTGTTAGCAGATTTTTAAACAGATCTAAAAAGCCACTATACAAGGTGGTTCCCCATGAATTTATTCTCATCTCAGGTTGTCTATAATGTACTGATTTCATTGCACATTAATGTTTATTAATTTGTTTAGCATGTAACCATTTCTCTGTTGTAACTTTACTTCCAAATAAACTATTAAAAATGTATTACTGTAATTGTTATATTTCATATTTCTGCATGTTATTTTCATGTTCAATAAAGTGTTTCATCATTATTTAATCTTCGTTTTGAGTTTTTATATTACAGTCTTTTATTGTTTGCAGCACATAGACCTACTATTGTAGTATTACAGTTCACTTGCATTCTCCACTGAGGCTGTAGATTGTAATATAAAAATAAAGTGTCTCTTCAATTGGACTCATTACAGCTAATTAACGAGTTTCACCTCTTAATATGATATGTATAATACAATACACACATTAATTTGTATTTAGTGAATAAAATGCTTTAATAATCATATTAAAATATAATTAAGAGTGTTGTTTATCTTTTTCAAAGTAATATAAGGCTGATACATTTTTAAGCGAATACCATAATATCAACATGAAAATAGCTCGTCATGACTGCTCTACAGGTCATCTCCAAGTCCTCAAACCATAAGGTTCATCTGCCAGAAGAGCAGTGCCTAATCACAACTGACGTAAAGTGATCCTCTGCAAGTAACTTGCACTTTTATGTTTCAACTGCTAGAGGACATAGTTACACAGTGTAGATTTAATTGCGAAGTCTGTATAAACAGACCTTTTGCAAGAATCTGTTCTGTTAAAATATGAAATAAGGCACTCTATAAAATTAGGCTTATAATGTTGTGAGGGTGCCCCAACATAGATTTGGGGCCCCATATACCAGTATGCAGCTACTGATCCGGCATCTATTTAGATATTAGACTCAGAAATGTTATTGACCCCAGCTGAATCGCCTCATCTTTTCCACTTTCCACAGCCACATGCCAGTGAAATGAAGTCATGCAGACACCCCTACTGCAGGTTTGGGTGATTGTGAATGCACATGTTGAGAGTCAGCAGCAGAAAGAAAAAGAGTGTGAAGGGTTGGGTGAAGGGTGGGTCCTCTAATGGAGCAGAAAGATTTCTGGCGCACTTACACAATCTATGTTTGTAGAATCCCTTAGCCATGATGTGAGCACTTGAGTTAAAGTATTTAGGATAAAAATCTGAACAGGATTTTAAGGTTTTTGAGTTTCTTAGATAAAATGTTATATTTGCTAAGGGGGATCTCTGGTTTCTCAGCTCAAGACCAATGATTTTCACCTTTTAAAAAGAGGAGAGACCTTAAATTATGTGCACACATAATGCAAAAGTTGTCATAGTCATGTAAACGAATAGCTGTTGTTGTAAAGAACTCTGTCAAGCTCAAAAGAAAGTTAAAAGTGTGTTTTGCTGCAGAAACAATGCTTGTTAACAGAACTTTACAACTTATAAAAACTTGATTTTTACATTTTCTTAAGAAAATATGAGTGGTGCGAAATTCACTGCCACAATGTGATATTATAACACTACAAAATAAATTTTATAGTGCAGAATTCTGTTGACTTAATCAGAGCATGGTTCCCTCCGTAGGGTTATATAAAGATGTAAACGTGACCTGCACTTGAAATGCCCTAAAAATGATTTTACTTTTATTATATAACACGCTAATGCTGATAAAAAAACGCAGTGTGCATCTCCCTGTCTAGACAGCAGTTATGTGTGTGTGCTCAACAAAATAGCAATGCAGCATTTTAAAATAGGAGTAGTTCAGCATATATTCATTTGAGTGTTTTATCTGACCTGATGCTTCGATAGATAAATGATTAAAATATCATTACTGTCACATAGAAAGTTTGCATTTGACTTTAAGGCTTTATTATTTCTTGCTGTGTTACAAAGCCCAAAATGTATATAATTTTTAGGTCATTAATTATTTTACTATTACTGTATATTAAACATACACAGTGTTTTACAAGGTCTTTATTTTTATTTATTTATTTATTTATTTATTTATTTTTAAATAAGTAATTCTATGACGAGTCTGCTCATCAAACAAAATCAAAATCTCCACAAAATATTTAATTTAATCTCTCTCTTTCTTTTAAATACCCTAATGACCTGCTTTAAGCAATCCTCACAAGGTTGGTACTAATGTAAAAGAGACAAGACACAAAATAATTGTACAGAATTTACAAAAAAATAACAGAATTTCACCTCAGGGATCAGAAGAGTAAGTGTACTATGCTTTTTTTTTTTTTTTTTTTTTTTTTTTTTAAAGCATTATCCATTAAATAGCTTCTGAAGACATGTTGTGAACAAAGGATGTTCCTCTCTGTTAGTTCTGGAGTGGAGGAGAGCACTTATTGAGAATTAGTTTGTGAATTTGAATGGTAGAAACTTTCCATAAGCCTAATTAGTTAGGATTAAGAGAGAGGAAATGGGACAAGCATTATTAAATCTCACCCACAGCTATTGTCTGGCCTTGTTCTAAATCCAGAGGGATATTTGAAACAAACCAATTATCTTCCTTGTTTCATATTCTCCTGCTGCGTTTGAAATGTTCTTCAGTGGAGTTTTAACGCCTAGGCTATATATCAAAGCTATTTTAAATTTTGCTCCAATCCATTAGATACTGTACATTGATTTACAAATGAGGCTAAACAAACAAATTAAAACGTTTGAAGTGAGTAGTTAGTGTTTAAAGAGAGGTAAATACTATTTCAAGCCACATTTTTCAAGTAATAGTACACCAAATATAATAATTATTTTATTTGTATTTACCCTAATGTTGTTCCAAAGTTTCAACTTGCCTCAGCTTTGTTCAGTTTAAGTCGGGCCTTATTTTTTCCCAAATTCCAAGTTTTTTATTTTTTATTATTTTATTTTTTTATTCTGTGTTTTGAAGTTAATTAAATGTTATCATCAAAAAACTGCCTAATTAAAATTAATTAATAGAATTTGAATCAAATGAAAAACAAAATTATTTTTCAACACTATTACAAATAATTTTATTAAATGAAGTGCTTCTCAGATCCTCACAGCACATTCCAAAACACAATATTGGATTTATTTATTGTCAAAAACAGTGCTGCATAATGGAGCATCACAGTTTTAATGAAACACTGATGAAAACTACTAGTAGTATATTAAAAAAGTAGTAGTATACTGTATTTCTGTTGCAATTTCTTCAAATTTTACGCGTCTAATTCAATTGTGCTTTTATTTTGGTGGAAAACGGAATTAACCAATTTTAGCTTGGGTGTTTTTGACGACAGCTTCACACTTCCGCGTAAGCAGTTCGCTATATGTCTTAAGTGTGCTTATTAAACCACAAAAGGCTGCGATTTAATTCTATAAATATATAGTCTGCATGTGCTGCATGCTTCTAGTTTAATGCATGCTCTGCAATCTGTAATCTATCAACATGATCACACGTTAAGTTGTTTCCAAAAGTTCCGCCACCCTAGGATCGGCGACATTACGCTGACTCACTGACAAGTGTCATCACCCATCACAGATTTGCATCAGCTCGACTGTGTTTACCTTCCTTAGTGTTTTGACTGGAAGTTGCGTTAGCAGTGTGGGACACACGGGTTCGTATCTTACGTTGAAACCAGGAAGTAGTCACGTTAGCATAATCAGTGACGAGCTTGATTCTGATGTTGAATTTTACCCCCTAACATTACATTTTATCTCCACTAATGGTTCGATTTTGGTTTGGGGTGTGGTTGGGGGTACAGTTCTTAAAATATGCATTTCTCTTCACTGTATTACATGCTGTACAACTGAAAACAGCTTGCTTTACAACTCGCTTTTGGACATTTCACCTGAAAAATGGAAGATAGAGAAAGCTATCTGCGAGGAATAAGAATATCAGCTGAACTGGCAGTTTGATAAATGTGGGGGAGAGGGAGGTACGGCCTGCTGAGATGTCTGGATGAAAGGGAACAAAATTACCACAGCAAATCACTGACGCCATGTCTGTCAGGAATTATTCACTGACGGAAGTAACGGGTGGAAACAGGACAGGTCTGAGGCACTGTTTAATAACACACAGGTGGCTGCCTGGTGTTATAGCAGCAGGTAGGGAGGGTGGGCTGTTTATGCTGTCAGATCAGTCACCAATAATCCTCTCAGCAGTCCGAACTGTCCTTTTGTAGGGGATATTTTTCTTTCTTTATTATCTATTTATTTACTAGAACCAATACTTTTTTTGGCAAGGCAAGGCAAGTTTTTTATATAGCACATTTAATACTCAATGGCAATTCAAAGTGCTTTACATAAAATAATAAAATAAATACTAGATACATAATTTAACTAATTAAGAACAGAAATAAGAATTCAAATTAAATAAATAAAAATAAGTAAAAATAATTAAAATGAATAAAAAAGGAAAAAATACAGAAATAAAAAAGTGCAATCAGTAAGTGCAGTGTCAGTGAATAAATGCACAGCTATACAGATGTGTTTTCAGTCTAGATTTGAATGTGGCTACTGTGGGAGCAGATCTGACCTTTTCTGAAAGCTGTTTCCAGCTGCGAGTGGCATAATAGCTAAATGCTGTCTTACCTTGTTTTGAGTGAACCCTTGGTATTTCTAACTGACTTGATCCTAATGATCTGAGAGGTCTGTTAGGTTTATATTCAACAACCATATCTGCAATGTATTTATGTCCTATATAGGCCACTGAGTGATTTATAAAGGAGTAATAGTACTTTAAAATCAATTCTAAATGTAACTGAAAGCCAGTGTAAAGACATGAGGACTGGAATAATTTGCTAATATTTTTTGGTTCGGGTCAAAATCCTGGCAGCAGCATTTTGAATGAGCTGCGGCTGTCAAATGGTCTTTTTAGGAAGGCCGGTGAGGAGTCCTTTGCAGTAGTACACTCTACTGGTGATGAATGCATGAACAAGTTTCTCTAAGTCTTGACTGGATACAAAACATCTAATTCTCACTAGAATTGTTTAGATGACAAGACAGAGGTCATTGTATTTGGCAGCAAAGGCAAAATTCCCAATGTGAAGTCAATAACTTGACTGCAGGGGTCTAAAGACAAAAAAGCAAGTAAGGAATCATGGTGTCATTTTGTAATCAGACCTTTGATATGACTAGTGTATTTGTATTTAAATACAACGACCTCTGTCTTGTCATTGTTTAACTGAAGGAAGTTTCGGCATGTCCAGATGTTAATTTCATCAGTGCACAGGCAAAGAGAGTCTACATAGCTTTGGTATACAATTTGGTTCATTTTTCATAATATGGTCTAGTGGGAGCATATACAGATTGAACTGGAGTGGTGCAACAATTGAGCCTTGTGGGACTCCACATGTCATGGATGTCCTCTCAGATTCATAACTGCCTATGTTCACATGGTAACCCCTCCCTTCTAGATATGACCTGAGCCAGCTTAGGACCATCCCAGAGAGACCTACCCAGTTTTCCAGTCTGTCCAGGAGTATGTTGCATCAACGGAACACTGAGATCCAGTAATACCAGCACTGATATTTTACCTGAATCAGTATTAAGCCAAATATCATTAAGTACAGTGCTGTGGAAAAGTATTTGCCCCCATCCTGATTTATCCTGTTTTTGTGTATTTTTCATACCAAATTATATTAGATCTTCAAATGAGAAATAACATAAAACAAAGGCAACTTGAGTAAACACAAAATAGAGTTTTCAAATATATATATATTTTTTCAACACCTATATCACCAATGTGAAAAACTAACTGCCCTCTTAAACTTAGGGTGTGTTCAAATTTGTAGTTCGGTTCTTTTGGTCTGCTTGTTCCAAACCAAAAAAGAAATTGATACATTTAGTCCTGGTTCGCTTAGCGTTCACACTGGCATTTTTAACACCGAACCTAACGATACAAAACCAAAGGCATCAGGAAAAATTCACAACCTGATTGGACAGCAATTATGATGTATATTTTTTGACGGAACTTAACGATCATCCAAAACAATGCTGGCTGCTGGGCGAAATGCGCTCGTTAGATTTATATATGTATATATGGTGGTATTTTTACCAGCTGAGAACAAATGAAGAGCTAATAAAATGTGTAAAAGAGTCAAAACAGCACCAGGAATTCCTCCGTTGCACACACAAATGAAGATATGCTGCGAGGACAGCTGATGGTGATTCCAATGCCTGTACCGAACTGTAATGGGCAGCATAGCTCCTATGATGAGAAGAACCAGGTATGCTTGAGGTCAATATTAGGCAAATTACTTCCTGTTTTTGGTCCGTTTAGACATCTTTGGTCCAGGTTGCATTCATATATCAATCGAACCGCACCAGTGTTCGTTTGGAAGCGGACCGAGACCCACTATTCAGGTGGTCTCGGTCCGCTTGTTTGGTGTGCACCAAGGTTCGGGTGACAGCGTTCACACTTGTTCAAATGAACCGCACTAACAGAGCAATCGCACCAGAGTTCTTTTAATCGAACCAAACCTGCCAAGTGTGAACACACCCTTAATAGCTGGTTGTGCCACCTTTAGCAGCAACAACTGCAATCAAATGCTTCCAATAACTGGAGATCAGTCTTTCACAATGCTGTGGTGGAATTTTGGCCCACTCTTCTTTGCAGAACTGCTTTAGTTCAGCCACATTGGAGAGTTTTCGAGCATGAACTGCCTGTTTAAGGTCCTGCCACAGCATCTCAATCAGGTTCAAGTCAGGACTTTGACTAGGCCACTCCAAAACTTTAATTTTTCTTCTTTTGAACCATTCAGAGGTGGACTTACTCCTATGCTTTGAATCATTGTCTTGCAGCATAATCCAGTAGTGCTTAAGCTTCAATTCACAGACTGATGACCGGACGTTCTCCTTTAGGATTTTCATGTTCATGTTTCCTCATTTCTTCCAAACAGTTCCACTTTCGACTCATCAGTCCACAGAACATTCTCCCAAAAGCTTTGAGGATCATCAAGGTGTTAATGTTTGTGACTTCCTGGATGAGTCGTTGCTGTGCTCTTGGAGGAATTTTGGAAGGTCGCCCATTTCTGGAAAGGTTCACTACTGTGCCAAGTTTTCTCCATTTGGAGATAATTGCTCTCACTGTGGTTCTTTGGGGTCCCAGAGCCTTTTAAATAGCCTTGTAACCCTTCCCAGACTGATGCATTTCAGTCACCTTTTTCCTCATCATTTCTGGAATTTTTTTCTACATTGGCATAGTGTGCTACTGGGTGAGACCTTTTAGCCAAATTCATGATGCTGAAAAAGTTATATTTAGATGCTGATTTGATTGAACAGGGCTGGCAGTAATCAGGCCTGGGTGTGTCTAGTCCAGCTGACCCCCATTATGAATGCAGTTTCATAGATTTGGGGATTTAGTAACTAAGGGGGCAAACACTTTTTCACACAGGCCCAGCTGGTATTGGATACATTTTTTGCTTCAATAAATAACATTATCATTCAAAAACTGTATTTTGTGTTTACTCAGATTGCCTTTATTTTATGTTAGATTTTGTTTGAATTTTTGAAACAATTTAGTATGAAATCAGGATGGGGGTAAATACTTTTCCACAGCACTGTATCTTCAAGAGCACCGTATCTATGCTATGATGTGGTCGGAACCAGACTGACAATTGTTCAATTATAGCCAAGTTTTACTATATTATAAAATACAGAACTGATCTTTTTTACATTATTTTTTTATTATTTAAATCAGCATATATTTAAAGCAGTGCAACAAATGCTACTATGAAGTTGTTGTTTTTTTCACATTACAGTGATAATAATTATTATTATTATTATGCAAAACAGTAATGAAAATGTCTAAACAGTCTTGAAGTGCAATATAATATTTTATTTCCTTCTTTTGATTTTGGAGTGAAATATGATCTAGATCTATGATCTTTTGACAAACCTTATATATTGCTGTAATATCTGCTGACTTGACGATTTAAAAAAATAAAGTTAGGTCTGCAACCACATGATAAATTTGTATTTCACAAGTTGGTTCTACAATTAAATGTTAAATGTTTTTTAAGCATCTCAATGGCTTTAATGCAGAGTTCAGTAGAACCCAGAGTTAACCTTCACTGGGTAGCAATGACAGTCTCTTATTGTGGTGCTGTCAACACATGCTCATTCATGATTGCACATGGTCACACACACACACACACCAGTGCCCATCAACACAGATACACTCATACACACACACACACGCACACGCACACGCACACGCACACGCACACGCACACACACACACACACACACACACACACACACACACACACAGTCTCATATTCCATACTATGGAATGCAGCCTAACACATTTTACAGAGAAGTACATTCATAATGTCACCAGTTTTTGCTGTAATTACATAAGCTTAAATGCCTTTGGGCATTTTGAAAAGCACATTTAATTTCTTAGTTTATTGTAGCTAAGTTTAAGTGCTTCAACAAAACTTCCCAGGGGCCTGAACATGGTAATGTTTTTGGAGCCCCCCACCCGACTATATTTAGCTGTATCCACCGAGGCACCCTTAGAAATTTTTGCAGAACCATCTTCTAAGGCAAAGAGGATACATAACTGAGAACTCCATTACTTATGAGCAATGAAAGAGCAAGCTCTAGGAATTTTTTTCCTCTGTGGCAACACTGAACCAGATTAGTAGATAGACTACCCTCCCAGCATTATCACAGCACAGTCAAATTGATTTCAATATGACAATCTTAACTACAGGATATAGAAAAAAGTTTTAATAACAGCAGGAAAGATCACACTTCCTTTGTAGGTAAAGCACTGCAAAATGTTATTAGGTGTAATATTCCGTATCATGGAAGGAAGCCAAGAGGCTACTAACCATAGACATCTACTGCCACCTGGTGTTTGGCTAGTTAACAATCAACTATTGCATAACACTACTGCATGATGTTTGGTTTCCATAGTATTTCAGGGATATGTTCTGTTTGGTGGTTTGGTTATTAAATAGAATGCTCATAAATAGCTTTTTTTTTTTTTTTTTTTAAATGCAATGTTTGTCTGAGGTTGTAAAGTGTATGCAAAACAGCCTTCTTAAAATATTAGTTGTACTATGTGTTTGCAAATGTCTCTAAATATTTGTTTATGCAGAAAAGGACATGATAATACTGTCTCTAGAGAGTATTGCATATAAGCAAAAAAACAAAACAAAACAACAACAACATTTTGACACTGTAAGTGTCAGCACTGAAGGTTACACCCCCTCTCTCATTAATGAAAGATTAGTGCTCTTTTGAAGTCTGTGATTCATATCCATATGGGAGCAACAAGTCCTGCAAAGACCAATCTGCATTTCCATAAAATCTGTGTTTGATGTTAATTGAAGAGTCTCGGGAGAGGCTCTCAGCTATTCAAAGCTAATGGTGGAGCGGTAATGACATTTTTCTGGAAACCAAGAGGCACTTATCACAAAGTGGACTGCCATTCTAAAACATTCTGAAGTCTGCATTTGATCTCTTCTTTTACAATCTACGCACCAGACCCCACTGACCCTCACTATTGAGACCCCATGAAATAAATTGGTAAATTTTGGCTTCCATCTGTCTAGTAGCATTTATGGCCATATTTAGATGGTAGTTTCCTCCTAAAAATGGACAAAATAAACTTTTAGCTTATTTCCTCATTTAAAATGTACAGTCTTGCTCTTGCGGAAAAATGAATAAAAAATACTGATGACTTATCTTGTTCGCAGGGGTGTATACAAATTTATGTCCAATAAAATGCTCTCTAAAATGACTTTGTCTCCTACCCATAATACCACCTGTAAATCATGGTTTTGCCAGTGGGGTCAACGTTTGGCTGGTTAGCTTTGGCAGTTTTTGCAAGCAACATATAAACCACAAATATTCCATTATATTTTTAGATATGCTTTAGCAGTGTCTGATTTTGGAGGGCTCTATTAAGCCTGAAATGGACTATATTTCCCTTGTATGATGAGGGAAAGAAGTTTTTGATTTAAGTTTTTGATTATAAGTATAGAAACAATATATTTTAATTGTATTGCAAAACATTCAGGTATTTACAAAATTATAAGTAGTTTGCCGTGTATTTTTTATTTTATTTTTTTTGCCACAATTGTCTGATTGGTGAATCTTTCTCTTTAGGATTAATAGTGCAGTTCTTCACCAGGAATTCTTGTATAATGTTTATTTTTAATTATTAAATAAAGTTGTTATGAAATAACTTGGACTGATGGCTTCAACAGAAGCATATACTGTCAGATATCAACCTCAGTGCTCAATCTTTTTGAAGGTTTATAAGTAAGGGATAATGTACAGTCAGCTGGTTGCTATCGCACAAATAACCCCAACAGGGTAATCAGGACCCCGACGTGAAGTGGAGGGGTCTTGTATCACCCTGAAGGGGTTTATTTTGTGATAACATCCGGATGATTGTACATTATTCCACTTATTACACAGCTACTAACCAAATAAATACATGGACATATAATATTGATTTGTGTTGAAATTATGTATTTTGAGAAGAAAGAAATCGCTGAAAAGCTGAAATCAACCTTCAGTTTACGTCAGAGTTCTGTTAGGGGTTACTTTTTGTGAAAATGACTGTCTGACTCCTCATTATTCAGCCTATTACAAGACTACTTGCCAAATAAATGGACATGACATTTTGATTTGCATTGAAACTGTGTAAACATGTGAGAAGCAATACATTGCTGAACAGCTGAAATCAACCTCCTGTTTGTGCCAGTTTTCTGTTGGTGTTTATTTTGTGAAAATGGTGTCTGCCTCCTCATTATCCAGGCTATTACAAGACTATTGCCAAATAAACAAATAAATGGAAACATTGATTGCTTGAAGAGATCGCACTGTGATCAAAGAAGCAAGAGAGATGGCTCGCAAGGACCCGGATGAGTGGTCTGATACATGGAGCTGCGGTGGTTACAGAGCAATAAGTCCGCTAGATGGCACCATTGACCAATCAGAATAAAGTATTCCAGGCCGCAGTGTAATAAGTTTTCATTATAAACTATTTGTCTAAGAGGAAAGTTTTTATGATTTTTTTTCCAGAACCAGACTGTTGTGCTCCATTGACAATTTGAAAAAAGGAAAAAGCCTTTTATGTCACGCCCCAACTTCCAGTTTCAACAGGAAATAGCCTACACCAACATTGGAAAGAAATTTGCATTTGTCAAACCATTTAATGGGGTTTTTAAAGAAATGTTCCCAAGTTATTACAACATAGTATACTTCCCCTTTTCTCTGTTGCCAAATAAGAAAATGCATGTCCAAATTTCTCAGCTGGTGTTCTTGTCGACTCTATTAATGTACATATTGCATATTATATATTGCACTTTCCTGCTCGCCTTCCTATATTTCTACTACTAGGCTTCCTTCCTGTGTGCCTCTTATGAGAAAATGTAGCATAACTAATTAATTTCCACAAATAGCACTCAATCCCCCAAATCAAGCTGCTCAAGGTCAATTTTAACAAAAACTCATCAGGCAACAGTGTTTTACCACAGCTTGCGATTTCACAATTACCTTGCAAACAGAGTTTATGATCTCATTTGAGATGCTAATGTACTCGCTCCCTCTACTTCCCACCTCTTTTTGTTATCTCAGGGGGAAACATTATTCTGTACACAGGCCAGATATGATTCTACATTTACAGTTTAATTTGAATGCCAAACGGAATGTGGCGAGTTGGACCATATGTAGATTTAATTACACCCATCTCGGTGCCTGATTTTTGCTCTGCCTACATGCAAGATTATTAAAAAAGATGGTAGATGAGTAATCTTGCTACCTTTGCACAAAACAAAGACTCAGTTGACCATATAATTTTGGTTCTACCTGTTTTTTTAATAAACGTGTGATAATGCAAATAAATGGAGGTTTGATGTAGGGAGACTATTAGACTTCAGATTTCACAGAAATAGTCCCAGAATCAAGGCTTCTTTATGATGGGTCACAGATACTAGTCCAAACCAAATAACTTAAGAAACACATGCAAACCTATTTGCATATTATTAATCACATTATTACACCAGCTCTCTGGAATACTTTATTCTGATTGGCCAATAACAGCATTCTGCAGTCAAATATTTTTGTATAATGAGCACTAAACTTGCATCATTCCACCACACTCTTCTCATATAATAAAAAATCTCAAATCAGTATTTTATGTCCATTTATTTGGTAAGTACTCAATGTCAAAATGGAGCACAAATGTCAAGTTCCTGAAGTTAAAATCCCATAACTTTTTTACATATAAAATATATTATTAGCGTTAACTTAAAAAACTTTAAAGACAGACCTACTGTCAGGTCTGACACTGTTTACTGATGGTACAGTTGAAGTCAGAAGTTTACATACACCTTAGCCAAATACATTTAAGCTCTATTTTTCACAATTCCTGACATTTAATCATAGAAAACATCCCCTGTCTTAGGTCAGTTAGGATTGCTACTTTATTTTAAGAATGTGAAATGTCAGAATAATAGTAGAGACAATTATTTCAGCTTTTATTTCTTTCATCACATTCCCAGTGGGGCAGAATTTTACATACACTTTGTTAGTATTTGGTAGCATTGCCTTTCAATTGTTTTAATTGGGTCAAATGTTTTGGGTAGACTTCCACAAGCTTCTTACAGTAAGTTGCTGGAAGACAGAACTGTTGTAACTGAGTCAGGTCTTCTTGCTCGTGCACACTTTTTCAGTTCTGCCCACAAATTTTCTATCGGATTGAGGTCAGGGCTTTGTGATGGCCACTCCAATACCTTGACTTTGTTGTCCTTAAGCCATTTTGCCACAACTCTGGAGGTATGCTTGGGGTCATTGTCCATTTGGAAGACCCATTTGCGACCGAGCTTTAACTTCCTGGCTGATGTCTTGAGATGTTGCTTCAATATATCCACATAATTTTCCTTCCTCTTGATGCCATCCCCATGCAATCCCACAACATGATGCTGCCACCCCCATGCTTCACAGTTGGGATGGTGTTCTTCGGCTTGCAAGCCTCACCATTTTTCCTCCAAACATAACAAAGGTCATTATGGCCAAACAGCTCGATTTTTGTTTCATTAGACCAGAGGACATTTCTCCAAAAAGTAAGATCTTTGTCCCCATGTGCACTTGCAAACTGTAGTCTGGCTTTTTTATGGCAGTGTTGGAGCAGTGGCTTCTTCCTTATTGAGCAGCCTTTCAGGTTATGTCAATATAGGACTTGTTTTACTGTGGATATAGATACTTGTCTACCTGTTTCCTCGAGCATCTTCACAAGATCCTTTGCTGTTGCTCTGAGATTGATTTGCACTTTTTGCACCAAACTACGTTCATCTCTAGGAGACAGAATGCGTCTCCTTCCTGAGCGGTATGATGGCTGCATGGTCCCATGGTGTTTATACTTGCATACTATTGTTTGTACAGATGAACGTGGTACCTTCAGGCATTTGGAAATTGCTCCCAAGAATGAACCAGACTTGTAGAGGTCCACAGTTTTTTTTAATGATTTCTTTTGATTTCTCCATGTGTCAAGCAAAGAGGCACTGAGTTTGAAGGTAGGCCTTAAAATACATCCACAGGTACACTATCAGAAGCTTATTGGCTAGTTGCCTAAAGGCTTGACATAATTTTCTGGAATTTTCCAAGCAGCTTAAAGAAACAGTTAACTTAGTGTATGTACATTTCTGACCCACTGTAATTGTGATATAGTCAATTAAAAGTGAAACAATCTGTTTGTAAACAATTGTTGGAAAAATGACTCATGTCATACACAAAGTAGATGTCCTAAACGACTTGCCAAAACTATAGTTTGCTAATATGAAATCTGTGGAGTGGTTAAAAAATTAGTTTTAATGACTTCAACCTAAGTGTATGTAAGCTTCTGACTTCAACTGTAAATGCATCTGCTGAAGCCATCAGTCTGTGCTTTTTCAATCTTATTCTTAAATAAATAAATAAATAAATGTTTGTGGAATTAATGGTAAAGAACTACACTACACATGATCCTGAGGGGTAAATACACCAATCATAGAGTTGCTGTAAATGAGCTGTGCAGAGAGCACCCACTCCCATGTGTGAATGACGTAACAAGTTGGTTTCTCAATTCTCTGGACTCTCAAACTGCTTATTTTGCAATAAAATAAAAATATATTGTTTCTTAACTTGTAAGCAACAACTAAAAATAGTTTTATACAGTATATTATATAGGCATATATATAAATATTTATATATAATTTTTAATTCAATTACTTGGCCTGTCATGATAATTACGTTATCGACTTGTTGTACAATGTATGGACATGACCTCGATAATTTTTGCTGACCTCGATATTGCCCATTGTGTTTACATGTGTGTTTGTTTACATAAGAATGAATGTCACCAACATTTTTGGCCAACACTTACCGCTTTGGCCAATGGGGGCAGTGTTTTTAAACTTCAGTAAGCACAGACGATTTTCAGCTAAAGAAAAATCAACCTACCTTTTCTGATTTCACTGTGAGATCAGTCTGTCACATCAAAGCTTGTAATCTTGTGATTCCCCTCAGAGCTGGTTGGTTTGTTTCATGGCTTAGAATGCTTTTATGATGAATTTTATTAAATCCCTGTGGAAAAAAATAAATGGGAAAAAAACTTCCAGATGCAAGACAGCTCAAAAAGTTCACTGGCACTGTTGTGCTCTATTAGGGAGAAATATACAGTCAGTGGGTCACTATTGCAAAAAACATAATAATAATAATAATAATAATAATAATAAAACCTCTTCAGGGTGAAACGCCTCTTTGCTTCAATGTCATGATCACCCTATCAAGGTTTATTTTGCAATTTTATTGCAAACTGTACATAATCCCCTACTTACTACTGGAAAAGGATGGTATCCGCTCAGTTTTACAACACTGCACCACCCCATTTTGTTTCATATAGCATATAGTGTGAACAAAGGTGACTGAATTGAGTTTCAGAAATCATTGCCCAAGAGCTATTATAGTAAACTGAACTGTTTAGATTTTTCCAGATTTAGCAGTATGTGGCTTTTTTCCATCAGTCCATCCAGATCACTGAACTCCGCTGGAACATATTATCTCCACTCACCTGCAGCCATCCTTACATTAGCCAGCATCTGAGCTTTGAGGCCATTTGATTTGTGGTCCACTGTGGTGGAGCTAATGTTTTCTATATGGTCTATAAAAGGTGCATCGCTTGGGGCTCTGTTACCATGGCTACCAGCTGCCTCCGATACGTCAGTTTTTTTACCACCTCAGCCTCACATAGCAGCCTGACAGAGCAACCTTTGGAAATGTCAACATGTCGAAGCTATGTGGTTCTTGACGAGCAAGGCCAGAGGTGTCAAACGCCATTCGTTTTAATCCTATTTGCTGGAGATATTCACTTGAAAGGTAGAGGAATGTGTATCCATCGCGACCCATCAGCTGTGCTTTGTGTGGTTCACTGTTTAGCAAGGAGACCTTTTCTGCTGCCACAAGGTGAAACTGACTTTGAGTTGTCAAGCTCTGAGGAGCAAAGCTGGCTTCGAAATGGGTAAAAGCACTTTCCTTCAAAGGCTGTTTCTCGCTTAGAAAAATGCCTACTGTAGCAAATGTGTCTGCTTAACAAGAATCTTTTCTGACATTGTGATGGTTCGAAACAAAAGGGGGTAAATCTCCTTGATAGGGATGGGAAAATTACACATACAAGAACTGTTAACGGAACCGAAAGTCATGAAAATCATACAGTTTCTGTATTTAAAAAAAAAAAAACCAGTTCTCGGTACCCAACCCTACTCCTTGACCTTGTTTTCTTAAATGTATTCTTTAGAGTGATTGTACTGCATCACAACGTGAAATGTTCCTTTTCTGCCTTTTTTTGTGCTTTTTATTCCTCCATTTTAGGAACTGAGAACACCAAAACATTCAAATGAAATCTCTCAAATCTGATAGCAACTTTTATTCTCACTTGTGGTAAACATGTAAAGCTTCAGCGATGAGAGCAAATCAACAACTGCAGTGAATGTTTTTGCTAGTTTATGAATAACAGGTTTCTCTTTCAACATCCTCTTTAACTGTTCATATAGCATCCCACAGACATGTCTATGCCACTTCCTCCCTCAATTACAATAGCGAGATTACCACAATGGTTTTGTTGCTTCTTCAGGGGATATTTTTTTTTTTTCCTGATGAAAAATCTACAGATGCTAGTACGTCAACTGAGATGAACCAAGTTTGGTTTGCTATGTGCGTATCTCTGGATATGATATGCTGTATCCTTTTATGGATACTGTTGCCTATTTCCCACAACATCTACAACTAGATTTCCTTTTCACAAAGAAAATATCACTGTTTGCAACACTGTAAAGTTTTAGGTAAGATTTTAGGCTTAGGTTCTGTAGAAATGAAATACTGCATCAAAGCCAATTTGCCATTGTCATGACAATCAGCATGCTTCTATTTAGATGTCAGAAAGAAAAGACCAAACAAAAAATGTATATGCAAATGAATGCAAGAAAAAAAAGACCAGTGGTAATACACAATGCAAACATGGTGGTTAGATTTTGAATGCTATCATTGCTATGATTTAGAATGAAACATTCTAACAGCGTAAGTAAATCTGATATTTTTCAGCTTCAATTTAAAATTTCTTTAAACGTTTAAAGTTTATAAAATCCTAAAATAGCACACCGAATGGATGTTCACATTGACCGTGTTATGCAGTGACAAAGCAACCGGAAGTCATTCATTTTCAATGAGATTTGTTGATTTCTGCCGACAGGAATGATCATTGGTGATGTTATGTGGATGTGTCTAGAGACTTGACAAAGTTTACGTTATTCAAACTTTATATAAATGAAGAGGGCATGATGTGGCAAGTACCAATGGGCATTTCGTGACCTCTGATTATGTATGACACATAGACATTACAATATGATTTTCTGTAAAGCTGCTTTGTAATCATGAATGAAAAGCGTAATGACTTGATTTGATTTGACGACAGTATAGTGAGTGATTTCACTGTTCAATATGATTTGTCTCTACCCACATACAAGGGTTTAAAAGAGAAAATGAGTAAAAAATTGTCAGCATTCTAAATGAGTTCCATTCATGCATGGAAAATCATTCATTGTATTAATGATATGATTTATTATGCAATTATATATTAACACATTGCCCTGCAGAACGTTAAAATGTAGCTGCCAGAAATCTGAATAATAGAATAAAGAATAATATCTTATTATATTTTTACCACCAATACATCTAATTTGTGATCAGAGTTTCAAAAACTATGGCCAGTTGTACAGCCAGTCAAAAATGTAAAGGCATCTAGGAGCAGAAATGGCCACTGCTGACCAGCAATACAGCAACCTTGTGGCCTCAAGTGCTAAAATCACTGTCTATGTTTTTATTGTGAATTAATGAACAAACTAAAGGAATAGTTAACTCAAAAATGTAATCACCCTCGTGCCATCCCAAACTTTCTTTCTTCTGCGGACCACAAACAAAGATATTTTGAGGTGTTTTTGTATATACAACGTAGGTCAATGGGGTCGAAAACTTTCAAGCTCCAAAAAAGACCTACTGTAAAGGCAGCATAAAAGTAATCCATAACTGACTCTAGTGGTTTAATGTCTTAGCTTGGGTGAGATACAGACCAAAATTTAAGTCCTTATTCATTATATAACTTGACATCCGCAGTCTCCTTGGTGCGTTTATAAGAGAAGCTCATTTACACCCTTCCTTACATTTGATGCATGCGCAGAGCGCTGTACACAAACCAGACACAGTGTTGGCAGGTTCCCAGTTTTCACGCCCAGTTGGGCTATTTTGAAAATGCAGACGTGAATTAAAATTATATTCACAGGTTGAGTTTTTATGGGATACTTTAAAAATGTACTGGTGTTGCCAAAAGGTTGATGGTAAACACTAGGAAATGAAAATGTAACATCTCAATGATGTACAATTAAACCGGGATTTAGTACTTGGCAATCACATACAGCTTCAAAGCATTTCCCTGCTAAAACCTGCACTGTGTTCCAATTGGACTGGATATCAAGATTTATAGTGAATAAGCACTTAAATTGTGGTCTGTTTCTCACCCAAAGCTATTGTTTCACTTCAGAAGACGTGGAATACACCACTTGAATTGGATGGATTACTTTTATGCTGCTTTTATGTCCTTTTTGGAGCTTGAAAGTTGTGGACCCCATTGACTTACATTGTATAGACAAAAACACCTCATACATTCTTTAAAATATATTTGTTTGTGTTCCACAGAAGAAAGAAAGTCACATGATTGCCCAAAACCCTTCTAAAACTTGCCAATGCACCATTGTGTCCAGGCTATCGACCAGCTAAGACCAGACAACAAGCTTAGACTGGTTTAAGCTTTTTTTGTTTGTTTGTTTTTTCAGTAAGGTTTCAAGTACTGTAACTTCACATTCTAGAGCAATATTTACTCTAGAAGAAATTTGTTTTCAGTTTTAATTGCCTACTGGTAGGCCTCCAACTAGACAGTGCAAGAAACACAGACCTCTGTTTTAATGTCTTCCCAGAAGATGCAACCTCTGACTGCACAGATGTTCAACACATAAAGCACAACATCATAACATACAAAGGTGAAAAAATATGATGATGCGGTTTCGCACCCTTCCTCTGAGCTTTCACCACTGGAGTCTTTCCTGTTACATCTGAGATCTGCTCTAACAGCACTGCATAACTAACAACATCTCTAATTGCCCATATCGAGAATTATCGTTCCCCCTTGTAGGCTGAGCTCCAGATGGTTGTTTGAAGATCCACCCTACCAGAGCGAAAGGAGTGTAGACCTTTGAACCTCAGGCTTATGGTTATTAAAAATATATGTTTTGGTGGAGGAAGCGGCCTAGTGGTTATACTGTAGATCTTTGCTGGTAGCACAAAGGTCACAGGTTTGATCCTGGGTAGAGATGACCCATGAACTGGAGAGCTGCTGTGATGCCCCATCACTGTTTTGCCCTTGGGCACTTAACCCTGCACTTAACCCCAGTTTGTTTCAGGGGGAGTGCAACAGCAATTAGTGGTAACTGGGTTATGCATTAAAAGAAAATGAACAAGCATGTGCAAAATTCAGTTGACACTGAAGTCAACATAGTCTCGAGTCATGAAAACATGTACGAGATGGCCAAATAGTGAGATATCGTACAACTTGGCTTGTACGAAATGGTACAACTTTTTTCCCATTGAGACCAACCAATAAACAAACAGAATTTCAAATCGATACAATACATGCATCAAATGTTTGCTAAATGTATTATCTAACACTTTTACTTTAAGAAAGGAAACAGCAGTGAACAGATTTGGTTACTCATTCCATATTTATTTATGCAATACAAATTACTGATGAATGTCAATATCCTGTAATATGCTTCCTTCTTCTCGTTCAAAACCCTGCTGTTTTTATTTTTTCCATGGTACACAACAGTGATTTTCCTATTAAAAACATGGTTAGGTTTAGGGTTTGGGTAAGGAGTTAGAATGTATGGTTTAGTTTAAGATCGGGATAGGGGTTAAACTTAGGAAAATACTGATTGCATCATTCGTTGGTTCATGTATTTTTCTCCATGAGGGTAAAAGTTGTACATTTTTGTACGAAACTCATACAATGTCTTAAGTTATCACCATCTTGTATTATTATTAATACTTGTCTTGAGACTGGGTTGACTGAAGCACATATCCCAATGTTCTTTTATTTCCCTCCCCTTTATCTCCCCAATTTGGAATGCCCAATCCCCTATTTGCTCTAAATCCTCGTGGTGGCATAGTGACTTGCCTCAGTCCGGGTGGTGGAGGACAAATCTCAGTTGCCTCCGCATCTGAGACCGTCAACCAGTGCATCTTATCACGTGGCATGTTGAGCAGGTTACCACGGGGACATAGCGCATGTGGAGGCTTCACGCTATTCTCCGAGGCATCCACGCACAACTCACCACACACCCTACCGAGAGCGAACCACATTACTGCAACCATGAGGAGGTTACCCCATGTGACTCTACCCTCCCTAGCAACCGGGCCAATTTGGTTGATTAGGAGACCTGGCTGGAGTCACTCAGCACGCCCTGGATTCGAACTCGTGACTCCAGGTGTGGTAGTCAGTGTCTTTACTCACTGAGCTTCCCAGGCCCCCTATCCCAATGCTCTTTAGCAATTCTAAATGTTGTGCTGGTGTGCCACAATTGTCTGTTATTTTTGACAATATTTTTTTAAAGGGATAGTTCCCCCCAAAATTTATATTTTGTCATCATTTACTCATCTTCAATTTTTTTTAAACCTGTATGATTTTTTTTCTTTTGTGAATTCAAAAGGAGATCGAAGGCAGAATGTTCAAGCTGCTCTTTTCCATGCTATGAATGTGAATGGTTACAGGGACAGTCAAGCTCCAAAAAACACACACAAAACAAAAAACAATAATAAAAAAAAAAAGATTATTTTGAATTGAAAGCAAAGGGTTTGAAGACAGCCTTGAGCTGGTCACGCACAGGATGAGAAGCAGCATGCTGTGTTGCATGGGTATAGATATCGCCAGTGCTGGCCCTACCTAATAAGCAACATAAGTAGCTGTAAAAGGCCTCGCAACCACCAGAGGGGCCCCCACCATGGATTTAGTGTAGGCAAATAATTATTTGCAGTGCACTAGTGTAAATAGCAGTGGCCACACAGCCCAGCTATATGCACATCAGTAGTCAGATTATTAAATCAGTTGTGTTTCGTCCCCGCTGCCAGTGATGTATTTAAGTTCAGTCTCAATATTTATACTACACACATTACACTGAATATGTTGTTATATTATAAAGCCTACTATAGAATACACTTTAATAAACTGCTGTGCAAATTGTATCTGCCACAATTTTCAATAAGTGTATTAGCATCTGCCTTAACTTAATTTGGTAATTGGCTTCTTTCTTATTCATTTGTACATTTGGACTTTCATTAAAAATATTTATTAATTTGTGCATGTGATTAGTATGTTTGGCTAGTTTAAAAAAGTATATTCTTTCATTTTTGTAATTCTGAAGCACTTATGCATGTGCTAATAAACTACAGCTGATAGTTTTGCATTTTTTAACTTTATACTGTTGAATAAATTGACTTGTTTATATGTCCATGATAAGCTTGTTTAGTTATTGATGTTGGATGTGTTTGGTTAGGTGTACCTGTAGGTAGAGAGGCCCCATTTTGAAAATCTCTTTAGGGCCCCAAAATGCTAGGGCTGGCCCAGGATATCACACAAGGACACATCAGTGAGGTGCATAAAGGTGGCATTCCAAACAGTGAATATAATCACTGTAAAGACAAACGTTACGGTAACACTTTACAACAAGGTTCCATTAGTTAAAGGTGCAATATGTAAAATCTTTCATGTAATATTCGTCTTTTTTTTTTTTTTTGCCAATGTGTGAACAGCTTGTAATGCAACTTAACAAATGAGCCCTTCCCGGACTTCCTAGGTTGCCCATTAAAGCCTGTGGACTGATTTGCATGCGAAGGGAGCGGGTCGCTTTTGCCAGGAAAATCCAAAGGATGTGACGTTTATGCGCGCTCCCGAGAGCCTTGCCTAAGACAGTAGCTTCTCTTCTGCTATTCAACAGTGACAACAGACAGTCTGTAGGTAGGTAACTTTATCTTAGAGATGGAATCCAGCAAACGTCCGGCTCCCAGCACAACACCGACTTCTACACAAACTCTGAGTAAGCCAAAAAAATAAAAATAAAAAAAATAATTTTACTGAATCCCGTCTGGCTAAGCGGGAACATGATCGTTGTCGAGCGAAAACTAGAATGAACATCGGCAGGACATTTGATTATTGGAGGGAACTTCGTTTGGTTTTGGGGATCAAAACCGACCCTGAATTGGTGTTCTTCTTATTGGACAGGCAAGCTTACCTAACTGCAAAGCATGTGAAATATAGTGCCATAAGGATTGATCTGTGTAATTTTAGCTAACTTGATCTTGCCTCCTAATGCTGACGAACTGCAAGCTACCTTGCTGTGTAACTTTCAAATAATTTCAACGATCTTCTCTTTATACTAAAAGTCAGGTATGGTGATTCAGAGTAACTGACATAATGCTAATCTGTAATTATTCAGCAAGGCAAACTACAATAACACATGAAATGAATGCTAGACAATGTTCAAGATAATGCAAAAAGACCCAGTCATTAGTGTAACTTGGTTATACAGAAAATATATACATTCTATTATTATAAAACAATAGCGCATTGGTATATCAAAACGACAGTTGTGATGGAATCACATCAATACTGAATTGTGTTAACATATTAATAATGTATAATCTATTTTATAAACAGCTACTGTCACCCACCAAATTTAGCTAAGAGCTACTGATAAAGCTGGCTAGCTAGCTAACGCCGACATTGACTGCATTTATACGCTAGCCTATGTATCATGCAAAGAAAAGTGATTACTTCAAACTACAGTCTTGCATAGTCAGAACTATATCCACACTTTGTTTTAGCCCTGTTCCAGCACTGGAGAGTCAAATATAATATACAGTCTCAAAGTTTGTGGTAAAACAATCATAACTGTATAATTTTAATTATGCTACCTCATCTTTCATCATGAAGCCAGTGAATCATGTTCAGTCTCGCTTCCCTATGGAGTCATACTCGCTCGTGTCCCTATGGAGAGTGTGCACGAGCGTGATCACGAGCAACAGGCTGCAGTTCACTTAACAGCCACAGGTGTCATTAATAACAAGGGTTTCTGAATCTTACATACTGCACCTTTAACATTGATTAATGCATTAGGTATCATGCACTAACTATAAACAATATATTTTTTAACAGCATTTATTAATCTTTGTTAATGGTAGTTAATAAAAATACAATTGTTAGTTCACTGTGCAATAACTAATGTTAAAATACAACTTTTGATTTTAAACATGTATTACTATATGTTGAAATTAACATTAACCAAGATTAATAAATTCTGTGAAAGAATTGTTCATTGTTAGTTCATGTTAACTAATGTTAAACCTTACTGTAAAGTGTTACCAAAGTTACATACAAAGGTTTTTGCACTTCTTTAAGAATGATCAAAGTGACGTTCAGTATGCAACCTCCTTTAAAATGCTTGTTTGGGGGGTCATTTTTAGTTGGTGTAGTAGATTGTTGCTGGTAAAGCTGTACGCTGCAATGCCAAGGTCTAAATGTCACATTCAGTTTTACACAGTTGTAGGATTCCATTTGAGATCCAGTTGTCAGAACTGTTTTACACAGTTGTAGATCTCCATTGTAGAGCTAGAAGCCTCGGGCAGTTTGACACAGTTGTAAGCCTTCATTTGAGGGCTAAATATTTATGCTGTTGTTGATCTCTATGTGTGTTCTGTTTAGATTTTTCAGTTGTGCTGAGAATCACTGTTATGGATGCTGAGAGTGAAAGCCAGAGATTGATGGCAAAACAAGAAGCAAATGATTATCATTGTTGACTTAATGCTGACATGAGCTGTTTCCCTAAAAATAAAATAATCTGATCAAAAAGTCTGATCAAATATGCAATCTATCTTTAATGTGCTTCAATACATGTAATGAATTATGCATTCAATTTACGACAGGTTAAATCAAAAGTGAAACAGCATATTTTCCTGCAAGTTAAACAAACATTGATTGAAGTTCAACACTTGGGAATGTAACGCCTTGCATACTAATTTAAAGACTATGTATTCAGCAGTGTTGTATAAAGTATCCATTTGTCATACTTAAGTAAAAGTAAAGATACCTTCATGAAAATTGACTGAAGTAAAAGTAGCTCATGAGAAAAAATACTTAAGTAAAAGTATTAAAGTAACTGATTTTAAATCTACTTAAGTATGAAAAGTAAAAGTAAATCGCATAAATTATGGAACATCTAATTAAACCCATGGCAACTTATTTGATTGCTGGTGCTCAGTTAATCAGTGTGATGTTCTTTCTTATGCTGAATACAAACAAAGATTTTTTAGAAGAATATTTCAGCTCTGTAGGTCCATACAATGCAAGTGAATGGTGACCAGATCTTTGGAGCTCTAAAAATGGAGATAAAGTAATCCATAAGACTCCAGTGGTTTAATCCATGTCTGCTGAAGAGATCCAGTTGGTTTTGAGTGAGAACAGACCAATATAACTTCTTTTTCACTGTACATCTTGACAGCAGTCTCCTTGGAGATCATGATTTCAAGCTCAATTACACTTCCTTTAGCGCCATCTAGTGCTATGCAAATGCATCAAGCACTAGGAAGTGTAATCAAGCTTGAAATCATGATCATGCCTTAAGACTGCAATGACAACATGTACAGTGAAAAAGGAGTTACATTTTGCTCTGTTCTCACCCAAAACCAACCTGATCTATTCAGAAGACATGGATTAAACCACTGGAGTCTTATGGATTACTTAAATGCACCCTTAATTTGCTTTTCGGAGGTTCAAATGTCAAATGAGATTAGTGTAAATGAACACCACCACAAAGTTGTAAATCCAATGAGATTGTCTTGGAGTGCTGATTTTCTGAGATGGGGGCATGTCAATTTAAGAAGCATGGCAAGAATCAAGCAAATTGGTGACTGTGCAGTTTAGACTGGATGTATATTTTGTCCTACTGATGAAGAATAAATCTTGCCAGAAAATAAAACTCATTTAGATAGTTTATATGTTAAACATATGTGGATTAGACATATGATTAAATAAAAAAAAATAAAATAAAAAATTATATATATATATATATATATATATATATATATATATATATATATATATATTTTTTTTTTTTTTTTTTTTTTTTTTTTTAAACAGTCAATAACAAATTGTAACATTGAAGGAGGGAGCTGAGTCATATTTAGTGACCAGAATGGAGACTGGGCTCTTTTCATTTGGGCCAATAAGCAACCACCCAGTAACCACACAGAACACCCTGGCAACTGCATAGCAATGTGCTAAAAACACAAGCTGAAACAAATGAACAACAGCATATCAACAACCTGACGACTACCACATAGAAACACTAGCATAGCAATGTGCTACAAACACAGAAAACAACTTAGCAACAACATAATAACAACTTGACAACCACATACTGCAGCAATGCACTAAAACACACATCAGATCACCTTGACAACTGCATAACACACTCCTACAACCATCCAACACCCTAGTAACCACATACTGTAGCATCAATGTGCTAAAACACAAAGAGAACACTTTAGCAACCACCCAGAACACCCTAGTTTATAAAATAAATATTGTTAGACATTTTTATGAGCGCTGATAATTATTCAAACATATCGCACCTTGGTTAAATGTAAAGGCATTTGATTGGCTTTTATATGAACAGGTTTCCTGGAAAGGCGGGAGAACCTGTTCATGATAAGTTCATCATTATTTCACAGTTTTCATAATGTTTAAGCCTAAACTTATCAAATTAATTCGTCAAAAAACAATTTTAAACTTACATGAGCAGTTTCTTGTCTTCCCAAGTGGAGACAGGCGACGCAACACACGTCATCTGGCGCGTGAATAGCTTGTGATTTTGATTCAGATTCGTGATTCGCAAAAAGAATAATTCAGAACGCTTTTTGAATCTTTTTGATCGGTTCAAAGGAATCAAATGTAAAAGATTCGACTCGAATGATTCTTTCACGAATCAGACATCACTATCCACGATCTGCCTGCATTTTTGCACATACAGCTGTTATTTTTTGCAGTCTTCAGTCGCAAAAGCAATGAAAGTGTCTGAAGAAATTTGTCAGAGTAAAAGTATCAATTTTCTCTTCAAAATGTAGTGAAGTAAAAGTAAAAGTCCAAAGAAATATTTATACTCAAGTAAAGTACAAAAATTGAGAAACTGTACTTAAGTATAGTAACAAAGTATTTGTACTTTGTTACTATACACCTCTGGTATTCAGCCTGTTGCCAGTGTCAGATGAATAATGATCTGTCTGATTCACAAAATGTCTCCAACTTTCAATACTGAACATGACATGCAAATTTTATGCAAGCAAGGCATAATGCATTTCCACAGACTTCAATAGGATAATTATTTTGATGTTATGGTCAAAATATATATTTGTTAAATGCTAAATATTGAGTTCAATGTATTGTACATTTATGCACAAACAGCTCAAATAAACCTATTAATGACTAAAGGAACTATGGCAATCATAGGTGCATAAAAGGGGTTTCTTAACATTTTTATGCAAATTCATAATGCATTCTATTTAAATGTATAACATCTTAAAATATATATTTAATGTGGTTTTGTTATTGTAATCTTATCTAGGGTAAAAAGGGTTAGATAAAACTAGGGGTCAGTATAATGAATGACAGATAAAACAAGTAGCTCACAGAAAGTAGATTTATAGCAAGAAGGTCATTATCTTTAAATGCACTTTGCATAGTCCTACTGTATATCTTAATTTTGCAATTGAACATGGCTGTTAATTCCCATGCAAGTACATTTTATACTCATATATTTGAGGTGTACATATACAAAGAAATCCAAAAGACTAAAACCTCTAATGAAAATGCTTTTATTTTGCATTCCTGTTTTAATTTAATACTATTTATTTCATACAAATTATACTATTAACAATTTGGGTGAAAAGTTTATTGTCTAGTAGTACACAGCTGAACAACAGAGGGCAGCAAATGCTTACTCTACCATCTCATACGCTCCCTAGCAGTCTTCAATTTGCAAATCAGGATAAAACACCTTTTTGCTGCCTACAAGCCATTTTATAGGTTTTAATTACTATGCCATTTTTAGAGTGATTCATCTAATGAGTCAGTAAGCATAGCTTTATTCTTTATGCTGCTCTTGAATGAGCATCTTTTTAAATTTCATCTGATGAGATGACCTCACATTCAAGAAAATCTCATCAAAGCAGAGACCCCCACTCTTGTATACCAAGCTGTGAAATATGCTTGAAGACAAGTGATTTGTTTGTTGGTACTGTAGGATTAACGTCTTCCTGTAGCATCTTGACTCATCTCCTCTGCCTCAATGCTATGAGATTCACTGACTTCATACACTGCATTCAATCTTACAGGGAACGTTCCAACAACTTCAACTAAAATTATGTAAAGGTTAGGAACAAACATTGTTAAAATAATGTTAAAAGAACATATGTATAGCATTATTCGTATTCAATTAAAGCAGTGTTGGGAAAGTTACTCAAAAAAGTAATTCACTACATATTAAGTACTTACCTAAAACTTTTGTCAGATTACTGACTTTACTGATTGTTTCACTTTTTTTTTTCACTCAACAAATTCAAAATAATGCCTATATTCAGCTGTCACAGAAACGCAAACAGACATATATATTAGCATGATTTATGTTTTAAAAATATAATACATTAATAATATTATTTTAGAAATGTATAACCTAAGTAATGCACTTAAAAGTAACTTATTTGAAAGTTCTTAATTGTAAAAAAGAACAAGAATGTAAAATGTAATGTTACACTACTTTTTGTACCGAAAGTAATTAGAATACAGTAATTAATTACTTTGTAATCAGATTACACCCAACACTAAATAAGAGTTTTTGCAATCTTAAGAGACAATGTTCTCTTAGTACAACATTGTTTTTTGCATCTTTTAACCTAGATTTCTTTCATTCTTTTCTGAGAGTGAAAACTGATAAAATCCCCAACCTGGGGTTCAGTGATCTTCCATCTTACAGAAAAAACAGATACCTTGTTATCTTGTGGGGCACCTTTGTGAATATATAATATAATATAATATAATATAATATAATATAATATAATATACAGTTTATACAATTGGTTACATGCTATTCTCAATACTGGGTAACCTTTTTGCAGACACTTCACACAATTGTCTTTTGCAACATGCATCTTGACACATCAGTGAATTTCTCTTCCAAAATTCACAAACACCACCAAAATACTTCATACTGTACATGTCTCAAAATCAGCTAATTCTACCATAACATAGCAAACATTCTTACCCAGTAAACACAGTTTGTCATCCATAGCACAATGACCTTAAAACACTAAATATACTGGTAACATATGATGTATAATTTACAGTAATATAATATAATATAACATAATATAATAGAGTAATATATCTTCCGACTTCAGTTCAGGGTCACCCTTATTGGATGAAAAAAAAAAAAAACACATTAATTTTACATGTGAACACATGCTATTATATGTGTGCACATGTGGGAGCATGTTAAATTCATGTGTTTTGTTTAATCATTCATGATCTCATTAAAAAATAACATTTGAAGCTTGAAATTTCCTACAAGTTCCTTTAGCTACGCCAAGGTCATGGGTTTGATTATTTGTGAAAAGCTCTAAAACCACATAAAGATCACATGTTTTTTTGTGGAAATGTGAATTTCACATCTTAAATTCATGTGGTTTACC
This sequence comes from Myxocyprinus asiaticus, assembly GCF_019703515.2. Taxonomy (NCBI): domain Eukaryota; kingdom Metazoa; phylum Chordata; class Actinopteri; order Cypriniformes; family Catostomidae; genus Myxocyprinus; species Myxocyprinus asiaticus. Next base: position 12,004,772 of record NC_059346.1, on the reverse strand, counting down.
TGTAAGGCGAGAAAACAGATTTTTCCATAAAGAATAGGATGTAGATGTTTTTCACCTCTGTATCACTTTCTTTCTTACCTTACCAATAGGAAAGAGTGGCATTCACTTGAGCTGTGTCTCAGACAGGCTAGACAAGACCCCACTGGGATTGACTGAATGAGTCAGCTCAGTTCCTATCAGGAGAAAGACACTGATGGTGTTTGCTGTCAGAATCCTTGCAGGAATCTCTCTCTCTCTCTCTCTCTCTCTCTCTCTCTCTATCTTTATGTATGTGTGTGTGTGTGTGTGTGTATGTGTCAGGCTGTCAAAGCTTCAGTTGCCATCTACTTTGTGGATTTGTGTGACTCCATGTGGCATGTATTAATGTGTCAAGGTTGTACTTGCCATATGTTACGTTTATAGTATGTATGTGTCCATTTATTTTGTGTGTGTTGATGTTTTGCCGTGATGCATAACAGTTTATGTGCAATGGTTAACAATTGATATTGACTGTATAATGGAGCTATGTGTATTTTCATGCCTGTATAAGTGTGTGTGTGTTTCTCAAGTGCATATGGAATAGCCTATTTGAAGGGGAGATTTTAATGAAGAACGCACTGAAATCTTGTTAGTCTCTATGAATGGATTAATACTACATTAATGCCATGAGTGACATTAATTGATCTTCAAGATATTAATGGTAGAACAACATGGAGTTTTATAAATCAGCAGGAGCAAGGTCATTTAATCCGACCAATCACATCGCTGTAAGCATATATAAATAGCTGCTTACCTCTACATGGCGTCGTGTTTTCCAGCATCCCTCCACCTGCTCTTTCTCCTCCTATCCATTAATTAATAACTAACCTATGTTCAGGGGGTATTCGTGCTCAGGTCAATCCTCGAGCCCTTCGCCCAGGACAGCGAGCCACAAACGTTTACACTATCCTCTAAGCAGGATTACATTAACTTGCAAACTACTGAAGTTAATTAAGAATTCCCACAAGGTATGAATTGGAAGTGCTCCGTACCTCCCCACTGGTACTCCAGTCGTATCATGCCGACAGGCGATTTGATTTATTCAGTCCAGGAAATGGGAATGGATTTAAAGAGGAATATTAAGAGGCTAGAAGATCCATTTAATATGTTTATATTATCCAAGTTAAGTCCAAGTTTTTTATTGATTTATTTTTTATTGCATTTATACATACAGAGAGACAAACAAGAAGTGTATTACAGTGAAGGAAATAACAAACATATTGAGAAAAAAAAAAAAGAGAAATCATATATAAATAAGTAAATAAATAGAGAACAAAAAGGAAGGTAAACACAAGTGACTGATAAATACAAAATGATAAGTACAAATAAAGAACAGCAAATATATGTGTAGCAAATATATATATATATAGTTTCAAAAATAAGGGGGAAGGGGGGGACAAGAGTAACAGTGAATAAAGATCAATATATATATATATATATATATATATATATATATATATATATATATATATTACTTTAAGAAACCGGTTGAACAAATAAAATGTAGGTATATGGTACAAATTTAGCAAATTAACTTTTGTATGTATTTTGATATATGTATACTAACAATAATATATAGAGAGATGTAATAATAAGGAATAAACTATGAATATATTTTGGACAATTCTATATTTGCTACTAGCTCCAGGCATGCGGCAGTGATCCAGGGCACATGCCCCACCATCGCTACCTGGTGGAAAGTTATCTCTTTGAGCTCTGAAATATTTAGCTCAAGTATTTTCCATTTATATGGCCCAGGTGTTGCAACACTTGTGTTCACAGGATGGGAACACGCTTCCTGTAGCACTTGCCATAGATGTGGCTGTCTTGTCGGGCACTTCTCACGCACCTTACAGTCTAGCAGATCCCACAAAAGCTCAATGGGGTTAAGATCTATAACACTCTTTACCAATTACCTGTTGTCCAATGTCAATGTCTCAAAAACAAACACAAAGACAATGCTAAACTTAATTTAATGAACCAAATAGCTTTCAGCTGTGTTTGATATAATGGCAAGTGATTTTCTAGTACCAAATTAGCAATTTTGCATGATTACTCAAGGAAAAGGTGTTGGAGTGATGGCTGCTGGAAATGGGGCCTGTCTAGATTTGATCAAAAATGACTTTTTTCAAATAGTGATGGTGCTGTTTTTTACATCAGTAATGTCTTGACTATACTTTGTGATCAGTTGAATGCCACTTTGGTGAATTAAAGTACCAATTTCCTTCCGAAACAACAAAATCTTTACGTTATTCCAAACTTTTGGCCGCCAGTGTATATAGATCAATGTGCAGGCCATTTACTTATGGCAGAATTAGGTCATTAAGTGAAAATAGATATGAGATTTAAAGCAGGGTTCCACCACCCCAACCGCTCGGGAGTAATTCGCCGCAGAGGCCCACGACGCAGAGCAAGGGCCCCAAAATCCCAACCAGAGACAGTCCATAGCCCACCGTTCATGCAACAACAGCCAGAACACACATGCCCCATACCAACACCATGCAAAGCAGTCCGAGTTCATCAATAAATTATACCGTCCAATAATTGTGAGGTTATAATTGGGTGGGTCATGGGGTAGAAGTGAATTGAAATGTCTATATCTACAACATATGTGCCATTAATAATTCAGCTAAAATTCTTTGAGGTTAGAGGTAATGGTGAAGTTTCAAAGTGTCTATAAGTTGGAGTCTGTAGTATAAGTCAGTGTTTCCCAACCTTTTTTCTGCCACGGCACACTTTTTACAACAAAGAAATTCTACGGTACACCACTATCCCACATAGGCTAACCATCGTCAATATTTTTCCTTTTCAAGAACTTGTCCATGTTTTTTGTCCATCTTAGTAGCGTGTTTACTTGTAATGTTTGAAATTCAGCTATGCAAAAATAAAAAAATAAAAAAGTCACATAGGTAGGCTACGCTGTGTGAGGTCACAGGTGGCAAGAGCGCTAAATGGGTAATGAAAAAAACAACAAATTTGCTTCTTTTCTAATTTGTAGATTTGTTCTTGCAATGCCACAACAAATTACAAGGATGCAAACTCATGAGGGGCGAAAAAGGTAAGACAATCACTAGTCCACAAAATGTTTTTCTGGGGATATTTTTTTTAAAAGAATAATCTAAAAGCACCAATTCCAGCTATTTTAGTGATTCAAGTTTTTAATTGTGCAGAATTAGCTGCAAAATAAAGAGTATTTTGGTGAGGCTTGCCTCTTTTTCACAAATTTGTTCAATTTTATTAATTGATTAGTTCAGTGACCCTTTTTGGAAATGTCACTAGGTGGCGACAAATGAGCGTCTTATGTGCTATGAGTGAGTCAGTGAATCATTTTGAGTCGTTCATGACCGAAATCTACCAAGACACTTTATAGCATTAGTTTAAGCATTAAAAGAACAAAGCAGATCTATAGTCTTCCTTCAGTATGAGCATTATTTTTCATCCAAAAGGACAACAATAATAGTCTAATAATAGTGAGTTTCAATAACGTCCTTTTCCTTTATTAAAACTTGCATAGCTACAAATCTACTGACTTAAGTAAAAGATTTATAAACACAAAGCAGATCCACAGTATCATTTTCCTACAGTAGCCTATTTAAACTGCTGAGCATGACTTTTATCAGAAAAGACCACAATAATAGACAAATAATAATAATTTTGAGTTTCAACAATGTTCTTTCATCATTGTAAAGCGCATTTCACATGAGTTGAGTCATGGCGTCAATGCTCCATTCAATGCCAGCATCAAGTGCCGCATTGCCCTCCATATGCATAAAGCATCACAGAGGGGCGATTTTACGAGTTTGCCACGTAAAAAAGCGGGAGGTGTGCTCAATAAACATTGAAAACATAGTTTTGGAAGAGAGAAAAAAAGCTTGCAGTTGCTTTGATAGCAGAAAGTAATAAAAGGACTCGTTTATGTTTAGGTCTAAGCGTTTTCTTGGTGAATTTAAATTAGTTCAATAACTGGGGTCTGATATTCGTAAACGATAAGGTAATATTTAGTTAAAAGAAATTATGAGACATTCAATGTATCTTCACAAATTTGGACAGTTTTTAAATATTTCTTGTTGCTTAGTACTCTCAACGACATTATTGGTGAAGCAAAAATATGTGTGTGAAAAACACTTGGTGTAAAGTGGCGTCACTTCATAGACTTCAATGTATTCTGCAGCACTGATGCGAGTCATGTGAAAGACCCATAATGCATATAAATATCAGTCACTTTTGCACTTTAATCATTGCTCTTCACAATCACAAAAGTGACCGATTATGCTTTCAAAATGGCAAATTTCTCCGAAAGGTGAGGAGTTCGGATCCCTGAAATTATATATATATTTTTTCCATGCATTTATTTATTTTGTGGAATTTGATCATTTTCCATGGCACACCTAACAATCTTTCACGGCACACTAGTGTGCCGCAGCACAGTGGTTGGGAAACACTGGTATAAGTATTATGTGGTGTATTATGTGGTATGGTTTAAGTATTATGTGGTATATTAAGTGTTCATTTAACATAACATACCTTTAAATGATACTACCTGTGGGGGTAGTATCATTTGAGCTCATATAGTCTACTATATTTAAATAATGACAAAACAAATGTATTCAGGCACCAAAAACCTTCACGGAATGTGTGTGCGAGAGTATTCACCTTCTCTCTAAAGCAAACAAATCAGGTCTAAAACTGTTTAATCTCCAAAAAGTGCTGCCTTTAAGTAATAATAATATAAGATTGAAGAAGAAGGACATTTGAATTGTGTAATTTCTGCAGCACTAGCCTCAACAATCATAACTGAGAAAATAATGATTTGTTATTATGACGATAAGCGTTCAGGAAGCCTGTTTTCAAACAGATTTCCAAAACCAGCACGATCACACAGGAAAATGCCATGTTGATTTTGAATATTAATGTACCCTGAAATCGACCCCATTCTACCGAAAAGCAATCCCCCATTGAAAATGTTTTCATCTATTCAAATGTGTTTACCTTTTCCTCAGGTGTTTCTGAGCACCACCGATGTGTGAGCAGCCTCTGAGACATGGGTTCTGGTCCCATGGAAACCAGGAAGTAATTGTGTTCATATTAACAATGGTAAGCACGATCTAGAGGTTGCATTTTCACTCCAATGATAGTTAGGTACAGGGTTGGGGTTTCGTTAGGTTGTATGTTTAATAAAATATGCGTCTTTGTAGACTATATTGCATCATTTACAACTAAATGCAACTCACTTTTTGTGCCACTCTCTGGACATTTCACCTGAAAACTGGAGCTCACACGTGCCCACATGTTCAACAACACTTCCCGCTTTGGTCACAGGGGGCAGTCTGCCTAAACAGTCCTACCCCAAACTCATGCCATAGGTTGATCCAAAGTGGCTGTGTCGGGCTGCGGTGTGTTTCCGAAAGCATTGTTAGCCAACTGTGGTCACAAGTTCTATCGTTAGCAACGTAGTTCAACGATTTGGTGGTTCCCAAATCCATAGTTCCAACGAACATTCACAAACAGCATCGTAAAGTTGTGTGGTTAGAACTACAGCTCTCCACCTGTGGTTAGAAGCATAGTGTCTTGTTAGTTTGCTGTGTGAACATCATTTCACATCGTTGAGGCTTCTATATCTTTTATTCCATATGCACTCACTGAGCACTTTATTAGGAACACTATGGTCCTAATAAAATGCCCGATGTGGTCTTCTGCTGTTGTAGCCCATCCACCTCAAGTTTCAATGTGTTGTGCATACTGAGATGCTATTCTGCTCACTACAATTTCAGAGTGGTTATCTGAGTTACCGTAGCCTTTCTGTCACCACTAACCAGTCTAGCCATTCTCGGTTGACCTCTCTTATCAACAAGGCATTTCCATCCACAGAACTGTCGCTCACTGGATGTTTTTTTGTTTTTGGCACCATTCTGAGTAAGCCATAGAGACTATTGTGTGTGAAAATTCCAGGAGATCAGCAGAGTTACAGAAATACTCAAACCATCCCGTCTGCCACCAACAATCATGCCACGGTTGAAATAACTGAGATCAAATTTGTTGATGTGAAAATTAACCGAAGCGCCTGACCTGTATCTGCACGATTTTATGCATTGCACTGCTGCCACATGATTGGCTGATTAGATAATCACACAAGTAAGTAGGTGTACAGGTATTCCTAATAAACACTTTGTCAACACATTGACCACATTTACATGCATTTAAGAAAACAATTTATTCCGGTGCTCTGAAACGTCACCAAAACTTGTTTAAGGGATTAAAGGCTTTTAAGAGAAAGCTCTTTATTACACACAGTTTCTGTCAGAGAACATGGCTTTTATGTGTTTATGCTAAAGCATAAGTGGCGTTAATATGTTTTTTGAAGAGTGCGCATGTGCGTATGTGCTCAAGTGTGTCAGGGTAATCCCGAAGTCTGATCTATTGCAGCGTATGTATCTACACAGATAGTGCATGCAGCTTTCCTGTCTTCAGCAGAAGTTATTACTCCACCCCCTGTTTAATGTCATTAATGACAGCTCTATATTGCTGCACCAATGTGGTTCGACCAATGGATGTGCATCATAGTTACTACGGTTTTCAGAAACAGTCGTGGCTAGCTAGTTAATCTCTCCAATGATGCATCGTACTATGGTGGTTAAGCAGTGTTACATCATTGTACGGGAAATGCACAACTGTTTGTTATGCTCATACAAACAGAGCAATGTTAAATGTTCATGCAGTAATGTTTTTGTGAATGTAATTTTGGACTTACACTGACACCTAGAGGAAGCATCATTCAAAATCAATAGTTTACAGTTACAGTCAGGGTTGGGAGGGTTACTTTTGAAATGTATTTCACTACAGATTACAGAATACATGCTGTAAAATGTAATTTGTAATGTATTCCGTTAGATTACTGAAGGTCAGTAACGTGTTCTAAATACTTTGGATTACTTCTTCAGCACTGGTAGATTTTTTCACTTGTTTTGACTATAAAAACTCTGCCAGTACAGTAAGACAAAATACACATGTTAAAAATACATTCTCTGAAAAACCTAAATATCTTATGCAGTGTTGTTTCTAAAACAAGATAAATCAAATTGTTCGTTTTGAGGATTTTTAGATATTTTTACAGGAAAACAATACAAAAATAATTATCAAGAATACGATTTTTGCCCTAATATCAAAGGTCTTACTTTTAAAAAATTCCAAAGGGAATTTTCTTGATAAAAAAATCGCATTTTAGCTTAGGGTAAAGCTGACAATTTACACAAGGTTTATTTCTATTTCTTCTGCTCCAAATTTACTTCAAACTTACTTATCTGTCTGCTCGTATGAATGTAACACATCATAAGAAAGTGTTTCACTGCTGTTCAAATGCTGTTTGTATTGCATCATTTATATGTATAAATGTTTTCCATCTGAATGGACTAAATATTAAATGAAACAAATGACATAAAAATGCAAAGTAATCTCTACAGTAATCAAAATACATTTTGAATGTAACTGTATTCTAATTACCAGTGATTTAAATTGTAACTGTAGTGGAATACAGTTACTTATATTTTGTATTTTAAATACGTAATCCCGTTACATGTATTCCGTTACTCCCCAACCCTGGTTACAGTTGCCATTATAGAAATGCGCTACACTCAGTTAGACATAATTTATTTAATCCATTTGTTAAAGTGTCCAATAACAGGGCGTTTACTTAGATGAAGCGAGCAGTGTTCGGCTGGTCATGTGATCCTAACATGGCAGCCCCCATGATGGGACCCTCTCCATATAGAATAAAATGTTAAAGGTTACTGATATGACTGGAGTCTTCATCTCATGTGAATGGTCATTGTTTTATACATAATATGTTTCAAAGTTACTATTATTTCTTTAGCCGTAAAACTTTTTTAATGAGGAAAAAATTACTGAGTGCACCTTTTACTAAACATGTTGGTAAAAAAAAAAGACAACTGTGGTTTGATTTTCGATAAGCACAGACCTATTTCAGCAGCAGAACTTTCAACCTACTGTTGCCAAATTCTCAGTGCGATCAGTCTGCTAAACAGTCCTGCTCCAACCCCACACCATTGGTTGAGCCAAGGTGGCTGTGTCGGAATGCTCAAACAAACAGAGCAAAGTGAACTAAACATGTTAGTTAAACATGATAACTGATTACAGTGTACCGTAAAACCTACAGCACAGCTATATAAGCACTCATGCATACCATTGGACCAACAATAAGTATTCTGTATGTGGCATTGTTATTGTGATTTGTGAGGGATCTGTTTGCCCCCTTGTATCTTTGGTGTTTTGTTGCAGTAAAACATTTTAACAGTCAGACTGTGACACTGATCATTTATTATTCAATACAACATATCTCTAAATTGAGCCAGGTTAAGGAGTCGATTTGTTTAAGGGTTCAGGAAAGAATCTGATTTTCAATCTCAAGGGTGCACTATCTTATTCTTCAACAGGGCCCTCTTTCTATTACCCAGAATGCATCACCATATCATTACAATGCCTGTCAGGAGAGAGGAGGGTCAGAGCCATTCCATAACCATGATGACTGTGATTGTAAATCCAACCTTGACTGAATTCAATCATTGCACAGTCAAAAAAAAAAAAAAAAAAAAAGTATATAGGGAGGGGGAAAATAAAATGAATGAAACCATGCAGACACATAATTAAAATTAAAAGCTTGCTTCATATTTTCCTGGTGAAATATGTGCCTTACATGTTTGGTGCATTATACATAACATTGGATCGATTTTATAAAAGACATATGATGGTAGCAACTGCATTTAGCCCTGTATCTTCTGTTGCCTCACGATGAAGACACATGCATCTACTCAGCACTCAAGGGGATTTTCGTTACCCGAGGCTCAATGTTTCAGGATGACTTGTGTCAGCACCTGCCCTTTCTGCCCTATATATGGAATTACACACCAACAGGCAGCAATCTGTGATGTGACAAGGTCCTAAGCATCACTCTGAGTGATCGAACAAGGTTGCAAAAGGTTATGAGAGGTCCAAGGCTTTCCTTAATCTCAAAGCAGCACTGATTTCTCTATACTTGTCAATCAAGAAATTATAACAGTGATTAGTGGTGATTTCTAATGCAAGCATCAATAATCCTAAGTATGAAACTTTGATGCATTACTCGTCCCACACCATTTGTGTTAGAGGCATGCATGATACTTCAAATCATGCAGCTTATTGAGAAAACGTCTGCTATTACTTTTGTAAGCTATCGGACTTGCGACTTTCGCCTGGCTGATGATAAAATGAGAACAAACCTACACTGAAGGAGTGACCCGAGCCATATATAGGGACCAGAATATCATAGAGACTGTAATTTTAAAGAGGAATCTGGGAGAATGTCCTAGAATAACATAGAGTTAGAGTGTTGATTCTTGTGGGTGTTGCATTAGAGAACATTACTTGCAGAGTGCTGAGGCTTTCCTTTTGCTTTTCCCTGAACACCTGGCCCATTTCTGTCTGTGGATTACAGACAAATTAAAGCTAACTCTCACATTGCACACAAACATGGGTGTATACCACATAACAAATTATCATCTCAATTGAAAGTGATGGTGTAACTTATTTTAACAGACAGACAGGCGGACAGACAGATGGATGGATGGTGTGACAGTTAGAGACAGACAGACAGATATATAGATAGATATATATATATATAGATAGATAGATAGATAGATAGATAGATAGATAGATGTGTGACAGTTAGAGACAGACAGACAAACAGACAGACAGACAGACTCAGTCGCCATTCACTTTTAATGCATCTTTTTCCCGTACAATGAAAGTGAATGGTGACTTAACTGCTTAACTTCTCCTTTTGTGTTCAACAGAAGAAAGTCATATGAGTTTTGAACAATATTACAGAAAATTATGAAAGATTCTAAGAACACAGCTGTCAGTACACATATGTCTCTGACACTGGCAGTCTAATCGAGGCAAATCTGCCACCTTGGATTTGGTCATGCCACGATGACACGAGTATCCCGTGGAGAAATTAGATGATTTACGATAACTATTTCAGTGTGGTTGGCATGTGGATGGAAGCAAGCTGACACATATGCACCATGCCAACTCACTTCACAGATGTCCCCATGTGGCGTTTTCAAACTCCACTGCATATGTGTGACATCAGGCTTTGGACAGCACATTAAGAATATCAGTGAGATGCTTGTTTTAAATGTAATTTCATTAAATTAATTTGTATGCTTTCAGGATGCAATTAAAAGTATGTTCAAGATTCATTACAAGAATGTTGGCGATTACCACAAAAATGCCCTTATCCATTTACAATGGAAGTCTACTGGGCAAGGCACAGCCTAGAATAAATGTTAAATTCACACCGTTTCAGAAGTATAGCCATGAGACCTGTAACATTATCCGTGTTACCAAGAGACTATAGTGATAAAAGGGTGTCTGTGTAAAGTTAGTGCCAATCTCTTTTCATGACCATTCAAAACTGTCAAACCTGGTAATTTGATACACAAATACTATCCACAAAGTACTGTTTGTATTTAGCAAACTCCATCCACAGGAATTATATGAATTATACATAACCAGAAGTTGATCTGCATAGAACAGAAGTCCCACTGCTAAAAAGACACTATAGACTCAAATACCACACACTTTTGTATGAAAGAATTCTTGCAAATGCCAGTGGCACTTTTCTGCTTTTAAAACATCTGGGCTGCCTTGACACATACACTTAAATTGTAAGTGCTGAACTGTAAACATGATTTTTGTTTGTAGTTCCAAAAAAAAAAAAAAAAAAATGTTATGGTAATAAACAGGATGTCACGAATGATGTCCATAGAGATTACTTTAAAGAGGGAGCAATTATATCTGGTATTGAGGGGGGAAAATATGACATTCATTATTTTTACAGAAAGACACCCTTTTTTGTTTTTAATATATATACAGTATATTAAATATAATATATAGTTATATACAGTATATATATATATATATGAAATGTTAGCAAAGTGTCTTCAGCAAAAGACTAGTGGATGAAAAATACTGCACCAAAGAAACAAATAAGAAGAAAGTTAGAATATTTTAACTAAATTAATTGATTTCATCATAATTTCTTAACAAAAACACCACCTTTATAGTTTGGTGAGATGTCTGCTGAGAAATTCATTTGTGTAGGAGCTGAACATTTCTTTGTCAGTGTTTCTTCCCAGATTGGGCATAAACTAAATTACTTCATTCAAATGCATTACATAAAACATAATTTTATTGTCAGGCAGTAATACTGAGGGGAGGTTGGTTGCAGCAAGGATGGGGTTGGGATGTGGGATAAAGTTAAAAAAGTGTAATGAAAATAAAAGAAATAATCCTCACATCTCAAGTGATCTCACCTCACATGAAAAGGAAGATTTGGTAGTTGAGTGAATCAGATTCTCTCTCTTTTCTCTGCTGTCAGTTACTCTTTGTAAAATATTATCATCTTGCTCTTTTTCTCTCTCATTGTGTGTGTGTGTGTGTGTGTGTGTGTGTGTGTGTGTGAGGTAGTGTGAGTATGTTCTGGTTTCTTAGTTTTAGTTCAGTTTAACATCTGTCCACTCTAGAACTCAGCGGAGCTTGTATGACACTAAAATATATTCTCCTCCCATCCTCCACATCTCCAGAGAGAAAGAGAAATCCAATAACAAAATTGCGAGAAAGAATGTAACAGAGTAGTTAGAGGTGAAGCAAGAGATGTAAGAGAATAATGATAAAGAGTGTTAAGAACAAAGAAGACGGAAAGAGTCTAAGAGAGGTAAAGAGAAACCCTAAGGCCTCAAATGTATTCTTTGCAAGTACATGAAACGCTTGCAAGCTCACTGTGTTCTGAAATATGTCAGAATGTGTTGCATTCTCAGCTTTGTCTTAAGGGATGTTAATAATGGCACAGATATTTGGAGGTAACTCTGGTATGTTACTTCCAAAGGGTCAGGGTTTGGCTAGTCTTGCATAGCCAGATCTTTGACTAAAACGGCAAAAGATGGGTTCAAAATTAAAAAAATCTTATACATTTTTTTCCATAGGCAAATACATTTTTATCAATAACTTATAAACCTCATAAGACCGAACCTACCACAAGCTCTTAGGTTGTTAATCAATGGTACTGTATATGCTTCTTTTAAAGCCATCAGTCCATGTTATTTCAACCGTATATTTTTTTTTTTTTAAATCGTCAACTACACAACCAATGATCCTGAAGAGAAACACTCCACAAATCAGAGAACTGCGGCCAACACAGCATGTCAAACAAGCACTGCAGCAACCGCCCACTTGCATGATGTTCTGTGAATGTAGCAATCGAGTCGGTCATCCTACACTCTCCAACTACTAACATATTTGGAAATATCTATATTTTACAATAAAATGTAACTATATTGTGTCTATACTTATAATCTACAACTGTAAATCAATTCACAGTAGCACCATCTTTAATTTTTGATGTGAATGACAACATGGTTGTAGAGATAGACTTACATTTTCTAGAATAGGCTGTACTGTTGTTTAAAGTGTTTTGATTTGTTTCGCTGCCAAAAAAAAGAAAAAAAAAAAAGAAAAAAAAAAAGTATTATATAGCTTTATACAATGGATGACATTGAAGACACTGAAGTCTATCCCTCAGAGCCTCTTTTTCATACTGTGAATAAGGTCTATAGTTTTTCCAAAATTTCTAAAGTGTTTATGTCATCCGCAATGCTTCATTGAATTGTAGTTCATGCCCAGGTGAAAGATGGTAAAAACACTGTCTTGTACCTTTGGCTTTTTGTACAGTACAGTCCTCAGGACAGACTATTTCATAGACATAACTAAGTAAACAAAGAATAATAATGTTTATAGCTTTACAAGCTATATGTGTCTAACGAAACACTGAATATATTTGGATTTGATGTCACTAACATGGCAAACTTTAGAAAATCCAATGAATATTTCATCCTCAAAAGCGCTTGTTGAATTAACCAAAACCTTATGAACACTACTCAGTTTACAGGGGGGACTGATAAAAAGTCCTGTGTGATTTTACTCACAGAAGTGTAATCAAACCAGTCAGTCAGATTAGGACTTGAGAAAATATTTTCCACTTTGTGTTCAGTGTGCATCAGACGGTTTGTCTTGTTAGCTTCAGTTAGCCCCTGCTGGAAGATGCCTTAACATCTCAGCAGTCTTAATTAGACTTTGTTTGGAATAATTCAATTTGAAATGTTATTATTAGGGATGCACCAAATCCACTTTTTCTATAACTACACATTTCATTATGAAATAGAGAAGACAGAAGTGAATTACATAAAAAAAAAAAAAATACTTTTTTGTTAACTACTCTATTTGAATAATGCAGCAGCAAAATGAACAGTAATTCAATTGAAAATCTTCAGTGAACATGAAGCTAGCTCTATTGGCACTTTTTTATTTATTTATTTTCAAATTGGATGTGGACCTGGAATGTGGGATGAAGTCTTTAGTGGATCTTTTTTGTGTTCACTTTAGTTGTGATATCACATCACTCAGTCAATTTTAATATTATTGTAATTTGTAATATTATTTTTAGTATTGTTAATGATTATAATATAAATATATATTTACATCATACAATAATAGAATTGCAAGTTCTGATCTCAATGCATGTTTTAACCTAACCGAACAATTAAGCATCTACATCTGAGATGGAGTTTGTGTGCAATGCTCACGAATTGCGAGCTGCACCGCTGAAAATAACAGCTAGACTACCAAGATAGCAATCACTTCACCTCTGGGGATGTGTACTTTAATGTTCATTATAAAACGGATAGTTCCTGTCCTGGATGCTGATTGGTCAACAGCCGTGCTTTATTCATGATAAAGCACAGCTCTGACCTCTTCATGGAGCTTCTATTTGTATCACTCCACAGCACCCATAGCTAACAGTTATTCTTGTTGCCTAGCAACTTTCAGTTTACCGTTTATTGCCAGGGACTATGCATTTAACTGATGGCATTTAGTGATTTTACTTACAAAATATAAAATTTTAATGAACATTTGTGTCCTTAATATTTTATTATGTGGTGACCGTTGTTTAACCCGCTGAGACCCAAGCGTGACTGTTGTGTGCATTTTCCATTTCCCTTTTTGATTCGTACTAGTAGCACTTAATATACAGGCAAAAAAATAAAATAAACAAATAAACAAATAAATAAAATTCTAGAGCAAATAGTTTGCCTAAAAATTAATAGCCACATATGTTGACAGTGAGACTACATTGTCAAATTTTAAATAAAACTGAGCTATAGAAAGTCAGATTTTTTTTCATCAGATTGTTTATGTTTCCAGGAATGTTGGTTATTCATGTTTTTGAGACATTACAGACAGGTGATTTTATGTAAAGCTGAATAAATAATTATAAGCATAATCCAATCACTGCCAACCATGTTAAAATAAAATGTAGCATTATACAATTTTGAATCTATGTACCGATTGTCCCATGTATGCCAAATATGTTGAGTGGTCCAAACATCATCTGCAGCCTGAAACTGAAGTTTTGGCTGGATTTTAGGATTGAATGCACTTAGCTGCATAGAAAGCTATAGGATGCTCCCTTGCTCACTATTTAGTGAATGACTTAATCTCCAGTGTGCTGTCTGTCTGCACTGGTCTCAGAACAGTTCAAAATGCACCTTATTTTCATCCTAACTCTGCATAAAGCCTCTGAAAGCAACATTTTTCAGCTTTTGGATGAACCCATTTATGTTAAAATACACAGTAAATATATAGGAATGCTTTAACTAATGTTAATGAATAGAATCGTATTGCACAGAGATAACAAAATTAAACATAACAAAATTTTAATTAAAATGAAGCTAGTTGAATGTTATTCAAAGTAACTAACATGTTTTTTTTCTACTTTTGAGGAAATGTGGTGCCAGTGTCCACATATGTAGATATCATGTTTATCAGCATGCTAACGCACGAGAAATGAACAGATTTTTTTAAAGCGGCATATCAAACGAAACTAAAGATGATACCAAACAGGTTTCAATGAAAAAGCATAGAGATATTTCTTACCAGAGGCACTTTTGTTGGCGCTGCGTCCATAGGAGCGCTTCTGTTTTGTCACATGACCCGGTGTAGCAGGAGTTAACCCTTTAAATGACAGTCTAGAGTCTTGTGAACAGTATTCAGTCTGTTTTTATTTATATAAATTATGCGTTGCATATAGCAAAGCCAAACTACAACGTCTACACGCGGGGTCGCACGAGGATAAAAGCAATAAGGCACTCGAGGCTGTGCCTTATTGTGAATATAGTCATGGCTGAAGGAGTTGCAGGCCCTCTGTATCGTGCCTAACCACGCCCTTGTCAGGGTTGTATGTGTTTTTGTTCCATGCCATGTTAGTTCCTGTTTCCTTGTCATGTGACCTTATCATGTGTTTCCCATGTTCTTGTGTCTTGCCCTCGTTGTTTCATTGTTTCATTAGGTTGTTAGCAGTCTTGTTATCTTGTTTAGAGTTCTAAGTGTTCATTGGTTTTCATTGTCATGTGTTCTCCCTTGTCCAAGTATTTAACCCTCATGTTTGCCATTGTCCATTGTCGAGAATTGTGAATGTAACATTGTAGGATTGTTCATGTCATGTCAAGTTACGCCAAGTTCATGTTTTTGTATTTTGTTCACGTTTGGAGTTACGGGTTTTGGATTTCACGATTGACAATAAACTACACTTGGGTTCATCAATTCATCATCGCCTCATCGTCTGCCTGAAATTGCCAGCCAATCGTTACAGCCCTTCAGCCGTGACTAAATTCACAATATAGCATAGCCTCTCATGCCTTATTGCTTCAACATAAACAATGCTTTTTCTCAATGTGAGTTTTTCTGTTGCCAGATTTTAAAGTAACGGTCAAGATTTACAGCCTTTTTTTCTCTTTCTGCCAAAAAAAAAAAAAAAAAAAAAAAAAAAAAGCCCAAAATTTGGTGTATAACTAATAACAACTGTACACACTTGTTGGTGGCATAAAACATCTTTCTGCTTTGACAGCCATTCAAAATAAGCCATGTATTTGTATTTGCAGTATTTGCATCTGCATTTATGCAGAATATATTTTTGGACTCAGAGTTACTAGTAATGCTCCATATACTTTGGAAATTCTCCTATTATGAATTTATACTGATGTCAGGAAGTGAAATAAATTGCCACTCCTTAGTCTCTGTGGCACAGTCATTTCATGCTGTACTTCTGAAAATGTCATACAAACAATAACCTTGGATTTTAGTTGTAGCCTCCAAAGTTCAAACATGCAGTAAAATGATAACCAATGTGGAATTATGGGAAACAAGCCTCTTATATTACATCCATTGTTATGACTCAGAGTGGTATTAATGTACTAAGTATTTAAACTGGATTCAGATCTGGTTGTGTCTGCAGACATACCTGATGGTGGCCGGAGGTGGTGGACCATTTACTGCCTTCACTGGTGAATTTACTGCTAGTGAATTAAAACTGCAATGCCACAGTTATTGCCTGCTGTAATGGGCTATAAACTGCAGGGAAATTGTGAAAGCTTCGAAAAATCCTCAAGCTAATGCACTTAAAACATTGGTGTCAGCTTCTGTAAAAGAACTATAATACCTCTATAACACACTGAAGTATAAATTGTTAGGATACGTGTATTGACTTCAAAACACTGTAAGACCAGGAGCATCTTACTATTTACCAAATCTTTATTAATTTGAGTCATCATGATTTACATGAAATGTCAATTCCTAAAGCAAGGCCAGTCATATGTTGACCCCTAAAATATTTGGGCACTTAAGCCACATTTAAAATGTATAATTGCATTAGATAACAAAATAAAAAACAAAAACAAATGGCCTCTTCAAACAAATGATGCTAGAACTTTTCTCAGAAAAGAGAGTATTTTTAAGTTATAAGTTATAAGTAATCCACTAAAAATGACTAATTATTTCTCTAAAATTGTAATCAGATTACTTAAATAATTACTTCATTGAAAAAATTAATCACATACTAATTGCTTTACTTTTATTGTATTGTGATTTTTAGTAAGTCAGTTCCCCTCAAGTTCACACAGGTGTTCTAGCAGAGTAACCACAGGTGTAGTTCATCACATTACCTGTGGACATGTTCCACTAAGTTTGACATACAGAAAGTATAATTTTGTCTTAATTTTGAACACTATATTTATTGTTTTATAATTGAAAACCTGCCTTTTTGTGAAATGTTTCCTTGAATAGTGAGCTTGTGTTATCTTTCTTTAAAATAAACTTTGATATTGTGTTATCTAATTAAAAAACATTCATACATTTTAAAGTGTGGCTTAAGTGCCAAAATACTTTTGGGAACACTGTATGTGATGGATAACAGACAAAACATGACAGACAAGACTAAAAATCTTGACAGTTATGACTGATTTCCCAATATTCCCCCATCTTTCACATGGAAGAAATATCTCAATTCATCTAGCCACTCTTTCCCCATTTCTACATCCATCTCCAGACATCTCATTTTGAGCTTTCAGACTCCTCAGGGGAACATACAGCAGGTTGCATGTTTCACTCTTGCCTTCAGAATGTGAAATCAATGCAGTTCAACTCCTTGAGTGTTTTTCCTCTGAATGAGCAGCTGTGATAGCTAGCTCATATATGAGCACTCTGTAGTCCTCTCATATTGAGTTGTATGAATTTATGCTGCATGGATAATCTGGGATTTTCAGAAACTCCCAAGGCCAACTGCTTCCAATTTCCAGTGAGCCCCACCAATCAAAAACTCTGGCTCTCTCTCTCTCTCTCTCTCTCTCTCTCTCTCTCTCTCTCTCTCTCTTTCTTAGTTGTGGTTGTCCCTCAGGAGATGACAGGATGCTACAAATCTTGCGGCTATATTTGCACATTTGGCTTTTTCACAGAGGATAATGGGAAGTTTTTCAGTTGGGGTGCAATTATTAAATTGGGGAAATATTTGGTTAATTTTGGGATAATAGTGGTTTCTGAGAGGTGCATTCTGTGAGGAAGTGCAGCTCTGTCTCCATCATTCCCAGACTGCAGCGGGAGCAGAGTCTCTCCTCACAGGATACCCATGTCTGTCTGTGCCACCCCGTCTCTATGACCAGGCTGTGCTCGCTGAGTCTGTACATCGTCAACACTTTTCTTAAATTCACATCAGTCACCATACTCAGGTAGTTTGCCACGGTGTATCCTCGATTTAGTGCAGAATAACATTACAATTTGTGTTGATTTTTAATAGTGTTTGTCCAATTGGTGATGTATTTTTCTTTTTCTGTGTTTAGAATTTGCTTGGTCCAAATGATTGTAAGTGAGAATTTGTCCTTAGGTTGTCAGATCTCTGCAGGAGTGAGGTCAGTCAGTCTCAGCACCAACTAGCAAGAGGGGATTCCTCGTCTCACTCACCTCTTGGTATTTTAGGGCTTTATAATGGTATGTGGTGGGGTCACTTGTCTTTTGATGTTTCCAGAATTTGATGGCTCTTTTTTGGATGTTTAGAAGGAGAGGGTACTGGCCTAATTCTGCCCTGCATCTGTTGTTTGGTGTTTTTCTTTGGACTTTGAGTATTCTTTTGCAAAATTCTGAATGTAGAGTTTCAATCGGATGTTTTTCACAATTTACAAAGCCAGATTTTATAGGTGGACCCCACACTTCACTGCCATATAATACAATTGTTTCAATTATTGATTTGAAAAGTTTGAGCCAGATTTGAATTGGAATGTCAATTTTAATTGATCTTTTAATGGCACAGAAAGCCCTTTGAGCTTTCTTTTTGAATTCATTCACAGCCAAAGTAAAGTTACCCATTGAAGTGATTTTCAGGCTGAGGTAACTGTATGTTTTTGTGGTTTCAGTGGTTCTGTGTGACAGTGTGAATGTGTGTTAGTCCCTGAGATCTGAAACATTTCCAGAAAATTATAACTTTAGTTTTTTGGTGGTTGACTGTCAGGGCCCAGGCTGTCCTGCAGCCTCTCTTTAGTGGGCGACAGGAGAACCAGGTCATCTGCATAGAGGAGACACTTTATTTCTGTGTCATGTAGAGTGAGACCTTGAATGGGAGAATGTTCTAATATATTAGCTAATTGGTTGATGTAAATGTTGAAGAGGGTGGGGCTTAAACTGCAGCCCTGTCTCACTCCATGCCTTGGGAGAAAAAAATATTTTCTTTTGTTTCCAATTTTAACAGCACATTGACTGACTGTGTACATTGATTTGATCAAATCATAGGATTTTCCCTCTACACCGCTGTCAATATGTTTTAGATATAATCCTTCATGCCAGATTGAATCGAATGCTTTCTTGAAGATTAAAAAATGTGTCTTTTATTTTGATGTACATATTTAACAGTGTCTGTAGGATGAAAATGTGGTCAGATGTGCGACATTTTGGCAGGAATCCAATTTGACATTTACAATCCAATTAGACATTGTGCTTCATAAGGAAGTTTAAAAGTCTTGTGTTTAAAATTCTGCAGAAAATCTTCCCCAGGTTACTGTTTACACAGATGCCTCGGTAGTTGTAAGGGACTAATTTGTCTCCGCTCTTATAAATGGGGCTGATGAGGCCCTGATTCCAGATCTCAGGGAAATAACCCACATACAGAACATCATTGAAGAGTTTTAGGATTGCCAGTTTGAAGTTTTGCTCTGTGTGTTTCAGCATCTCATTCAGGATGCTGTCGACACCGCAGGCTTTTTTTGGGCTCGAGTATTCACAATTTTACTTCCAATTCTTTCATTGTGATGGGGAAATCTAAGGGGTTTTGATTGTCCTTAATTGATCTTTCCAAACTGTCTATTTTTTTAATTATTTCATTTTGATTTGAATTTTGAATTTCAGTTGAGCTGTAAAGTTCTTGGAAAAGTTTTTTCCACAGCTCTCCATCTTGAATTGCCAGATCTTCTTGATTTGATTTGTATAATAATTTCCATTTATCCCAGAATTTGTTTGTATTTATTGATTTTTACATTTATTTTTTCCCTCGGAGTGTGGATTTATATGGTCTTAGTATCTCACAGTATTGAAGGTGAAGGTCCTGATTGTCTGGTTGATGGTGTTTTTGGTTGGATATATTTCTGAGTTTTTTTCTCAGAGCCTTACAGTCTGAATCAAACCATTTGTCAATGTCCATTTTCTTTTCTTAGTTTTGACGAGTGCCAATGGCACACAGGAAGACAGGTTGAGATGTAGATATGATGCCTTTTTTAATTTTCAGCCACAGGTGGCATTGTTCTCTTTTGACTAACTCTATGGACAGTTCAGATTTAATCCAGATTATCATCCCTCCTGAGTCTCTCCCCTGTGTGACTGAGTTTGACTGATGGTAGTATTAACTCTCTGTCTCCTGAAGGGCAACCATTGGACTCATCTCCTCTACACCAGGTTTCCTGTAAAATTATGACATCTAAGTCTTCAATTCCTCTCATAAATTCAGAATTTTCACTGTTTAGGCCAAAAGCTGAGGAGTTCAGACCTTGAATGTTCCACATGGAAATACTAAGGGATTTCATCACAAAACTATTAAAATAATCTATAGGGTTTGTTTGCCATTTTGAGGAAAAAGGCAAATAAACAGTTAAAAAACAACAGTGAATATAATCAATGTGAGTAATGTTGAACATTCACAAAGAAAAAGTGAAATTTGTTTTATTTTATTTTTTTATCACTGAGTCCATACACAGAGTTTAGGTATGTTTTTTTTTTTTTTTTTTCCAGTTCTTACCACTGTCCGTTGTGAGTTATTAAGTGAGACCAGATAATACTCAGCATGTGTTGGATGTCCTGAAGTTCAGCGTTGGCTCGGTTTGCTCCTCCACTGACAGCCTGGGCGTTGCTCTGCCTACCTGGCTGGTGCGGGATCTGCTGTGGAGGGGGTTCCAGTGCTGTGTGGTATTCTGTAGGAGCAGTGTGGCTTTTATAGAGTAGTATCTGTCTGTGTGGCTCCTGTCTGGGTGCCAAAGCTCTGGGCGAGGCCCTGGTAGATGCTCTTACTGGGGTTCTAGATGAGGTGCTGGGTGGGCCGTTGTTTCTTAAAGTGTGTCTCATTGGATTGGCTGGGCTGGGGCTGGTTCTGTTCCACCAGGGGCATGTCTGGTTGGTCCTGTTTAGAGCAATATCTTTGAGTCTCTTTGCCAGAACATGCACCAGATTATTTTATAAGTGGACGTGATCACACAGACAGTCAGTGTACAGGTCTGGGTGGTGGGTCAAGTGAACATTAGGCAGAAGGGCACAGTGTCTGGAGATGCTAACGTTTATTTTATTGACTGTTTGAGGATGGAAATCTTTCCTCTGAAGCAGAGTGGAGAAGATGGTTTTTGAGTTGGGGAAAATGAGTCTTGCTTTCTCCACAACAGTTTTGTGAGAGTCGGACACTGTCTTGTTCGCAGGTCATTGGTGCCCTTATGGATTATGATGTGGGGTGGCCCAGCTTGGATTCTGTCAATAGCTCCAGGGCTTTGTCAGTGTTGGGACACCAGAGTTTAACAGCTCTCTGTTGGGGGAAAAGTTTCTATATGTCAAATAATTTCCCATTTGAATCAACAAGTAGGACTATTTCAGGTCCTTCTGTGCTGGTTGGCACCGGGCTGCTGTCAGACGAGTGCTGCTGCTGCTGTGCTGGGGCACTTGACAGGTGGCACTGTGATGACTGCGAGCTGTATAAGTCAGGCAATTTTAGTTGTACTCACTGCTTCTCCCTCTGTGAATTGTTGGTTCTAGTCTTGTTTTAAATTTCCCTCCAATTTTCCTGCAGGCCTTTGTTGCTGTGTCTGATCCTCTGCGCTGAATATTTGGTTTTAAAAACAAAAATACTGCATTTTCTGAGTTCTTTCCAAGAAAGTTCAGTTCTATATGTGTATTCTCTCAGATTTTGAGAGAATAACTCTCATCTCAAAACAGCAAACAAAGAAGAAAATCTAAGCGCTCATGCAGATCATGTCTCTCTCTCTCTCTCTCTCTTTCTCTCTCTCTCTTTCTCTCTCTCTCTGCAGCTGTGCATGAGGGCACATCCTAAGGAAACTTTTTCTTTCAGAGAGGCTTTCAAGATTATGCTGCCTTCAAAAATCATAGATGGTCATAAAATGCATCTTAGTAGATAGGATGTGATGCAAACACTGCATGTGCCTTTTTGTCTTCCTAACTCCGTACACTGTCTACAAAACAGGGTTGGGCAAAATTCAGAATTTAAGAATTGGCACCCTTCAATTCATGAATTTGAATTGAATGTTGATGTTGAATTGCAATGGAATTTAAATTGGAATGATAGGAAGAGGAATTTACTGAATTGCAATTCAAAGAAATTTGACACATGTAAATTAATTTTGGGAAATTAATTGTTCTTCTGTGGTCAATAAAAATGAAGTTAATTTATGAAATTTAATGGAATATAATATACAAATCTATACTGTAGGTGGCATTTTAAACATGAATTAATAATGTAATTTAATGTTTCTGGATATACACCATATGTTATGTGTATGATATCGTGTTTATGGATAATTCATTGCCTACAAAAAAAATTATACAAATTACATTCCATTTTAATTCTGCTTCCTAGAAATTCAAATTACAATTCTGCATCCCATTTGCAACCTCAATTCAAATTCAAATTCAGGAATTTAACTGGAATTTAAAATAATACTCCATTCAGTTGTGAAAAGTGCACAACCCTGCTATGGAGGCAACATTTTTCAACTTTCGGAAACAGCGGCAATGTTCGGAATAGCATACTACCATGCTACTATTTCCACAGTATGTACTGTATACTCTGCAAATTATGGAAATTTTGTAGAATGACAACTAAATTTACCAAAATGGGCATTATACAACAGAGCACACTGTAATATTGCATTACACTGTTTGAAACAATTATTGTTGATGCATAAGTAATTATTTTTCACATACTGTCCATTATCAGTGCAATATTCAGTAAGCAGTAAGCTAGTATTCCATTCAGAACATAGCCAGTCTCTACATCTATTCACTC
Source organism: Myxocyprinus asiaticus (assembly GCF_019703515.2). Taxonomy (NCBI): domain Eukaryota; kingdom Metazoa; phylum Chordata; class Actinopteri; order Cypriniformes; family Catostomidae; genus Myxocyprinus; species Myxocyprinus asiaticus. The sequence continues at coordinate 11,981,773 of NC_059346.1, read as the reverse complement.
CCCCATCTCTTTTCTCATATGCACACACATGCACAGCTGAATTATGCCGCAATGTCTTTTGTGATGTATTGATCCATCCTTCCAGGAGTGCAGCCTAGTTTAGAGTCTATAAATTAATTTATTCTCTAGTGTAGGCATTTACAATTACCCATGAATCACAATCCAAATCTCTTCAATTTTAACTGACAGATTCACTCCTTAAGTGGTCTAAATTACACGCTAATTAAATGTGGATTGTATCATCACACACAGGGTGAGCTGTTAAAGTGCAAAGTGTTCCTTTGCATCAACACAATAAAGCAACTCCAATCTCTGCGGTTAGAAAGCAATTTTTTGACAAAGAATTTGTTATGTTGGCAGCTGAGCATAATAGAAAAACCGTTACACTGCAGGGGTTAAACAAACAATCTGAGCCATAAGTGCTCAACCCTAGGATGAATTCACATGCTTACTCCCCACGTCGACTCGGCTGCGAACTTCTGTTTGAAAGAAAATTAACATTTTCGAAAAGTGTGAAACCAGAAAAGGACCCTTACAGTCAGTTTTCTCTATTATTTTGCATCATTACATGGCTTTTCAGACATAAAACACTTAGATTAAGCATATTTTTGATAATTCTGGGCATGACAACCCTCTTTGTTTAGGGCTTTTTAAGGAAAGAAAAGCATTCTTGTTATAGATGTTTATGATTCTGAGTCACACAGAAGGGAGACAATTGTAACATATTTGACATTTTCCTTCATAACTCACTTACTACTACAAATCTACCTCCGATATTTTAGGATAAAACCTAATTTATGCAATCAAAGATGCTGAATTTTTTTTTCTTTTATTCCCTTTTCTCCCAATTTGGAATGCCCAGTTCCCACTACTTAGTAGGTCCTTGTGGTGGCGTGGTTACTCAACTCAATCCGGGTGGCGGAGGACAAGTGTCAGTTGCCTCTGCTTCTGAGACCGTCAGTCTGCACATCTTATCACGTGTGGCACGGTGGCTTGCTGTGCATGACACCGCGGAGACTCACAGCATGTGGAGGCTCATGCTACTCTCCGCGATCCACGCACAATTTACCACACGCCCCACTAAGAGCGAGAACCCCTAATCTCGACCATAAGGAGGTTACCCCATGTGACTCTACCCTCTCTAGCAACCGGGCCAATTTGGTTGCTTTGGAGACCTGGCTGGAGTCACACATTTTTTCTTTTTAACGAACAAAAGCACTCTATTGACAAATAAAGACTGCATTTGCACTGCGCACAGTCATTTTAAAATTGGAATATTTGTTTGTTGAGGAAAATACTGTAAATAAAGAGCATCATGTCAAAACCACACCCACGATTAGTTTGAACTAATCATCAATTTTCTTCGACTAGCCAAGTATTTCTAGGTCAAGTATTTCTGGAATATGTGCAAAAAGAGAAATATCACCAAACGAACACCTTAACAAAGCAAAGATGTCAGTGCATTTCATCATAATTTTTGGTATGTTGTTATATAACGTAATTCTTATGTAATGATATAATATCATTAGGCTTAGGATCGATGCCGTTTTTACGTATCGATAATCAGAAGATTTTCTGGATGATTATTGATACAGAGTATATTGATTTTTTCAGATATAAATAGGGCTGTTCGTTGCACAGTAGTCTAGGTCTTTTCAAACATATTTATCAACACAACTTTTGTAAAGTGTGAGCAGCAGAGTGAATTAAAGTGGGCCATGTTCTAAAATTTGATTTGATTAAAATTTTTCTATGAAGGTACATACACAGTACAGGCTCGCGGTCTCCGAAAGCTGTTAAAAATTCTGCAGTGCCACGGAGCTAAACTCTCATAGTTTTCCATTAAATTAGACCCAAATCATTATCAAAGGACATAGATTATTTACTCTAGTCATTACTGGATTATATATTGTGTATAAGTATGTTTCTTAGAGCCAACACAATGTACTGTATTTTCAGTTACAAGTATGTCTTTCTGTGGTTTGACAGCTTATATGAAAGACCGATTCAATGCTACATACAGGGAAATTGCATATTAAATGTCACCATTTCTAATTGTTCAGTTTACAGTTACACCAGTTTCATACACTAACGTGCAAACTCATTATCATCACTTTGTTCATATTTGAAGAAGTACAAAAACCTTCGTATCTTTGGACTGCCATCTGCTCGTAATGTGTGTGTAATATCTGTTCCTTGTCCATGCCGTGACCAGCTTCAGTAAATGTTATGTCACCTCCTTGTGGTCTCTCAAAGCTACTATGTCAGACTACATTGAATGGAAAGCAAACTGACAGTGAATTGAAAGTACACAAATGCAGCAATGCAAATGTCGGCTGATGTTAATATATCGATGCCTCAAAAATGTAGCGCTAAAATAACGTGCCGATCAATAATCGATATATCAATATTTTATGACATTCCTAAATATGATATAATATCATTTTCAATGTCATATAATATTTATTTTTTGTTTATGTTATGTTGATAAGTTATGTTTGGTTGTGACATTATTTATTTATTTATTTTCCTCAACAAACTAATTTTAATATGACACCGTGCCTAATTTATAAACAAGCTTTGTTTGACTAGGGTGCTTTATTTTGTTCAGGAGAGAAAAAAAAATTGCCTTCTTCCACTGTATAAATTAGGCTTTACTGAGCATATTTCAAATAAGCCTCATCGTCAAGCTTGTTTCTCATTCAAGAAATTAAAATTGGATTATGTGATATATTTATGAAGTCTATATCAGAAGACTCAATAGAAGCTCCTTACCATATATGTTTTACACAGAAAAATAAAATGTGAATTCTCTGTACTGTATTTTTTGTCATTTTTAGAAAGTACCCTATTACTATTTCAGTCCACTCGACTGTCCTTTCAGTTCCCATGACACTGTAATTTATTAGACCAGAGAGATGTTCTGTGTGGTGGTGCAGCCCAGGAACCGCCCAAGCTGTGAAATGCACCTTGACTGTGAATTGCTTTGGACTCAGTGTCACCACACATCTGATGCTGCACTACCTGGTGGAAAAGGTAGCATATTGTAATAGATTTATGTTTAATCTTCCAACTGACTTGGCAGACAGGGCTGTGACATAACAGTGAATTAAAACAATGTGAGATGAGGTGAAGATCACCTCTCAGTTTTGTGCTGTATTGCTATTTGTTACAATTCATCATATGCTGTGAATGATCAGATTAGAGGCGGTACTCACCTGGTCTAGTGTGACAGGACAGGACTGATGACAGGGAGTTGATCTGGCTAAGAGATGTGCTGGTACCGTGTGGAGAATCTATGAGATGAGATAGTTTTGGACAGTTAATACTCATGCTGCCAAGTCACTGAGAGAGATTCACAATGACAGCTGCAGATAACAAGCTTTAAACAATCAGATGGAGAAAAAGAAAAAGATAGAGAAAGAAAGAGAGAGCAGCCAACTGTTGTCTTCTTTGCCCAGTAATTGTAGTAATATTAACATTTCAAGTATCAGATGGTGTTATGACAATACTGTTGATTATTATGATGAACACTAGATTACGTCTTGTATTATAAGGTATTAATTGAATTAAATTAATAATAATAATAATATTAATAATAATAATAATTATGATAATAGTAATAATCATATTTTTTTTTCTCACCAGGTGTAAATTCTGATCACTTTAAAAAGTAATAACACACCTCTCCTCTATATGTCGATAAGCACAATCTGAGGTATCATTTATGTCTGTAAAGTAATATTACACAAGCAAGAGTGCTGTATGTGCAGCTATCAGCACAGCTGTAATTTGGCCAAGTCCTGCAGATAATCACAGCCATGCTGATAGATGGACAATACAGCATGATTGTGAGTGTGATATTGCTTTTATGCAACAGTTCAGTAAACAAGTAAATAAATGAGTAGGGAAATCTAATCTTGCTGCCTCAAATCTTTAATGTCACAGGGATGAATGAAAATTCACAAATCTCTCTGCTCTTACACATCTGTGCTGTTCTTACAGGTTTGAAATGCCACGAACACAAGCGGAGTGATACATACAGTGTCCCAGTGCTGATGGTGTGAGCTATCAACACTCTTAGAATGGCTCTCGTGTAATCAGATTAGTGAATCGGAACTAATTGTTGCATAAGTATGTATAGAAACACTGTTAAATGTACGTATATATACAGTATCTCTCTCTCTCTCTCTCTCTCTCTGTATATATACACACACACACACACACACACACACACACACACACACACATACATACATACACACACACACACATATACAGGTGCATCTCAATAAATTAGAATGTCGTGGAAAAGTTCATTTATTTCAGTAATTCAACTCAAATTGTGAAACTCGTGTATTAAATAAATTCAATGCACACAGACTGAAGTAGTTTAAGTCTTTGGTTCTTTTAATTGTGATGATTTTGGCTCACATTTAACAAAAACCCACCAATTCACTATCTCAAAAAATTAGAATATGGTGAATGCCAATCAGCTAATCAACTCAAAACACCTGCAAAGGTTTCCTGAGCCTTCAAAATGGTCTCTCAGTTTGGTTCACTAGGCTACACAATCATGGGGAAGACTGCTGATCTGACAGTTGTCCAGAAGACAATCATTGACACCCTTCACAAGGAGAGTAAGCCACAAACATTCATTGCCAAAGAAGCTGGCTGTTCACAGAGTGCTATATCCAAGCATGTTAACAGAAAGTTGAGTGGAAGGAAAAAGTGTGGAAGAAAAAGATGCACAACCAACCGAGAGAACCGCAGCCTTATGATTGTCAAGCAAAATCGATTCAAGAATTTGGGTGAACTTCACAAGGAATGGACTGAGGCTGGGGTCAAGGCATCAAGAGCCACCACACACAGACATGTCAAGGAATTTGGCTACAGTTGTCGTATTCCTCTTGTTAAGCCACTCCTGAACCACAGACAATGTCAGAGGTGTCTTACCTGGGCTAAGGAGAAGAAGAACTGGACTGTTGCCCAGTGTTCCAAAGTCCTCTTTTCAGATGAGAGCAAGTTTTGTATTTCATTTGGAAACCAAGGTCCTAGAGTCTGGAGGAAGGGTGGAGAAGCTCATAGCCCAAGTTGCTTGAAGTCCAGTGTTAAGTTTCCACAGTCTGTGATGATCTGGGGTGCAATGTCATCTGCTGGTGTTGGTCCATTGTGTTTTTTGAAAACCAAAGTCACTGCACCCGTTTACCAAGAAATTTTGGAGCACTTCATGCTTCCTTCTGCTGACCAGCTTTTTAAAGATGCTGATTTCATTTTCCAGCAGGATTTGGCACCTGTCCACACTGCCAAAAGCACCAAAAGTTGGTTAAATGACCATGGTGTTGGTGTGCTTGACTGGCCAGCAAACTCACCAGACCTGAACCCCATAGAGAATCTATGGGGTATTGTCAAGAGGAAAATGAGAAACAAGAGACCAAAAAATGCAGATGAGCTAAAGGCCACTGTCAAAGAAACCTGGGCTTCCATACCACCTCAGCAGTGCCACAAACTGATCACCTCCATGCCACGCCGAATTGAGGCAGTAATTAAAGCAAAAGGAGCCCCTACCAAGTATTGAGTACATATACAGTAAATGAACATACTTTCCAGAAGGCCAACAATTCACTAAAAATGTTTTTTTTATTGGTCTTATGATGTATTCTAATTTTTTGAGATAGTGAATTGGTGGGTTTTTGTTAAATGTGAGCCAAAATCATCACAATTAAAAGAACCAAAGACTTAAACTACTTCAGTCTGTGTGCACTGAATTTATTTAATACACGAGTTTCACAATTTGAGTTGAATTACTGAAATAAATTAACTTTTCCACGACATTCTAATTTATTGAGATGCACCTGTATATATATATATATATATATATATATATATATATATATATATATATATATATATATATATATATAGATAGATAGATAGATAGATAGATAAAACAGCAGTAATATATTACCAGACCTGCCCCTTCTAAGAGGAGCAACAAGCAAAAAGTCCCTCGGCAAAAATGTAATATGCCAGAGGGGAAAATAACCTTACAGAAGCAAATTTAGAGTTAAGCCAAAGTGTTTTTAAGTGAAATCAGGTCACCTTTTTATGTTCATAATGCCACTGTGCAGCTTGCGGGACTCTATTTTCTATGTATACAAGTACAGCTTTTATCTACTTCAATGGGAAAATACCATAAACTCCAAAATGGTTAGAAACATTTCAAATCAGCCAAAAAAAATCTGACGACAACCATTTCATAAATTGTACTTTTTCTGCTTAGATCACGCTGAAACCCCCACTGTTTTTCAGGCTGGTCCAGCTAATGTGCATTGCCATTTTCGATGAAAACTGACAGGCAATGTCTCTAACAAAAAAGTTATTGTTTTTTTTAACTGTAAGGCTTCCATTCCCTATTCATTGTTAGAATTTCTCCCATTCATAAGTATACCAGTGACCTGTCTCACTCATTTACAGCCTCTGGTTAAGCTCAGCTTGAAACTGCCAGGGCATCTGGTTGGCCTAGAGAGAGGTAAGCCATTAACCTTAAACTAATTAAGCTCCAGGAACAGTTAATTACCCAGAATGGACAGGAACAGCTGGAGATGACCACTGAGGTCCAATTGCTTTCATAAAGGAGCTACGAAAAAGTGCAAACTTGTGGCCTATAAAAGAGACGCCAAGGATCCAGCAGTGAGCACTGCCTCACATTAATGTTTCCAGTCAGGTCAGCATGGGTCAAGTTGTTGAACGACCTACTGAGACTCATTCAGGAGCCCAAAAAAGGTTGAATGATTAGTATTCGGAAATATTGTTATACACTGAGATAATGGAAGGGTAGTGCACATGACCACTCAATAAACCCCATCAGACACATCTAAAATTTGAGATGCGGAAAGCCACCAAGTACAACCATGAAGAAGGTCTGAAAATCATCCAGGTTGCAGCCCACAAGACAAAATATGATATGTCCAGCATTGAGTTGGAAAGGGCTGTATAATGGCTCAAATGCTTTATTCTACCTTAAAAACAGAGTGCAAGCCTGGATCTTAAAAATAGGAAGGTAAGCTGTTCTTAAGTAGTGCAGTCTAACATCTTTGGACACTTCAGGAATAGCAAAGTAGCTTATTTTGGAAAGTCGAAATTAAGAGGACCTGAAAGACATGAGGAAGCTTGACTTAGAAGAATTAAAAATGTTCATTATTAAAAGTCAATATGTGATTTAACAACTGCACTCGATGCCATTGAGATGCATTGTTTAAAAAACTAGAAAAACAGCATTAATTTGGTTTTCAAAAATACCCATTACTAAGAAATTCATATTTAATGCAAAATAGTTTTTCTCAATAGCCTTTTATAAGAAAGGGATATCAACTTCAAAGAATTTTCGTGGGCTTTTGCTTTTAAAGCTCAGATTTAAAAAAAAATTTCTTGAGCAATATTACTCAAAATGCTCTGCCATTTGCACAGGATGGCACTATTTTTATTGTTAAATGCTCTTTGCGTGCATTCACTGTGCTGTTTTTATTTTTAGCTCTTCAAAAATGGCATTGTATTGATATTGCACCAGTAGAAGAACTAATCTTAAAATTCACTAGGAGTCAGAGTTAGTTTTTGAAACAATAATCATAAACTATTTATATAAGATTAATTGTCTTAAAAAGCCACAAATGCAATGTAGAGTCAATGCTGCTCATTTTGTTTATGAAACACCCTACAGAGAAAATGGACATTCTGCCTGACTGCAAATTTAGCATATAACCAGGAACATGCTCATTGCCTTTATTTGAAAACTGCTTTAGCAATGACCTGCATCTTCAAATAGGACAATGGAACAATTGGCAGCTGCCATTTCCAAAAAATAAAAAATAAATAATAATAATAATTGATTAAACTAATTATAAATAATAAATTGTGAGAACATGTAGCATTCATACTCAGAAGAGTTCCATTGTTAGTTAACAAGGCTGCATTTTGCATTTAAAAGAGTTATATGATCTAAACTCACCAAGGACGTTATTAGGAACACTATGGTCCTAATAAAGTCCCTGACGTGGTCTTCTGCTATTGTGGCCCATCTGCCTCAAGGTCTGACATGTTGTGCCTTCTGAGATGCTATTCTGGGCCTCATTTCCCAAAAGCATCATAACTTAAGTAGTGCTTGAAAATGCTTGTAGATTTACGAGTGCTCTGGATTAATCGTACAGGGCTAAGAACATCGTAAGCACATAGACTTATGCAGACACCTGCAGGACAAATGAATACAATGAAATTACAACTGATACAATGTAAATACCTATATATACACTGTATGCTAAATCTTTAATATCATGTTTTTTTTTTTACTTGAATTTGAACTGACAAGTCTAATAATAATACTATTAATAATCATATGAATCAAGGCGTTTCCATCAGATAATCAGATAATCACATTAATAAGTACAGCAGGTGTACAGGTGTTCCTAATAAAATTCTAAGTGAGTGTATATTGGGTGTTTACTAATTTTCAAAAAATAAGTGATATGATTTGTGTAGAATCATTGATAACTCATAAAAACATCTCTATCTGAGAGTAATTAACTGAGTAGGTCTATTGTAAAATAAACCTAATCAGTGCCTATTTGTATTTGTACTCATAACACCTCTGTCACAGCAATGGAGTAATTCTAATGCAATGGAATTGTCTAAGTTTTAAGGTAATTCTTAGTATGTTGATCAATTATTTTTCTCCCCACCCCCCATCTCCCTGTCAATTAGTAACCTGCAGTTCTTCTCCCAGCTCGTCCCCGTTCCCTCAAAGTGACCACAATAACCTTAACTCTCTCTCAACTTCTGTCTTTCTAAACCAATCCCACCCTGCATCGCTTCACTTAATTATTTTCTCGAGAACTACCATGCGATGCCTCTATCTTTAATTACGATCACATATGAAGGCAGAGTTGGAGGGAGAGTAAAGGAGAGGGGGTGAGAGATGCTATATACTACTTTGATCTTCTCTTTCTTCTGTGCTGCCTCGTCTTTTGGAGAAAAGAAGAACAAATTAATGGCTGCTCAAAGCAGTGCTCCTGTATATTGTATACAGTTCACTAAAAGCCCTATTAACTGGGCCATAGGAGTACAGCTCTTTTGTGATTGTGTTATGTTTTGATTGTGTTATTGTATGAAAGTGTAATTTTGTAATATTTGACAATAATATGTAAGATAATATAATGTTGGTATTGTGTGATACTGGCATGTACTGTAATTGTGATGCTGTGATTGTAGGATGGTTAGTAGTGTGATTTTGAGTGTTTTTGAGTGTAATTGTCTGATTGTGAAATGACTGCTTGTTGTTGTTATGCTGAAATTGTGTAAGTTGAATGTGTGACACTGAAGTGTTGCGGTTTCGTGATGCTGGCAAGGGCTGGGTCAAAATATAGATTTTCTGATTAATCGTGATCTTCATTTGAACAATCCTAGTATCGGTTCTTTAAATCCCAAGATCGATCATTTACTTTTACTTTAAAGTTAACCTTTTGTTTGTATTGATTACTATAAATATCAATTGAATTGCATGGTTTGGGCCCTATTTATTATTTTCGTAATGTACCACGTTAGAAGGTTCCCTATATAATTTACAGCATTAGCTCAGGATTTATTTTATGTGTGAGCAAAACTGACATCATAATGGAAAAATAACCAGTTGAATCGGAATCTAATCAAGTGGTATCGGAATCAGAATCTAATCAATCGAGAGCTTTTGTGAAATCTGTATCGATACCCAGCCTTAAGCTGGTTGTTAATGATATAGTAGATTTTAATTTGTGATTTGTGTGATGTGGTACTTACAGGTACGTTTGTGACATGTGCCATGTGACATTGCAGTTGTGTGATGTACCAATCAATGTGATCAGTGTAATTAGGGCTGGGTATAGAGAGGTTTTCCAATTCCATTCTGATTTAGATTCCATTTGATTCAATTCTGATTAATTTGGGTATATTTCAGTTTTTATTTTGCTCACATATAAAACCAATTTGACAATTCTCAGTAACATTTTAATACCACAACAAAATACAAAATACTTTGAGTAAACATTGTTTCAAGTTCTCAAGTAATTATTCAAGACAAGTAAACAGTCAGTTATAAAGTAAGAACAAAGGAATACATTTCATGCAATAGAACAAATAAAAACAATAGAACAAAGATACAAATGAAGAAAGCAATGTTTTAAATTTTGAACAGCAGTATCAAGTATTCAAATAAGCATTCAGAAATGGGAAAAAAGTAAAGAAATGTAACATACCGGGCCAGTTTGGTTGTTTAGGAGACCTGGCTGGAGGAGTTATAATGTTTTCTGATTTAACCTCCTGAGACCCCACCTCCACATGCATGGACATTACATTTAGGCTTCGCTATAGGCTATGCATAATTGTATTTTATTTAATTTAAACCAACTGATCTCAGTTCAGGAGACTCTAGGCTGTCATTAAAAGGTTAAACTTTCAACACACCAAGTAATGTGACAAAAAAACATGGTGCCGATCTCAGCTGAGTTTGTCTTTGGGAGAAATGGCAACAAAACTACATCTGATAAGAAACCTGATTACATTTTTTCATTGAAACCTATTTGAGTCAAAAGATTAGAGTCTTTAGTTTCATCCGATATGCCATTTTAAAATGTCATCAATTTATCACGAAACAGCACGCTGTTAAACACAATGACCATGTACGTGGACTATAGGCTAATTTTCCTTAAAGTATCCTACATTCACTGCACATTATCACATTGAGAATCAATGGATGCATCCAACTTTGCTTTCAGAGGCTGTATATGGAGTTAGGATGAAAATAAGGTGCATTTCAAACTGTTCTGAGGCCAGTGCAGACAGACAGCACACTGGAGATTAAGTCATTCCCTAATTAGGGAGCAAGGGAGCATCCTATCTTTCCTATGCAGCTAAGTGCATTCACTCCTAAAATCCGACCAAAAGTTCAGTTTCAGGCAGCAGATTATATTTGGACCACTCAACATGTTTGGCAGATATGGGACAATGGTAATCCGTACATAAATTCAGAATTTTTCATACAAAATTTTATTTTAAAATTGTTGGCAGTGATTGGAAGATGCTGGCCGTTACTTTGAATCAGATGCTAATTTCTGATATAACATCTCATAAACATGAATAACAAACACTCTTGGAAACATAATAATTTGATAATTACATTTTTTTTTTTTTTTTTTTTCATGATTCTAAGTTTACAAGTTACAAATCAAAGAGGGGAATGGCAAATGCACACAGCAGTCATGCTCGGGTCTCTGGATGATAATCATTTAATTGCTTTCATTTTTACTTAAGTGCATAAAACGTGTTTTGAAAACATGTTTCTAGGTCAAAGTGAATCAAAATGTTGGTGCAGGTTGCATATATCATGTTGATTGTGTGATGTTGAGATGAGATGGCTGATTTGTGGGTGTGGCTCTTGGCTTGCTGTGTTTTTGTTCTCTAATATCCTGTGGTTCAGTCTCGCTGTTTGATATCTAACGCCCAACTGTTCACTCAGCTGAGGGTGTGCAGAGGGATTTGTGTGAACACATAACTGCCTGCTTGAGGAATGATGGAGACAATTTAACTACATGTGCATGTTTGTGTGAATGGATGTTGAGTGTCTGTTCTGCTTCTGTAATAACATGATATGTGTATGCAACACTTCACAACCATTGAGACAATAGCAGCTGGCCTGTAGATGACCACAGATGGACGAAGAGCATGCACATCCACCCAAACACACACACACACACACACACACACACACTTACATATTGACTTGTTTCCCTGGTGACTGGCAGGCAGGTGCAGCTCCTGTAGTTTGAAACTTTTGCAGAAGAATTGCAGCAGAACTGCTTGTGTTTGTGTGCCAAACTCACAGCCAGCTCCTACTGATCCTTCTCAGGTAGGGAGCCATCTTAATCTTCTAAATAAAACATAACTATCATCATCATCATAATCATCATCTCTGTCTTTCATTAAAGGACTTGTGTTCAATAGCCGACTTGCATGCAGTCTTGCCCAAAAGGTAGCCTATTAAGCCACACTTAGAAATATATGAATGTTATTGAATTAAAGGGACAGTTCTCCCAATATAAAATTTCTGTCATAATTTACTCACCACTATGTTGTGTGTGACTTTCTTGGTTCTGTGGAACACAAATTATGTTAGGCAGTATTTTAGTCACCATTCACTTTCACTGAATAAAAAAAAAAAAATAATAAAAATAAAAAAGATGCAATGAAAGTGAATGGTGACTGAAGCTAACATTCTGCCTTACATCTCCTTTTTTGTTCCATGTAAGAAAGAAATCAATATGGGTTTGAACCAACATGATGACAGAATTTTCATTTTTGAGTGAGATATCCCTTTGTGGGATATCAAGTGGCATCATCAAACTTAACCAGACTAACCAAACTTATTGTCTTACATTTAAACAGTATACTGTATTTATTGTTTTATAACATAAAACCAAAACAAACTTCTTATTTTGTGAAATGAATTGCTTGAAAAGATGGCTTTTGTTATCTTTCTTTAAAATTAATGCCACTTGATATTTTTTATATTTTGTTATCTAATGCACCGACATTCAATTTAAGTTCAGCTCAAAACTTTTTGGGGCCAACTTAGGTATTCAAATGTTGTGAGTGCAAAATTTTATTTTTTAAGTCAAAGTTCAATCCATGTATTTTCCTTGAGAATTTTTGTCCACTGGAAATTTGTAGAAAGTTGCATATCCAATTGTTTGTCGGCTGAATGATTGACACCCAGATACAAAATGGAGAGGGATACAACATACAGCAAGCCATACTTTCGTCCCTCACAGCCTTGTTTTTGTTCATGTCAAATTACATATGACTTTCTCTAACTAAGGTCTGTTCTACCCCTTTTTATTTATTTATTTATTTTTTCTACATTCACACATAACCTTTATCATAACATAAGCAGGACAAAAGAGAAGATTAGCATTATACTTGATGAAACAGATGCCAATATACTTTTATCAAAGCTGCATGATTTAATATTGTTATGGTCGCTTGCATCACTCAAGGATTTAAACATTTAATGCAGTACCACAGCTGCCTGTAAATCTGGAGGTGCTAATGTTAATTATTCTATTCTAGCCAGCAGATTGAAGCCATCTGAGAAAGGACAGTTGCTTGAATATAATTTGCATTGCAGTTATACTGTGCCCTGTGCACGGTGCTCACGGCTTTTATATTTTAAAACTGCTAATTAATTAACCTTTAAGTTAATTAGGTAAGTGTATGGAGGTGTGTTTTTCATTTGGATCTATCAAATTGATCACAACTGTATTATCTGATTAACTTTAAATAACTCTTTTTTTTTGTGTGTATCTGTATAATAGAAAATGCTTCTTGAAAGTTTAATGAGCACAATAACATAAGCCGGCAGGACTGGGGTTTGTAGCTGCAGGCGAGCTGGAAGTGATAATGTACAAACTCTGGCAGACTTGCAGACACTCCAGTGGATTAATGTCATTATATATTACACAGTAAGATTCTGGATTAGAGGTTATGCCAGGCCACTAATGTGAAGCTTTATTTTTAGTGTAACAAACAGGCTTTTTTTAAAGGCTTTTTTTGGTGTATGGGATTTTGAAGTGGTATCCATCCATCAATTTGTCTGTTTCAAACCATTCATCCATCTATTTGTCTGTTTGTCTATTCATCCATCCATCCACCCATCCCTTTGTCTTTTTCCATCCATCCATCCCTTTGTCTTTTTCCATCCATCCATCCATCCATCCATCCATTCATCTGTCTGTTTCTGTCCATCCATCCATTCATTTATCCATCTGTCTTTTTCTTTTGATCCATCCATCCATTTCTGTCCATCCATCCATCCATCCATCCATCCATCCATCAGTTTGTCTCTTTTCTATCATCCATCCATCCATCCATCTGTTTGTCTCTTTTCTATCATCCATCCGTTTGGCTGTTTCTATCTATCTATCTATCTATCTATCTATCTATCTATCTATCTATCTATCGAATGCTAATGGTAGGTGTCATGTTTCTATGCTATGAGCAAAGATTAATCAATCTTAAAATGCAGATTGACTAAAACTTGTATCGTTTAACCACTTCATTTCACTTCGTTTCCATCCATCAATCCATTTGTCTGTTTCTGTCCATACATCCATCCATCCCTTTGTCTGTTTCATCCATCTGTTTGTCTGTTTCCATCCATCCATCCATCCTTTTGTCTGTTTCCATCCATCCTTTCATCCATCTGTTTGTATGCTTCTGTCCATCCATCCATCCATCCATCCATCTATCTGTTTGTCTGTTTCCATCCATCTTTTTGTCTGTTTACATCCATATATCTGTCTGTTTGTCTGTTTACATCTATCTATCCATTGTTTTGTCTGTTTACATCCATCCATTAAAATACAGATTGACTAAAACTTGTATCGTTTAGCCACAATAATTTGACTTAACCTCATTTTAAATGCGTCCTCTGGCTCTGACACAGAAGTTAAAGAAAAAAAAAAAAACAGTCGCTTAACTTGCTGATAAAGCACCTAAAGCAAGTGATGAGTAACAGTTACTCAATTTACTGATTAATGATAAGCCTGTTAACTGGAAGCCGCTCTAGTTTGGAGAGAATCAGAGTCTGCTTTAAAGATTAGCAGTTGTGTAAAGAAACATTACTTCAATTCTCCCTTATGCAGTCTTTCTCCCTCTCTCTTTTTACAGGTTTGGTGAGATTAGTGTGTGACAAGAAAGACTGGCTTCCCCCTGAGCTAATGCTGCTAAAAGCCCTCAAAGGCAGGTGGCATCTGCTCTTAGGGGCTTTATAAAGTTAAAGCACAACAAGCAAGGCATATCAAAGGCTCAGCTTGGTGCATTTACAGTTGTGCTCAAAAGTTTGCATACCCTTGGAGAATTGGAAATATATGTACCATTTTTAAAGAAAACATGAATGAGCAGGCAAAACACATTTCTTTTATTTCTTATGGGATTCATATTCAACTGTAGGTTATAACAGAATGGCACAATCATAAAACAAAACATGGCAACAAAGAAAAAAATGAAATGACCCCTGTTCAAAAGTCTGCATACCCTTAGTTCTTAATACTGTGTATTGCCCCCTTTAGCATCAATGACAGCGTGCAGTCTTTTGTAATAGTTGTCTATGAGGCCCCAAATTATTGCAGGTGGTATAGCTGCGCATTCATCTTGGCAAAATGCCTCCAGGTCATGCAAAGTCTTTGGTCATCTTGCATGAACTGCACGTTTGAGATCTCCCCAGAGTGGCTCGATGATATTAAGGTCAGGAGACTGTGATGGCCACTCCAGAACCTTCACCTTTTTCTGCTGTAACCACTGGAGGGTCAACTTGGCCTTGTGCTTAGGGTCACTGTCATGCTGGAAAGTCCAAGAGCGTTCCATGAACAGCTTTCGTGCAGAAGAATGCAAATTGTCTGCCAGTATTTTCTGATAACATGCTGCATTCATCTTGCCATCAATTTTCACAAGACTCCCCGTGCCGTTAGAGCTCACCCCCCCCCCCCCCAAAACATCAGTGAGCCACCACCAAGCTTCACAGTGGGGATGGTATTCTTTTCACTA
Source organism: Myxocyprinus asiaticus (assembly GCF_019703515.2). Lineage (NCBI taxonomy): Eukaryota > Metazoa > Chordata > Actinopteri > Cypriniformes > Catostomidae > Myxocyprinus > Myxocyprinus asiaticus. The sequence continues at coordinate 11,966,146 of NC_059346.1, read as the reverse complement.
TAGGCCTTGTTGACCCCTTTCCAAACGTTATGGTTGTGACCATAAAGCTCTATTTTGGTCTCGTCACTCCAAATTACAGTGTGCCAGAAGCTGTGAGGCGTGTCAAGGTGTTGTCGGGCATATTGTAACCAGGCTTTTTTGTGGCATTGGCGCAGTAAAGGCTTCTTTCTGGCAACTCGACCATGCAGCTCATTTTTGTTCAAGTATTGTCATATTGTGCTCCTTGAAACAACCACACCGTATTTTTCCAAAGCAGCCTGTGTTTCTCCTGAGGTTACCTGTAGGTGAATCACAGTCTGCTTTAAAGATTAGTGGTTGTGTAAAGAAACATTACTTAAATTCTCCCTTATGCACTCTTTCTCCCTCTCTCTTTTCACAGGTTTGGTGAGATTAGTGTGTGACAAGGAAAAACTGGCTTCCCCCTGAGTTAATGCTGCTAAAAGCCCTCAAAGGCAGGTGGCATCTGCTCTTAGGGTCTTCATAAAGTTAAAGCACAAAAAAAGGCATGTCAAAGGCTCAGCTTGGTGCATATACTGTATATATTTCAGTGTCAGAGGTGTAGAAGCTCAAAAAACACATGAACGTTTTTCAAATTTCAAGTTTCTATCCATTCATCCATCTATTTGTCTATTTCAATCCATCCACCCATCCGTCCATTTGTCTGCTTCTGTCTGTCCATCCATTCATCCATCCATCCATCCCTTTGTCTGTTTCCATCCATCCATCCATCTATCCATATGTGTGTTTTTATCCATCCATCCATCTATCCATCTGTCTCTTTCTGTCCATCCATCCATTTGTATGTTTCTGTTCATACATCCATCCATCCCTTTGTCTGTTTCATCAATCCATCCATCTGTTTGTCTGTTTCCATCCATCCATCCATCCATCCATCCATCCATCCATCCATCCGTCTGTTTCAATCAATCCATCCATTCATCCATCCATCTTTTTTCTGTTTCCCTCCATCTATCCATATGTTTATCTGTTTCCATCTATCCTTTTGTCTGTTTCCATCCATCCATCCATCCATCCATTCATTTGTCTGTTTCTGTCCATACATACATCCATCCCTTTGTCTTTCATCCATCCATCCATCCTTTTGTCTGTTTCCATCCATCCATCCATCCATTTGTCTTTTTCATCCATCCATCATCAATCTGTTTGTCTGTTTCCATCTATCCATCCATCCATCATCCATCCATCCATCCATCCATCTTTTTGTCTGTTTACATCCATATATCCATCTGTTTGTCTGTTTCAATCCATTTATCCATCCTTTTGTCCATTTCCATCCATCCATTTAAATGCAGATTGACTAAAACTTGTATCGTTTAGCCACTTAATTTGACTTAACCTCATCTGAAATGTGTCCTCTGGCTCTGACAAAGAAGATAAAGAAAAAAAAATGTGTTGCTTAACTTGCTGATAAATCACCCAAAGCAAGTGATGAGTAACAGTTACTCAATTTACTGATTAATGATAAGCCTGTTAATTGGAAGTGGCTCTGATTTGGAGAGAATCAGAGTCTACTTTAAAGATTAGTGGTTGTGTAAAGAAAAATTACTTAAATTCTCCCTTATGCACTCTTTCTCCCTCTCTCTTTACACTGGTTTGGTGAGATTAGTGTGTGATAAGGAAAAACTGGCTTCCCCCTGAGCTAATGCTGCTAAAAGCCCTCAAAAGCAGATGGCATCTGCTCTTAGGGTCTTTATAAAGTTCAATCACAACAAACAAGGCATGTCAAAGGCTCAGCTTAGTGCATATACAGTATATTTATATTTCAGTGTCAGAGATGTAGAAGCTCAGAAAAAAAAAAAAAAAAAACACACATGAAAAGTTTTTCAAATTTGTGCATCAACATTAATACAATATCCGACTGGGCAAATTTGTTGCCAGCTTGTTGTTTTCCATTGACTTTTTCAACTTTTAGGCGTACACAAGCATATACTGTAGATGCCCTCAAAGCTAAATAACATGGAATAAAAGCCACAAAACTTCCTCTTTTGTTTTTCATAGAGTCTTTAAGGTAATTTGGTCCTTTGTCAGGCTACTTAAAATCCAGAGTACAGCTCTGGATAAAAAACAAAAACAGTAACTGAGAATTGTAAATGGCACCCAGAATATTTTACACAGTATGTTTAGAATTTCTAGCTTTGTTGTTGATATGATTTGCTGGCTGCATTTCCATAGAGATAATTTGTATTGTGAAAGTAATTCTTGCCATTGTTTGTTGATCTGGATCTGAAAACTGCTGCGACAAAGCTGGTTTCCGTGATCAGCAGCAATCACTTTTTATCAACAGTTTTGGAGAAAATGGAAGCATTTCCAATTGCCCATCTGTTTTAGCAGATGTCTTTACAAACCAATCAGCATTTTCTATAATGCAATTCACATTAGGCATGAAAACTAATAAAATTCTGCAAAGACAGGCAGTTATGGCAAACTTTCCTGTTGTTACAAACATGTCTTCAACTACAGTAAATAAAAGACATAGCTTAATATTTGTAGCTAGAGGACTGTGACAGCTTTGAAGCAGATGAAACTGAAATAAAAATGAAAGAATTTAACCCAGCAGGTGAAATGACAAAATTCTTGAGAAGAGTGGGAACCATTGTTTCAGTCTGGCCTTTGAAGTCAACACATGCCCAACTTTGCTCCCTTAATAATAGCATATGCATTTTTGAGTGCATTTTCTTGTGTTTTTCCAATCTTTTTTCTTTTATTATTATTTATTTATCTAGTTGTTACGTAAGTAATGCTGCTTGGGTTGCTTTGAGAGGATTAAAATCTTGTACCTCCAGGCGAGGTTTCTTCATCACATCAGTTGTGTGAGCCTTTGAAACTTTTGCTCCACAGTCAGACAAGCTGATCAAATCTGAGTTTATCACAAACAGGGTACCGACTTTTTCTTCTATGTGTTAAGGCAGGATGTTTCTTTTTTTTTTTTTTTTTAAATGTAGGATTTATAAGTCAGGATTCTACTAATCTGCTTTTGAGTTAAGACCTAATTTTCTTAGCAATACAGGTGCTACCAACAGAAACTACAGTATATTTATTGATACTATCTTCACGATAGTGTGAGGAGTGGAAAACCTTGTAAGATAGTAAAACTTGCATTGGCACAGTTCCCGACCCAGATGTTCTGTTACGAGGGTACTTCTCTCTGCCTGTATCAAATACAGTTGAATACAGCATACATTCTTTTGCTGTAATACATCTGTGGGAATGTAAATGAATTTGGTGGCCTATTTTACTGTGATTGTTATTTGGTGAAGGCATATAGTTTCTCTCTCTGTGTGTCTCTCTGTATCACATACACACACATTGGCTATGTTTGGAATAGAATACTAGTACAGTATGTTACTTACTGCATACTGCACAGTACACGCTGAATACTGCTTGCTTTTATAATAGTGTGTAAAACACAATACATTATATAATGATAAATGCTTCAAACCCTATCATGCTACATTGTTGTTTGCTTAATTCAGCGATTGCCGTCTAGTTTTCATCTCGGAAATAAAATATGTAATTTTGCATTTTTAATCAAACTTTGTGACACAATATGATCAAATAATTAATTAAGAAAGAGTTAAAAAAATCCTGTTGGATATCACTTCTGGTTTATTCGTCACACTAGAAATGTAAAATCAATTCTAGCACATTTAATACAGTATTCAGCATTGTATACTCTGTTGTATACTGCTCGTTGTAGCAAATATAGTTGGTCATCCAGGTATCTATGCATGCAGACACTTTGCATACTATGTTAGGGGTAGTGGTGGCTCAGCAGTTAAGGCTCTGGGATACTGATCAGAAGGTTGGGGGCTCAAGCCCCAGCGCCACCAAGATGCCACTGTTGGGCTCTTGAGCAAGGCCCTTGACCCTATCTGCTCCAGGGGCACCACATCATGGCTGACCCTGCACTCTGACCCCAGCTTAGCTGGGATATGTGAAAAAAAGAATTTCACTGTATATGCGTGATAAATATAAAGTTATTTATTATTTTTAGTATAAGCTACATATTATATACACAGTAAAAAATGTGCAGTTATTATCTTTAGAATTTCTGTTGTTGTTGATCCAACCTCATGTAGTCAGGTTGAGTCAGTTATATTAAATAGATTTATTGAATTGAATAAAGCCAGTTTATTAGTATATTTTTCCAAATATAAAAACTACTTTATACTTTACTTGACTAAAAATTTTTACAGTGTACAGCAGAAATCAGATGGTAGTACGCTAATCCTAACATAGTCATTTCCTCTGTTTCCTCTCTCTGTCTTTCTCATTTTCAATATCTCTCTCTCTAACACTCTACCCCACTGTTTTTCTCTTTCTCTCTTTTTTCTTTCAATTTCCATCTGTTTAGCTGCAATTTACCAGATTCATTATTTAGATTGAATCATTGGTCAGGCAGTTCCCATTGCAGGCATTCAACTCAGTATGTTGCAAGAGCTGCCCATTGCTTTGTGCATGTGTCTGGTATGCTCATGTGTGAATGAGTGTGCTCAATATATATTAAATAAAATAGAAGACCTAAAAGCCCTGCTGCCCTAAGTTACTGTTGCTGACGCCATCAAGATTTCCTATCGGAATATGTTTTGCCACAAAGCACGTAACTATCTGTCTATCTATCTATCTGTCTGTCTGTCTGTCTAGTATCTATAATACATATAATATAATAATATACATATACTCACTTCAAAGAATGACTATTTGCACTAGGTGTAAATAGCACCTGCCACAAAGCGCTGATATTTGCACTCAAATGCAATGCAATGCTGTAGTTTGTAAAAACGGATGTGCTTTTTTTTTTTTTTTTATGTGGATGACCCAGGTTTGATCCGGGTAAAATTAACCATAGTTTACTATAGTAATATTGTAGTAACCATGTTTTTTGGTGGACGAAATAGTATTAATGCAGTTAACCATGATGTTACTTCAGTTATATGGTGTTAATATAGTAACCATGTTTAATTTTGTAGTTACTATGATTTTACTACAACATACCATGGTGATACAATGGTTACTGTAGTAAAACCAAGGTTAACGCTTGTAAGGTAAGGTTAGGGTTAGGTTTAGGGGGTAGGGTGTCTGTGGGACTTTAAGGGCGTTTTCACACCTGACTCGTTTGGAGCATTTGTTTCGGAACCTGGTGCGTTTTCTCCCTTAGTTCGGTTCATTAAGGCATGTATGAACAAGGCAATCACACTCAGATCCGCACTAAAACAATCGGTGGTCTCAGACCGATTGCAAACGAATCCTAGAACTGTTAGGTTGTGGTAAGAATGCAGTCCAATCCAACGGACCAATGAACCAAACAATATCCCTATAAATACTATTAACTACCTGATTGATCTTTGGAGAAGACATCTGTAGATCAGCACTTCACTGTAATTCATTCTCAAAACGTGTATATAGCCTTTTGTATGTTTAAAATAGGAGCTGTTTTATAATTTCTGAGGTAACTTTAGTACGATCGCTTCTCTCGGATAGCGGCAGAACACAGGTAGCACGGCGTCAAAAACTTTTTTTCGTGGCTTCTCTCTGTAGCGGATTTCACCCAGAACCACAAATGAACCACCGACACCAGCTCTTTGGTGGATCACGTCTGCAGTTTATTTGAAACAGGGCAGGAAACACACACACACCCTCAGATCAGTGGTCTCTTGGCTGACTCTCTCTAGTCTCCTTGGTCACTGACTCTTTCTAGCCGTTCTCCAAGAGACTATTTTCTTCAATAAAGTCTTGATTTACAGTAAACAATCTCTTTCTGTGCCTCACTTAACATATATCTCACAAACATACACAATTATTCACATAAAACACAAATGATAAAAGTAAAATTAATTCAACACACATTCATTTACACTAATATTACACTTAAGGGAAATAAAATAAACTCCAGCCAATATGTCTCAGTTATGTGATTGTATAGTGTTTTTTTTTTTTTTTTTTAAGATACCTGCAGTTTATTAGAAACAGGGTAGGAAACACACACACTCTCAGATCAGTGGTCTCTCGGCTGGAGGATGTATGAGAGAACACACATTAAGCCCTGCCCCCCATTAATACAGTAACTGCAAGTTCATCAACTGTCTGGGCCACAAATATGGCTATAAACATACATTTTGAAGTTAGACTGAAAGCTACGCTCAATACACTGCATGACACTTTTGTGAACTCAGTCCACCAGATTTATATGTATAAAACTCATATTAACATAGAGAACGTCCTGGTTACTTTCGTAACCTCCATTCCCTATCTGTCACTCACTCGAAGTTGTGTCGATGTAGTGACACTAGGGGTCACCCTTGGGAGCCCCAAACACCTCTGATCTTTGAGAAAAGGCTAATGGGAATTGGCGAGTGGAATTTGTATGCCACTCCACAGGACATACGGGTATAAAAGGAGCTGGCTCGCAACCACTCATTCAGGTTTTGTGCTGAGGAGCCGAGACAGGGTCCCGGCCATTTCAGCGGGTAGTTCAGAGTTGTGGCAGGAGGGACACAACATCTCATTCCCTCCATCAGGAATCGGAGGTTACAAAAGTAACCAGGACGCCCACTTCCCTTAGCGGGGCAAGGGCTGTCTCAGCGACTTCTGCGAAGACGCGAGGTGACAGGGACCAACCAAAGGGGAGGGCCTATGCCGAGGAGAAACTGAGACAATGAAGTACGCGTCCTTCAGGTCTACCGCCACAAACCAATCCTGATGCCGGACGCTCACTAAAATGCGTTTCCGCGTCAGCATCTTGAACGGGAGTCTGTGCAAGGCCCGGTTCAGAACTCGCAGGTCCAGGATTGGCCACAACCCATCACCTTTCCTTGGTACGATGAAGTAGGGGCTGTAGAACCCCTTCTTCATCTCGGCTGGAGGGACAGGCTCTACCGCAGGGAGGGAGCCTGGGTGCCTGGTGATCTGAATCACATAGCCAAGTCGGACAGTCCCGGTCAGCCATCGCGACGGGTTGGGGAGCGCAAACCACGCCCCCAAGCTCTGGGTGAGGGGGACTGAGGAGACAATCGCGTTGGACATACTTGTGGGTGGGGCCTTGTGGTTGGGGGGGCCGGAGGTGCCACGTTGAGGGGACTCAGACCCCGAACTCATGGCCGTGCTGAGTCTGGGGACATCGAAGCACTTACCTGGCTCTGGGTACCCACCATAGGACCGGTCAGCGATGGGGGAGGAGGGAACCATCCTCATAAACCATCACAACCACCCGGGTGGGTGTGTTGTGCCGCAGCTGGACGTGCAGGGGCAGAGGGCCCGCCTCCGCAGCGTCGTGCCTGCCATAAATGTGCGGTGTCCGGCAATCACAATAACGACGGCCATAAACACCGGGTGTGTGACCCAGGAAATGAGTCGAGTCCTCAGCGTCAGACTGGACCAGCCCGCTATCTGATGCTGCAATTGAGAGCTCATCCACTTCGCGAGCACCGAATGAGATCGCGAACTCGCCCTGAGACGAGCCGGCGGTCTCATCCCAGAACTCGATCGGGGCAAACGAGTGTACTGGGGAATGGGAGGTCTGTGGGGAGTTACCCGGTGGAGCGGCTCCCATTGGGGTCCCCAAATCGCCCCCAGTGCTAATCAACACGGGCTCAAACCCGTAGGTAGAAGGACCGAGGTGGGGAGCCGCTAGGGTGGCTTTCCCTCTAATGAAGGAAAGCTGTGACTGCAAAGTTGCCATGGTCATGCTCTCGCAGTGAGAACATGACCCGTCCACGAACGCTGTCTCCGTGTGGGCAGTGCCCAAGCACATAAGACAGCGATCAGGGCCATCGGAAACGGAGAGGTAACGACCGCAACAAGGAAATAAATACAGACAGAAAGGAATCTTTAAAAAGACGCTCTCTGTCAGTGCCACTCTTTTAGTAGGGAAATTATACTCTTTTATCGCAAGAATACATATTCTTTTAGACTGTCGAAGCGCCAAGGGGCGTTCTCTGCACTCCACCGGTTCTCGAGGAGGAGAAGCCACTGTAATGTGCCATTAAATCCAACAGTTTTTTAGAGGTGAATGGAACGGCAGAGGATTCAGCTCGCTGAACACAACCGCTCGGCTCTGAAGAAAAAATCTGAATGAGTGGTTGTGAGCCAGCTCCTTTTATACCCGTAAGTCCGGGGGAGTGGCATGCAAATCCCACTCGCCAGTTCCCATTGGCCTTTTCTCAAAGATCAGAGATGTTTGGGGCTCCTTAGGGTGCCCCTAGTGTCACTACATCGACACAACTTCGAGTGAGTGACAGATAGGGAACCCACACTTTAAATTGGCGTGCAGGCGGGAAACGAAAACGTTTATACTGTTCATTAATAAAACTCGGAATATCCGTTAAACTATTGTAAGAAAAGCACATGGACTCAATCCATCTTTAGAATACTTCTGTAATCAGTATTAAACCAAATTTTCAATTAATATAAAACACTTTTTATCATTGACACAGAGAGCTCCAAAAACATACCTTACTCTTTCTAGTCACAGGCCGTTCTGAGAGAGCAGGATGCGACCGGTCGATTAGGAGTGACATCACTCACAGGTAGGGTGACCATACGTCCTCTTTTTCCTGGAAATATCATCTTTTTCGGACCTTAAAAAAGCATCCGGCCGGGATTTCTAAATTTGCGAAAATGTCCGGGATTCGGCTTTTGTTGCATTATGATGTGCATCTGGTCTAATACTTCATTGTGTGTGCGCGCATATTTGCATTCCTTTAACCCCTCTTTTTAAGTCCCGCCTTCTTGCACACCAATTGGTCGATTATAAGAGGCTTGCAGCAACAATTGGCCAAATTCCTACCTGTCAATCTCTCCGCAAACGCGCGAAGCGCTGTTGTGTTTGGCATCAAACAGTTGCTTGACAGTACCAGCAAATGACAGCTGAGTGGAAACAATGCCCAAACGAAAGTGCAAATTTGCAGAAGATTTGCACAAAAAATTCCCATGCTTTCGTCCAGGTCGAGATCCGTGGGAAGCAGAATGGATGACATGTAAAGCTGGCACTTATGTGTCAGTTGCTAATAAAGGCGCAAGTGATTTAGAAGCACACATTAGCTCTGCCAAGCATAAAGGGTCAGCAAAAGGTGAAAGTTCATCAGGTAAATTAACGGACTACTTTTTTGCGACCAGGTAAAATTGTTATCACATTGCTTCATTGTCCATGGCCATTCAAAATAATAGTTATAGTAAATGAAGGTACACTCATGGCATCAAATATTTTATTTTAGTACATGAACATTCAAAAGTATGTTGGAAATGTTTATTTGTGTATATATATTATAAATATATATATATATATATATATATATATATATATATATATATATATATATATATATTTATGTTATGCTAATAGAGTGTCTTTTTCATTGTATTAAAGTTTGCAATCATAGTAACACTGTTTTGAACCCTATTATTCCACCCTGGCGATAAAAAAAGGTGTCCTCTTTTTGGAAAACCAGAATATGGTCACCCTAGACTAAATGCCTCTAGGTGGAACAAACTGTGATTTGCAATACTGTCTGTTCAAAATAAATGAAAAGAAACCTAGCATTTGGGATTTGTTGCTTTTTCCTGTTGTACCGAATTCGTATCGAACCGTGACCCCAAAACCATGATACCTACCGACCGTGACTTCTGTGTACCGTTACACCCCTACTAAACACTATCAGGGTAACACATGTGAAATTAAAATTATGCAATAAACATTAACTAAACTACATCAGATATAACACAGAACACCCCAATGTACATAACTGATATTAAAAATAAGAAAAACCTAGCTATTCCCATAAAATATAATAAAATGAACTGGGTCATGCAGGGAATTCTGGGAATGCCGGATTATTGTTTTTTTTTTTTGTTTTTGTTTTTTTTTACCATAATTGTAACAATAATAATGTAACCTTGTAGAGCCAGTTGTCCTTTGTCTTTCAAGACTGCAGTGTATGCCTTTGTATGAAATCTTTTTTTTTTTTGGCAATTTCAAGTATTGTTGAATATACTTTCATTCCTCAAAACAATGATTGACTGACGAGTTTCTAGAGGAAGCTGTTTCTTTTTTGCCATTTTTGACCTAATATTGACCTTAAGACATGCCAGTCTATTGCATACTGTAGCAACTCAAAAACAAACACAAAAACAATGTTAAGCTTCATTTAATGAACTAAATAGCTTTCAGCTGTGTTTGATATAATGGCAAGTGATTTTCTAGTACCAAATTAGCAATTTAGCATGATTACTCAAGGATAAGGTGTTGGAGTGATGGCTGCTGGAAATGGGGCCTGTCTAGAGTTGATCAAAAATTACTTTTTTCAAATAGTGATGGTGCTGTTTTTTTTTAACATCAGTAATGTCCTGACTATACTTTGTGATCAGCTGAATGCCACTTTGGTGAATTAAAATACCAATTTCCTGCCGAAACAGCAGAATCTGTACATTATTCCAAACTTTTGGCCGCCACTGTATATAATTTTAACCGGTATACCGATGGATGCGCCAAATCCCGGAACAGCGCACAAACATTCTGACCAATAAGGGACAGTTTGCTCACATGTGACTTCTATCCACATATTTTTTGTATGTTTTGAAATGATACCTTGTGAAAGTAAACCGAACCAAGAGGAAAATGTAACATTGTAACAATTTTAGCCCCTGTTTCGGAACAAATCAAACGAGCTACGAGCTAAAAACGCTCTTAATAAACACAATAAACACACTACAGTGATACTGTATGTTAGTATTTAATAATTAGGGGTGCAAATAGTATCTGCCACTATTTGCACACACTTTGTTTTCTTTTTTGTCCCTTCTTTTTTTGCTGTTTACACTTAGTGCAAATAGCCTCTGACGGTTGGGTACCACCAGTCTAGTTTAGGGCATGTTTACATAGGAAAACAATCGAAAAACAGCGCGGATTGACGCAAAAACGTTTACTTAGACGTGACATTAAATAAGGTTACTCTTCAAATTTGCAGAGTTATAATTCAATTGACCAATCTCTGAAAACATTAGAATCTAATCGAACAGCTATCCTCATCATTCGAGCCTTTCATCCCCTCAAATAGTCTGTTGAATATTTACGAGTTTGCCGACGTCACTAGAGCACTGAGCAGCGCGTGAAAAGCGTGGATAGAGGGCGGGATGTGAAAGAGGTAGCATGCGGGGTGCGCGAGAGAAGAAGAGGAACGCTGCCATGCAAAGCGCGAGCAGGACAAGAAGCGCTTGACAGCGTCTTTTACTTCCTCCTGCTTTTGTTGCATAAGGATTGTGCATTTGATGGCATATGCCCCGAAATCGTGTCTTAATTTGATGCGCGCGCGCGATGTATCTTTCCAAAGAGAGAGACGGAGCCGAGTAAGGGATGCTGCACGCGGAGGATTCGTTATTTGACAGGCTCTGACGTTTAAAATGAACCATTTGAACCGTGCACATCTCATGCATTTCGACTCTTCTTTTGATGGCCAACGCACGGCATGATTAAACGCATGCTTTTTCTCTTCCGGCGACGGCAGCTTAAGCATCATCTCCGTAGGCTGGTCAGACACATTTATAAACATTTATAATGGGGGTCAACAAAAGAACCCGAGGCGTTGGGCTTTGATCGCAAATTCTATCAACCTCAAATCTGTTGTCGTTACTTATACTTTATGTATACATATATCATCATATAGCACGCACACCTTGATCAGCTGTTAGGCTTCCAAAACTGCGGAGCACGGTTTGTGTGTATGTGTGTGTGGTGCTGAACGGACAGCTCCCACCACCACAGCGGGGTCATATCCCACCTCTAGATGGATCAATATTAGGGGTATGACAGTGTCGCTCTCTGGCTTTAATGGCTGTGGCACGCAAGATCAAAACTCTGCTGACGGTCAACATTCTGGTGTTCGTCGGGATCATTTTGTTCTCGGTGTACTGCAGGATCCAGGACCGATCCGAGGAACTCATCCAAATCGGGAGGCTGTCGGACCAGAGGCTGCGAGGCAGGAATGCAAAAGTTACAAACTCCGTGGACAGACAGTCCATTCTCAAAAGGCTCGAGCGACTGGAAGATGTTGTTTATAACCAGTTAAATGGTAGGTGGCTTTTAATAATCTTGGTAAGACTATTTTTTAATAAGGCATTCACAAATATTAATATTTAACAGATCAATGGGGCTTGATATTTGAACATATAGGTAAATTCGACTTCTGCAGTTTATTTTGATTGTCACCCCAACACTTTTGTCTTACAAATTAGACTATCACATGACAACCCAGATAGAATTTGGCATTGTTAACATAGACTTGCTTGTAACGGAGCACATAATATGCACATCAGAGATTAGTTATAGGGCTACCATCTTATACAATGTACCAGAATACTACTCATTCACCATATCAGAATACACATTTAGCAATCAAAGTTTCATAACATTCTTATTTGAACAAAACGATCTGTTAAGCATTTTATGATTTAATCTTTGTAAATGTAATTAATGAATGTCATTATAAAGCCTTGAATGGAAACACAGTTTTTTTTTTTTAGGGAAAGTACACTCAAAAATGCATTACCCTTACTTAATTCAATTGAAGAAAGTTTTTACAAGATATGTAATGTCTTTCATTCAGATTAAGTCAGTTTCATTGAGCCAACATAATTTATTTGGATTAGGTCAAATTAATGTATTGTAGTAGTTTTAATTCATCTTAATTAAGTTTGTCAAACTCAATTTACTCTTATGTTGGTCCATCTTCATTTATTTTATTAACAATATGTGCCAGGTGAACAAGTGTACTATCAAATTGCACTATCAATTTAATAGGAACTGCTTATAGAGATAAACAGCACTCAAATTAAGGATGACCTGAAAGTAAAAATGTCAGTCCTCAACCTAGCACCATTCTTCACCACAATGGTAACCCCCAAAACTCCAGCATAATACTCTTTTTGAATACCAATATAACAGAACAATTTTCTAGAATTGTGTTGCTTTAGTTTATTTTAAGGAACTTGAACAAGCAGCAAAAATACTTTTTTTTTGTTTTTGTTTTTTTGTGTATCCAATGAATGCAATTCCTGTGTGTGACACTGGAAAAGTTTGACCTGTGTCTCTTACTGAAGGCATTGTGAGGGGTTGCAGAAGCGGGTGTCTGTGACATCAACGTTTGTTAGAAATCTTCAGAATGTGTCATCTGTCTTTTGACATATGTGCTACTGTTTCACACAAAACAGCTACAGTATGTACACCCTTGTCTAATCATATCTAATCTAATACAAAAATTCTTCAGTCATAAATGTTGCTTAAATATAACATGTAATGTACAAGGAAAAGAGGATGATTTTACATATAGGCTAGCATACATTTTTAAGATTATTTTTTCTTTTTCTTTTTTCTTTTTCTTTTTACAGCAAAAGGACACAGTAGTCTCACAGGGGTCTTAGGAGGTTAATATTATTAAAATGTTTATATATACAGTGCTTTCAGAAAGTATTCAGACCCCTTCATTTTTTTTTTTTCACATTTTGTTATGTTGCAGCCTTATGCTAAAATGCTTTAATACATTTTTTTCACATCAATTTACACTCCATACCCCATAATGACAAAGCAAAAAACTGATTTCTGATAACTTTGCAAATGTATTAAAAAGAACTCAGAGACAGGATTGTGTCGAGGCACTGATCTAGGGAAGGCTACAAAAAATTTCAGCTGTATTGAAGGTTCCCAAGAGCACAGTGGCCTCCATAATTCTTAAATGGAAGAAGTTTGAAACAACCGGGACTCTTCCTAGGGCCTTGGCAGGAGAGGTGACCAAGAACCCGATGGTCACTCTGGTTGAGCTCCAGAGATCATGTGTGGAGATGGGAGAAACTTGCAAAAGGACAACCATCACTGCAACACTCCAAGTGGCCAGACAGAAGCTTCTCCTCAGTGCAAGACACATAAAAAGCACCTAAAGGACTCTCAGACTGTGAGAAACAAGATTCTCTGGTTTGATGAAAGGAAGACTGAACTGCTTGGCCTCAAATCCAAGCGTCATGTCTGAAGAAAACAAGGCACTGTTCATCACCTGCGCAATATCATCCCAGCGGTGAAGCATGGTGGTGGTAGCATCATGCTGTGGGGGTGTTTTTCAGCGGCAGGGACTGAGGGACTGGTCAAGGTTGAAGGAAAGCTGAACGCAGCAAAATACAGAGATATTCTTAATGAAAACCTGATCCAGAGCGCTCAGGACCTCAAACTGGGCCGAAGGTTCAACTTCCAACAGGACAATGACCCTAAGCACACAGCCAGGACAATGCAAGAGTGGCTTAGGGACAACTCTGTGAATGTCCTTGAGTGGCCCAACAAAAGACCGGACTTAAACCCAATCGAACATCTCTGGAGAGACCTAAAAATGTCTGTCCACCGACGGTCCCCATCCAACCTGACAGAACTTGAGAGGATGGCATAAAATCCCCAAATCCAGGTGCAAAGCTTATCGTATCATAACTAAAAAGAATTGAGGCTGTAATCGCTGCCAAAGGTGCACTAAGTACTGAGTTAAGGGTCTGAATACTTATGTCAATGTGATATTTCAGTTTTTTTTCTTTTTAATAAATTTGCTGTTATCAAAAATCTGGTTTTTGCTTTGTCATTATGGGGTATGGAATGTTGATCGATGTAAAAAAAATAATAATTTAAAGCATTTTTGCAAGGCTGCAACATAACAAAATGTGAAAAAAATGAAGGGGTCTGAATAATTTCTGAATGCACTGTAGTCATATTTGGGTTGGGAAATCATTACTACTTTTACATTTATGTAAAAGAGATATGTAAAAAAAAAAACTCTACTACTAAAATCTTGCTTTGTCATAACCACTCATACGCTTCCCCTTCCACGTTCTTTTCTTTAGAATATAAGAGCATATTTCATCAACAATCATATTCCTTGAACTAAAGCCTTTTTCCTGGAGAACATATAAAGGTCATATAGGTAGTTCACATTATGTGCTGTCTTACATTTCAACATTTGTTAAAAGAGTCCTCACTGCCTTTTTTTTCTCTTAGTGCTTCTTTGATCTGATTGTTATTCTGTAAGACCAGCACCATTTGTATATGAAGGGGGTCACTCTGTCAGTTTGAATTATCCTTCTTGCATTTGGAAGAAAGCCAAGAGGCACTGCCTCACAAAAAAAAAAAAAAAAAGCCCTCTAATGTGCCCTTCTGATTGAAATGGCTTTAGTTCTACACAAGTGCCACCACATATTTCCCCCAAAGGCTTTTCCACTCTGTGGAATTCACCCATCTGTCACAAATCTTCTTGATATAAGGGCCGTTATCCATTTTATTTCAACACATATTTATGATGCTCATAAAACTTGTCTGATGCGCAAATGGTGCAAGGCTTCTAATAATTGTATGTGATTTTAAAACTGGAATTGGTTTGCCTTTGAGGTTTTCACATTGTTGTAACTATATTTGTTTCCAGATGTAATTGTCAATTTTTCAGTCGTTTATTGTCCTGACAATTAGACCCAGAGGATTACGCCAAAGTCCAATTGCATTTCTGGGACTTTTGAAAAATTGCACCTCAGCACACATAGAGTTTTACAAGAAAACAGTAATTGTTTGACTTTTGATGGTGCCTTCATCCCTTGAAGCATCCCATTAGATTTACTATTTATTTGTTATTCGTCTGACCATTATTCTGATGAATAATTTGCCATAGAACATTTAAAACATAATTACAGAAACTGTTTCTGTTTTGTTATGGATAGAGGTGTCATCATTTACCACACCGGACACTCAATAAAGGACATTTTAGACACAGTATGCCCAGTTATTTTGTTTATTTATGCTCCACTAAAGAAAATACTATAGATTCAAGCGAATCCAATGCAGGATGTTCCCATGAAAGAGAGCACGGATTAGGTGAGCGTGTTTGGTTACAGCTTTGGTTTGCATGGCTGTTTTGCTGATTATACAATGTGACAAAAAGTGATGTAGCACTTTCTCATGTTACACCATTACTTGCTGGAAAAAGTAGCTTGTTACTAGGGATGTGCACAAGTAATCGATTAATCGAGTACCCGTTCAGCTTTAAATATTTGACTAGTAAAATCACAACTTGAATATTGTAATTTGATTTTACTTTGTGCCTTTGCCTGCTGTGGGCAACAATTTAAATTCTTCTCTCACTAAATCTTGCCGTAACGACTCAATGCATTGTCCATACATGACATTGTTAAAAGAAAAGTTAACCCATAAATGTAATTATTTAAAGTGATTGTATCACTTCAAAAGACTGTTTAATTGCCAATGTTTTATTTTATTTTTTTGTAATTTTTGAATCTAGATGTTGTTGATGCTCTAGTCTAGTCTAGTGCTCTTTTTTCATAAGAAAAACAGGTTCAAAGGTTAAAGGTTGAACTTGAATTCGAATTAGAGTACTGGACTAAAAAAAATACTGAAATGCCCATCACTGCTTGTTACTGGAAAAGCTACATTATTGTGAAAATTGCTGAACTGCCGTCACACTACTGAAAAATTTAAATAAGTTAGTAGTGTCACAACTATACTCAAGATAATGTACAGTTGTGCTCATAATTTACATTACCGTAGATAAGATTATCGTCATTATTTATTGTGTAATGCAATTTGATTCTTATGTGGGATTGTTTTATAAAACTACATGGTACCTTGGTATCTTAAGGGATAACTGTGAATCTGAAATACCACTATAATACCTGAATGGCTCATTAATTTGGTAAATAATTCATGGGAATTGTTTACCTAGAGTCACAGCAGTCCCTTTATTTAATTTAGAGCTGTAAACACAACATGTCCAAAAGGACAATAGATTAAATTAGAAAGTAAGTGCAATGCCATTTACTGTTCGGATGAACTTAACATCCATTAAGCAGTGATAAGCAGAGCCCAAAGGGCCATTCTGGGACAGACAGTGAGACCGTCTCCAACACAGTTGTTTGGAAATGCTAGATTATTGTGAAAAGACCCTTTATCTGACTGCTATTAAAAATGCAGAGCTATGAGAATGTGCAATTAGCCCCTTGATTAGGCAGCAGCTCTACCGTAAGCATTACCACTAAAGTATGCTTAATTTCTACAGCTGTAACTCAGTTTATCTCTGCAAACACAGATGTGGTAGGCAGAACAGATTTCAACCAGAAAAGTGATATTAACACAGAGGACTACATCCATAAAAAAGTAAAACCGCCCCCAGATCCTTCAGATACAGTGTGCTGCTACTGAGATAATGTTATATCCCTGACTTGGGTTAAGTTTATTTATCAGAATTAAATTCAAATGAAAAGTAAGAATCTCAATTTAATTTAATGCAGAATTCTTAGTAGAAATTGGCAAAGGGGCAGACCCACCACTGAGTTCTTTCCACATTGAGCACTGCCTTATGGACCACATGCACAGCCTGAATTGAAAGATGAGGCACAGATAAATGGTCCTGCACAAGCAGCATTCTAAGCACGCCTTCAGTTCATCCAACACCTACAGTAGTACATATTATAAAATCATTCTAAATTGTAATGTTGTACTGGCATCTTTCTCCACAAAACTGTATAGGTGCGGTGGTGCTGAAAGCCCTCATATGGAGATGGTTTGGGTGTGTTTTATGCAAATTACTGACTTTGTTCTAGCTTTGTTCTTCATTTAGAATAATTTGGATTTATTAAAATTAGAACTAAACTAAGAACAAATTCTTATGCGTACGCACTTGTTGTGAATCAGGTGGAAATTTATAGTGAAAACGTTTCTTGTGCGTATAAGTATGCAAAATCTACGCAATATTTAGTGAATGATGCCCAATATATTACATCATTGCAATGATTTAAACACTTCTAGCTATGCAAGCTCATTGTCACATCGTTGCGCTCTTAAATGTGCAATTCAGTATTACCACAAGGGGGCACTATTAATTATTAACGTAAACTGTCTTCTGCAATTAGTTTTCTCTTTCAAGTCAACTTCTGTCATGACAGAGTGGCAGTTTGAAGAGAATTTTGTGGAGAAATTTAGTGAAAGTTAGTAAAACTTAAAGTTAGTTAATGTTTATAACTAGCTACCTGAATAACAACGAAATTTTATGGTAACTCTATCACCCCCTTGAGCACTGCGTTTTATTACCACCAAAGTAATGCAAGAACGCACATAATAGAAATAGTTAACTCAAAAATTATAATTTTCTCTCCCTCATGCCGTTCCAAACTTGTATGACTTTCTTTCTTTAGTGACACAAAACCGAAGATAATTGAAGAATGTATGAGGTGTTTTTTCAATATAATGCAATGGGGATACATTTTTTAAGCTCAAAAAAGCACATAAAGGCTTTTTACATAAAGTAATCCATACGATTCGAGTGGCATATTCCATGTCTTCTGATGCAATACAATAGCGCTGAATAAGAAACAGACCAAAACTGAAGTCCTTTTTCACAAAAAATCTTTTAAATTGTCCTTGCTGCGTATGAGAGAAGCTTGTTCTTTATGTGTTGCCAGGTTCGTGGGTATCACGCCCAATTGGGTTATTTTGAAATAATGCAATTGTCAAAAGGTTGATTGTAAACACTGTGTGTTTCTGGCCACAGGTCTTATGTTTCAGCGTAGATTCTTGGCATATCTTATTTTCTTGTATGAATTCTGGTTGTAAATCAAGCCTTTATGAAGGTATTCCACCACTATCAATGTTTTATGGACCATCGCATTTTAGTGTCTAACGCACTCACAATGGACTCTAGGTCTTACTTTGCCATTCACATCCCCAAACCACACCTTCCTCATGCATATTTATGCTGCATTGGCATCAAATTTGACATGCATATTTATTCAGCTTCTAAATAATTTCAGAAATGAGTATCTTTTAGTGTGCAATCCATAAAGGCTAAATAAGAACACTTTTTTCTTTTTCAAATCTTGTTACATAATTTAAAGCAATTCTGAGTAAAGTGCATCAGGCTGGAATGCTCTAAGAGCACTTTACGAGACAGTAAAATATCAACTTGACTGGTAGAATCACGAATATAGCCAGTATTGAGAAAAGCTGACATAACCTGGAATAGCTGAAATACCACTGGTATACCGAGCAGATGAAACCATATAGGTCAAGCTAGCAACTACATGCTGGTTGTTGATAGTGTTCAAATAACAGTTGTACGTTTGCAGGAAACTTTCCCAAAAGTAGTAACTTTTTGCACCATTCTATATAGACAGAAACAGAAATTGTATTGAATATTATGCCAAAAAACACATATACTTTGCTTGCACCTGGTATAATATGACATGATTATTTTGTTGACTAGAATTTATAAAAATTAAATAACTCTCCATATTTTGTGAAACTGAAAAAGTCAACAATCAAAAGTCAGAGATTTCAAAATGAACTCAAACAATTCTCAACAAATTCTTGGAGGACCAAAAGTTCTGATCTACAGTATGTTATGTATGTCAACCACAGTTTCATTTGATGCTATGCTTTATTTTCCCAAGGAATTTTAGGAGAAACATCTGAGACAAAGCTGATTCTTAGATGAAACATATAGTAACGATAAAATCTCCTGAGCTTAAAGAGTAACCTTTAAGCAATAAAATGTTCCTTTTGGGCTAAGCTGTGATCTGTATCCAATAATTCTGAAGTCTGTCAGCTTATAATAAGTGAAATGTTCTCGTTACTGAACAACGTAAGCACACATGGACAAAATATGCTTCTAAAAGACTACAGAATTAGAGCTATCTATCAGGAATTTCAAAGCTTTCTTCGTAAGCTAGCTAAAAGGACATTTTCATAAGCCGTTCCTCAAAGACAGGCTGCCAAGCCTGTTAAAATTATGAGTCTGGAAAGGCCAGTCCATCACAGTGAGAGAAAGAATGTCCCACAGAGAGAGAGAGAGAGAGAGAGAGAGAGAGAGAGGTACTCTGTTCCTATTGTCAAATTATTATGAATTTGAGGCACACAGGAAAAAACTCAATACGGTGTCCTATATTATTTCAATGTATTTTGCCAATACTCAAAGAATAAGATAATCCCATAAACACTGGGCCTAAACGATCATCCTGTTTACAATTATTTCCCATTACTTTACTTCATTAATATCAACAGCTCTGAATGAATCAGTTTGACGAACACAGTTTCTTTTTCTGTGCTGATGTATTTCCTATTGAAACAGGACATTGGCATATCAAAGGGTTTGTCCTTTTTAAATAGCCAATAGCTTTTAGTTTATGTCACATCAGGGCAAATTCATGACATTTTTACTTAATATTACTAATGAGTTACAGATGGCATTAAGGGGAAGGGACATTGTTATTGTAGAGAGCATTTTATAAAAAAAAAAAAAAAAATGTATTGATGAGGATACCATGACGTGACACCACAGGCATTTGCGCTTCTGGGTTCTTTTGAGCAGCAGCTTTCAATGGTGGATATTGGCAGAGCTATGCTTTTTATAATCTTTGAAACATTATATAATCTAATAATGTTAGTTTATGTTAATACAAATTTTTATAAAATGATATGTATGGTTTATAGTGATGAAATGCACTGCCTGGCCAAAAAAAAAAAAAAAAGTTGCATACTGTAATATTTTGTTGGACCGCCTTAAATTTTGATTATGGCTCGCATTCGTTGTGGCATTGTTTCGACAACATTATGCAATGTCACAACATTTATTTCCATCCAGAGTTGCATTAATTTTTGGCCGAGATCTTGTATCGATGACGGGAAAGTCGAACCACTCTGTAAAGTCTTCTCCAGCACATCCCAAAGACTTTCAATGGGGTTAAGGGCAGGGTTCTGTGGTGGTCAATTCATGTGTGAAAATTATTCTTCATGCTCCCTGAACCACTCTTTCACAATTTGAGCCTGATGAATCTTGGTATTGTCATCCTGGACTATGCCCGTACCATCAGGGAAGAAAAAAATCCATTGATGGGATAATCTGGTCATTCAGTACATTCAGGTAGTAAGCTAACTTAATTTTATTGCTGCATAACGTTGCTGAGCCTAGACCTGACCAACTGAAGCAACCCCAGTTCATAACACTGCCTCCAGAGGCTTGTACAGTGGGCATTATGCATGAAGGGTGCATCACTTCATGTGCTTCCGATCTTACCCTGACATGCCCATCGCTTTGGAATAGGGTAAATCTGGATTCATCAGACCACATGACCTTTTTCCATTGCTCCACTGTTCAATCTTAATGCTCCCTAGCAAATTGAAGTTATTTTTTCCGATTAGCCTCACTAACAAGTGGCTTTCTTGTTGCCACACAGCGGTTTAGTCCCAATCCTGTAAATTCTCGTTGCATTGTGCCTGTGGAAATGCTCTTACTTTCACACCTGTGAGTTCTACTGTTGATTTTTTATGATGTGACTTCACCAAGAATTTTAGTGATCTCGATCATTCAAGATTTTTTTCCGACCACATTTCTTCCATTCTGAAGCTGGTGGTTCACCACTATCCTTCCAGGTTTTAATAATGTGTTGGACTTAACCAAGTTCCAGTGATTTCAGCAATCTCCTTAGTTGTTTTCTTTGCTTGATGCAGGCCAATAATTTGCCCCTTCTGAAACACAGTAACATCTTTTCCACGACCACAGGATACGTCTTCCGACATGGTTGTTTAAGAAATGAGAAGCTACAAACTGCATCAGTTAGGGTTAAAATAATTGTTGCCAGCTGAAACATATTAATCACTGCAATAATGATCCAATCATAGGCTCTTAAGTATCTGCGTATTTAAATCCAAAAGACGATTTTTTTTTCTTTTTTTTTTTTTTTGGCCAAGCAGTGTACCCTGCATGTAGGTTCTTTTTTAACTAGATATTTTGAAAACTAGTTTTAACTTGTTTTAATAGGCCTGAATGATGTAGTCATACATGTAACAGGTTGATGAATGCACATCCTACCACGTTTTGAAATTAGCCATATAAAAATGAAAATCATCAGACATGCAAAATGCATCTTTATTGCCTTAATTATTGGTCCACATACAGGATAGTCCATAATAACATTTGACATATTCACTATGCGGTCGATTTAGATTTAAATTATTTACTTAATTCAAAATGAAATGCTAAGACAAATTTTAGAAGTAGTACATTATTTTTATTCACAAATCCTTTCACAAGCAGCCAGTGCACGCTGCGGTGGAGCAGACGGGGTCCTATTCACCCTGTTACATCTTACATGGTTGTATTATTCATACAGGATCAATATTAGATTATATTGGTCCTCCTCTCATACCGTACCTATCATAGCGGTTACTTTTTGTAAATTTAAAAACTGCCGTGTGTGATCAGAGCTTGTGCAGTTCCTTCGTGAAAAGTTCAAATCTACCAACAGCAACTCCGGGGCAATTAGGTCATATTAGAGCAGACGTGGTAACAATGATGGTCATCTGTGAAATATCATAATTTATGTCAAATCCTGAATTGTTCCGATCCACTGATCCTGATGGAAATTTAAAGAAGCCCAAATCTTCAATGATCTTTTGGAAACAGGGTATTTAAGCTTCCCAAACAGCACTTTTTGGGCATTTCCAGCTCAATTTGAAAAAAGCGCCCATCGAAAACAGTTAATTTCTGGGATGCCAAAAAACCTGGAAGTGAGTGTTTGTTTGTAATTTCAGAAAAACGTAATCTATACGTGCCTGCGGATAAAATGAGTGATCAATATTAAAAAAATAAAAATAAATAAAATGCATATATGTGCTAAAAGTTGATTTAGTCAACTTTTAGGAGTACACTAGCATATACACTCACTGAGCACTTTATTAGGAACACTATGGTCATCTGCTAAAGGTCTTCTGCTGTTGTAGCCCATCCGCCTCAAGGTTCGACATGTTGTGCATTCTGAGATGCTATTCTGCTCACTACAATTGTACAGAGTGGTTATCTGAGTTACCGTAGCCTTTCTGTCAGTCTGGCCATTCTCCGCTGACCTCTCTCAACAACAAGGCATTTCTGTCTGCAAAACTGCCACTCACTGGATGCTTTTTGCTTTTGGCACCATTCTGAGTAAACTCTAGGGACTGTTGTGCTTGGAAATCCCAGGAGATCAGCAGTTACATAAATACTCAAACCAGCTCGTCTGGCACCAACAATTATGCTACAGTTGAAATCAATGAGATCACATTTTTTTCCCCATTCTGATGGGTGATGTGAAAATTAACTGAAGCTCCTGACCTGTATCTGCATGATGTTATGCATTGCACTGTTGCCACACGGTTGGCTGATTAGATAATCGCATGAATAAGTAGGTGTACAGGTGTTCCTAATAAAGTGCTGGGTGAGTGTAGATGGCTTTAGAGCTAACAGACAATGGACTAAAAACCAATTTTTAGTTCATGGGGTCACGGTGTTGATCTGTTGATGTGTAAACCCAAGTGAACACACTATCAGATTTGTGGTTGGGTGCAAATCTACAGTATCATAAAAAATAACATAAAAAAGGTGTAATTTTTTAAAAATTAAATGTATTTAACAAATTGGTGTGTAGTGTATTTAATTCACTTTGTGTACAGTACAAAACAGAACAGTTTTAATGGTTTAGAACAAAGCTCACCGCTGATCAACATTTTCTTTGAAGATGATGCTGATTAGTTTCTAGACTTCACATTTATCTTACTACTGAAGATTTGTAAACTAGAAATGAACACAGCACTAGTTTTTAGTGTGATCTTTTCATTTGGAATATGATGTAATGGTAAGACAGACACTTTTTTCAGATTTTAAATTGATAAGAAAGCAGTGTAATTGTAATTTACTGTAATTTCTATCAGCTCACTGTAATCACTGCTGTCTTATAGCTCTGTCTCTTTACATCCTTCAAAGCATATTATTATCTGAGTATACAAACACATTCACACATAGTGTAAGATTTATTAGCGTCTAAAGTGAACTGCATGAAAAATAACAATCAACTTTGCTAAATTTATTAGCAGCCACTAAAATAATGTAAGAAAGTCAAGAAGCTGGTTAGTTGTGGTTTTTTATATGCCACATCTTGTACACACTGCAGCTAAATACAGTTGTCACTCCTATGTTGAGTGCTTGATCGTAAAATGGACATGTTTGTAATTGGACTTCTGACTCAAAGCCTTACAGTTACTGAGATGTAGCCCTTGTGAAAACTAACCCCAGTCTCCCCTATACTTATGATAGATGTTTCTTCACGACATTCTGTGTTTTAATAGCAGAACGCTGCATTAAGTCACTATGATATGCAGTCTCCGTCTGGCATAGACAGCTGGCTCTCGGGGATTAGCGTCAAAATGGTGGGCTGCTGTGTAATAGAATTCTCTCAAAACAGCCGTCAGAAGCAGCCATCGAGACAATGGCAGTAACAGTGACAGCAAAAGAGACACAAATCCACAGACAGTTACAGAGAGATACATTACCATTTCAGCTCTGTTTTGTGAGAACACCTTATAATCCAAGAACTGGGCTTCAGAGACAAGTCAACATGCTAGGAGGCCATGAATGCCAGGCCTTTTAATACGTTATCTACGTAGATCAGCTGGGATGAAGCCATTTCTGACGTGTGCCTTCTTTATTGGATTTAGGGTGGAATAGGTTTTAAGGTTTAATGCCGCACCAACTGGTGTTTGTGGAAAGGACCGGTTTCGATTCCAAGATGCAAAATCCACATTCTGTTGCCAAGCACAGTCACCCCCCAGAGCCAAACCATCTAGAATGACCTTCTGAAACACACTCTAAATAATTCTATTAGGATATCATATCAATTTTAATGATGTTCATGAAAGGATGAGCTTATGATCTCAGAAGCTTTTTGCCTGGAAAGCTTGATGGAATTTCATGAAAAGAGGACAATGCTTCCTCCGTGTACTCTCAAAAAATATTTTGAACATCTGGAGTAATTAGACAGCGATAGATAATGAGGTTTAGTTTAAACATAATTTCTGAGCAGAGTAAAGTAAACACCTAAAACTGCAGAGTGCCCTTTACTATCTAAAAATGCAGAGTTCCCTTTACTATGGTTAAATCACTGTGTCAGCTTATTGTTTTCGTAAAACAGAGACAAAAGCAATCTGATAAAAGACATCACTGTTTTACCCTTTAAGCTCAGATGGCCACTCCAGCAGGGTGGGACCGCCGGCAAGCCAGCAAGAAAAAAAATAATGATAAAAATAATAATAACTACAGTCTTGACCAACACAAATTAGGTATAATTTTAAAGCTTAGAAGCTCTTCTTTACAATGCATGTAGGAATTATGACCAAAACTGTGCAAAAAATTTGCAGACAAATCAGAAGTGTTCTGACAAAATTTTGCACTTTACATACAATATTATTGTAATCGGTAAAAACATAAAACTCATTAAATACCATGTGTCATATGTTGTTGGAAAGCTCTAAAACAGTAGAATACAACCAGCCTATTTGTTTTACTTTCAGACAAAATAGCTAAGTAGATGTCTTTGACATACATATTTCATTGCTCATATGCAGCGTTTTCACTTATAACTTCACGAAAAATAAACAGACTATAAAAAATCACATACCATTAGTTAGAGGAGGCAATTATCTTTAAAACGAGCCCCCACACAAAGATAATTAACCCACATAAAGCACAATATGCACACAGCATCTGACTACCCGGGGCCGGATTCACACAAATTTCTTAAGAAAAAATTAAGAAAGTTCTTTGGATAAATTATATAAAGTTCTTAAGAATGTTCCTTAGTGCAATCCTTGAAACATTTTTAAGAAGTTCTCAAATATTTTCTTAAGAACATTTTTTTTTCTTCAGAATAAAAAGACTTTGACTTGACATTGTCTGATCACACTAGCCTGCTCATGGATTTGCCTTGTCTAATAGCCTACAGCAAATTCAATACTTCAACACTGTTAAATCGTAACTATAAATGTATCTATTAAACTTTTTTACCCAGCAAGCACCTCGCGATCATTTGTTTTTTAAGTAAAGAGATAAATGTTTTAGTTTAACGACACTACACGTCATAGGAGAATTTACTTGCTAGTAACCATTTGATAACTTTTAATTTGACATGGAAGAAAAGAAAAGAAACAAATATTTCTGTAGACAAGAGGTTCTTGTTGAGGAAATTACTGCAAGGAAAAAGTTCTCCTTGGGAAGCTTGATAATTATATCACGTCGGAAAGTAAGAGGCAGGTAAATGGGAAAGGGTAGCAAAGGCTGTCTCCACTGTGCCCAACTCGGTTAGGGATATGGAAGGGGGTGAAAAAGAAAGTTTCAGGTTTTTAATGTTATAATTATTATGTTTCTAAGAACTCTAAAGAATGCGTAGAGAGCATGCTATGCAGTGAATCCGTTTGAATCAGAATGATTGGTCACCACATTAAGAAGCTTCGAAACAACATTTATTGTTTGAATTTGGTGAAAACATTTACACGGTTTACAAGCTGATAAAACAAATAACAAAACACAAACAGTCAAAAAGTGTTTTGGTCTAAAATCACATTTCTATGTAAACAGCCCATTATGACTCAACATGATAGAATACATCACATTTGAAACAACCCAGTAAATTCATTTAAAATTATGCATTTGGTAGATGCTTTTATCCAAAGCAGTGCACTTAGGGTACACATTTTATCAGTGTGTGCGTTCTCTGGGAATTGAACCCATGATCTTGGTGATGTGAGCACCATGCTCTGCCAGTTGAGCTACAGGACATTCATCAAACATCTTTCCTAACTTTAAGATGTTATTTACGCCAATTTTTAAGAAAAAATTTTTTTACGAATTTGAATGCTTCTTAAGTTTTTTCTTGACAACAATCTTAAGAAAAAAGATAAGAATTTTCTTAAGAAGTTTTTTCGAGGAATACAAAATATTCCTAACTTTTTTCTTAAGTTAGAAATTAAGAAGAAAATGGTAGTGTGGCAGGGCAGAGGGCGAGGCCAGGTCTTGATTCCACACACCCGGCCCCTAATTAGGCTAATTAAGCCTGAGAGGGATAAGGCCGTCCGGAGACGGCAGTGCGACACTTACAGGTGTCAGACAGCTGTCCATAACTCTCTCTCTGTCACACTGCCGTCTCCGATCGGCCTTATCTCTCTCAGGCTTAATCAGCCTAATTAGGGGCCGGGTGTGCGGAATCACGAACCAGCCCCGCCCTCTGCCCTGCCACAGGTAGTTAAGAAGAATTTCCTTCTTAAGAACATTTCATGAAAATGGCCCCAGGCAACTTGCTATCTGGCTACAAACATGTTAGCTCTTCTGGATCAGATCAGATGACTGCACCAGAAATGCTGTAGCCTCATGGAACCCTAAACCAATCGGATTGGGTTCAGATTGCTCCAATCAGTGGTGATAGTCCTCCATATTTGGGCAGAGAGTCATGTGATCGATCACTGTTATTAAATATGGCCACCAGGAGATGGCGCCAAGTACATGACACAGACTCGATGACTCAAATGTCACAAAATGAAACTCATTCTGTGAAATTTCATTACTTAAATCGTGTCTGCATGCTATGCAAACCTTTAGTCATTGTTGTGTTTGCATGTGTAATTCGTTCTTATGTACAGTTTTTATGTGGTATTTGTTTGGAGAGGCTTTTGGACACTTGGAGATGTTTTCGGACACTAGGATACATTATTTTGTATTATATTTTCGAAAAGATTAACTTTTGATTACTTTGTTGTATCAACACAAAAGTTTACTCATCTACAGGTGACATCATTGGGAACAAAACAAAAGTAGTTTTTCAGAGCCACCTTATTTACATTCTGAGGTACAATGTCAAATCAGAAAAATAGGAAAAAACGGCTCATTCAATCCCAACTTAGGCCACATCCATACTTATCAAATGTAGCTACGTTTATGCCTCTCATCCACACTGCAATGACGTTTTCCTCCATCGAATACTGAGACGTTAGGAAACTGAAAATGGAGGCTTCAAACTTAAAGGGATTAGTGTGGACATGGCTTTAGAGTCTGAACTATCTATAATAAACTTTTAAATACAGGTGGATATTTTGTAACTTCAGTGGCTCATTTTATGAAAAGAGCAAGTTAAAAAGAGAGTTATTTCTCTCTTTTCATTATAAAACACCTTTGTATGTCATAAATGCTTTTGTAATTTAAGGCTTGGATCATACACTTATTTCGAAACCTGACAGAATTTTTTATGTCTTCGTTAATAATTCAGCGAAACACCATTTTGCTCTTTTATATGTCAAAATGAAACGGCATCTTTAATGGGTCTGTTACCCCTGTTTTATTCCTGTTAAAGAGCATTGCAAAGGTTTGAATCCAGTCTTTCAAATTACTTGTCAATTATTCAGGCCGAAAACTTGAGCAGTTTAGGAATATTCACCCACAAGACTAATGATTCTGATTAGGAGCAACTGCCTAGCAGTCACTATTGAATTGAAGCTCTAAGATGGAATGGATTTATTCTGTGAAATTATCATTTTTTTTTCCCCTCACATACTTTCCAACATTCTTTGGGTGTCAAACTATGGACAGGAAGTTGACAGCGATCTAAACTGTAAAAGTGCCTTGTGCCTGCAACAACTCATGTGCCAATCCAATTCCAATTAGTAAAGGAGTATGGATTATATTGCAGGTTCTCAAACTTTTTAGACCACCTTTGATTATATCTGAACATTCAAGTACCACCTAGTCAGAACAATGTTTCCTCACAAGAGTCTTAGTTACACAAATCAAAAAATAAAAATGCCAATTTAAATAAAATGTCCATATTTTTTGTTTTGTGTTTTAAAAGGAAACAATTCATACCCCATAGTGACAAGCCTTTAAATACAGTTGGTGTAGTGGGCTAAAGCACATAACTGGTAATTAGAAGGTTGTTAGTTTGATCCCCACAGCCACCACCATTGTGTCCTTGAGCAATGTACTTAACTCAAGGTTGCTCCAGGGGAATTGTCCCTGTAATAAGTGCACTGCAAGTTGCTTTGGATAGAAGCATCTGCCAAATGCATGAATGTAAATGTTTTCACCTCTTTCTCTGGAGAGGTCTGCTTGAAAGGGGTGTCAAAAGACGAAGGTGGTGTCTTGGTGTCCAACATTCAATTTTCGCCCTGTGTTCTTGTTCACCTATTTTGATTTGTGTGTCACCTCTGGGAACTCCCACAATAATGAACCCAGTTTTGAAGACTACGGGCTTATGAGAAATGCTGACCTCTGTCACATAGCCAGACCTTTTGCAGCAAAAAAGGTCTTGTCCATATTGTAGGTTATTCTGGCCAAGAACCACCCACTTAGATAGGGAGAGCTGTCTAACATGCAGAGGTGGGTAGAGTAGCCAAAAACTGTACTCAAGTTAAAGTACAATTACTTAAAATAATTACTCAAGTAGAAGTAAAAGTACTAACATAAATAATTACTTGAGTAAGAGTAAGAAAGTATCCAATTAAAAGAGGGTAGAGATATGATGACAGAATAATAAATTATGGCTGAGCTATCACTTTAAAGGGATAGTTCACCCAAAAATGAAAATTCTCTTATCAATTACTCACCCTTATGCCATCCCAGATATGTATGACTTCCTTTCTTCTGCAGAACACAAACTAAGATTTTTAGAAGAATATTTTAGCTCTGTAGGCCAAAATTTTGATGCTCCAAAAAGCACATAAAGGTAAAATAAAAGTAATCCATAAGACTCCATTAGTTAAATCCATATCTTCAGAAGTGATATGATAGGTGTGGGTGAGAAACAGATCAATATTTGTCATTTTTTGCTAGACATTCTTCTCCCTGCCCAGCAGGGGGCGATATGCAGAGAAGAATGTGAATAACCAAAAACACAAGAAGAAGAATGTGAAGGTGATCTGTTTCTCTGTTTCTCATCCACACCTATCACATCGCTTCGGAAAAAACACTGATTTAACCACTGGAGTCTTATGGATTACTTTTATGTTGATTTATGTGATTTTGTTTAGCTTTAAAATATTGCCACCCATTCACTTGCATTGTATGGACCTAAAGAGCTGAGAAATTCTTCTAAAATGGGACAAAATTATAACAAAATTATAATTTATAAAATTATAAAAACAAAAAAAAAATATGGGACAAAATTATAAATTATTATAATTAATTATTATAAATTAATTATAAAAAATTATAAAATTATAATTATAAATTATAAAAATCTTCATTTGAGTTCAGCAGATGAAAGAAAGACATACACATCTGGGGTGGCATGAGGGTGAGTAAATAATGAGAATTGTAATTTTTGGGTGAACTATTCCTTTAAGGGCTCTTGTCAGATCTGGATGAATTTGTCAATAAGAAGAGAGGTTTGGAAACACTTCTAGTAATTATTACAGTGAAAATATGAAAATGTCCCACACGGACATTATATATAATGCTGAAATATAATCCAAAGCAAGATCATGCTTTATTAATGCCTGCTTTTGCTATTTCATAGCTTTTAAAGTGCTGTGTGGATTCTTATATCAGTGTAGTTACAGTTTTCAGTGTTGAAAGAATTTTGATAATTAGTTCTGTACAGCAGTACTACCGCTCCCTAAACGCAGGGTAGGGCACCCACCCCGGTCACGGAACACTTGCTGTGTCTGAAACCGCCCCTATCCACTATATAGTGCACTATTTCGACTGTCCGCCATTTTGTAGGAGTGTCTGAATTCTAAGTGAGCCACTCGTTCCCTACTTTTGTTCACTCATTCTTACCCACAATTCACTCTTATTTTGAATGTACAATTGATGCACAGAAATGCTGTCTGTTCGCACTCCAGTTGTCAATCATGCGATCGGCAGAGCAAAAGGCATTTACACTTAACTTGGATGTTTACATGGATTTATACAGTTAATCCGCCCGAAGTAACTGCAATAGTTTCCAGTAAATGCGTAAATACTGCTGATGACATATGGGACAAAACGCACTGATATATTGCTTCATTGATTTAAAAATGTACCCTTAAAACTGATGTCATAAGAGCTCTGTTACATTATCACCCTGAAAATGACCATCACATTACACAGAAAAGCCCATGTTAGCATTAGAGCCAAAACTTACCTGGACATGCTGCTTTAAATTTTAATCTTGAAATATCTGCTTGTCTTGGTGTTAAATGAAGGCATTGCATGACAAAAATATTATTTTTTTCACTGTACGGAGCGAAGAAAGTGTTTCACTTTGAAGAGTTTGATGCTGCAGCATTGATGACTTGAGTGACAGTCTGTGTCAACAGCGCGCACAGCTGTGTGAACTTACATTCTCATAAAAGTCCCATTCAGTAATCTCTCAATAAATTGCACATGAACTAAAATTAAACCCAGTAATGTAACGACAGGAACGCCTCCCATTGTAAAGAAGTAAAAGTAAAAAAAATTTCATTAGAAATTTACTTGAGTGAGAGTAAAAAGTACCCACTTTTAAACCTACTCTAAAAGTACATTTTTTTCCCCAAAAAGTTACTCAAGTAAATGTAACAGAATAAATGTAGCACGTTACTACCCACCTCTGCTGACATGTAAATCAATCATTCACAGTTTACAATAGAATAGAATCTATCCCATGTTCAATAAGAGGTGGTAATAGATTAAACGTCTACTTCAACGAGAAACGTTTTGGATATATACACTCCATGCCACTATGTTACCTGATGTTAATGAAGAAATAGATTTTACACCTTTTTTGTTGGTTCTTATAAATACTGTTATGAATTAACATATGTGTATGTATGTATGTGTATGTGTATACTAAATATATATGTATTTGTGTATGTGTGTGTGATTGTTGTTGTTGTTTCTGTTGTTTTAAGTGTACTATCTGTTGGTAATTTTTTACTTCATCTGAATACTTGGGAAATTTACAGCTAGTTTGTGAGCCACTCCCTCTTGTTGATCAGCTGTTGATGTTTTCACTGATGGCCAAGACTATATATTGTGCCTCTTTGTACTGGGGAATTATACCCTGATGAAGGCTTTCGTAGCCGAAATGCTTTGACCGTTTTAGATGTTGTAGCCCAGTTAAATAAAGGCTTTTTAATTCATACCACTTTAGTGCCTTGGATTTTTCTCTTTTTTCAAGAATTTGTGTAACTCCTTTTTCCAATGAGCACCAGTGGCTATACTTTTTTGATAACTTTGTTGCACACCTAGTTTTTTTTTTTTTTTTAATCTTTTTTTTTAATCTTTTTTTATCTTTTATACTTATTCACAGTTTGTATTAGTCAATGAACCATTAAGGGGTGGGATTATCCTAGATATACTGTATTATACCACCATAATACAAATAATTGTGCAGAAAACACATGAAAATAAATGGCGGAGAATGTTTAGAGACTACAGTAAGTGCAGTACAGTACAGAAAATAAGTTCAGACTATTTCCCATAATTAAGAAAACAAAGCAGAATTTACAGGTTCGTTTATAGAAAAGTAGTTTAATTGCTACTAAGTACCTCAAACAAAACTCTCAATGTCTTCATGTCAATAACCTGACAAACGTTGGCATATACAGTGTTGATTTCATCCTCAAAAGCTCGTTGTATCAATCCGGTACCTTGTAAACATGGCTTTAATACTGATAGATGGACTGATATAAAAAGCCTGTGTACCCTTACTGACAGAAGTTGTGTAAAACCAGCCAGTCAGATTAGCGCTTACTACATCCACACTAATGTGTTTTTATTTGAAAATGTATTAATTTAGCTACAATTACACCTCTAATCCACACTAAAACGGCATTTTCCTCCATAAAGAGTTTCGAAAAC
This sequence comes from Myxocyprinus asiaticus, assembly GCF_019703515.2. Classification (NCBI taxonomy): domain Eukaryota; kingdom Metazoa; phylum Chordata; class Actinopteri; order Cypriniformes; family Catostomidae; genus Myxocyprinus; species Myxocyprinus asiaticus. The sequence goes on along the minus strand of NC_059346.1, from coordinate 11,933,435 downwards.
GCTCTCTGTTACCATATACTTTGGAAAACGATGACATTTAGGGAACTGAATACTGAGTTTTCAAATTAATAGTGTGGATGTGGCCTAAGTTTAGTGTGAACGGTCTGTAGTTGTGCCTTCTGATGCTGAGACTACTGTCATGTTAACTAAAGTTAAACCAAAGACAATTCCCTGCAGGTCTTGCCAAGCCCATGGGTCTGGTCGAGGGTCCTGGAGGTCTCGGACAGGGCGGAGCACCGGTCACGCTGGGGGAGGACAGCCGAGAGAGCGAAGGGAGATATGAGGAGTATGGCTACAATGCCCAACTCAGTGATCGCATCTCCCTGGACAGGAATATTCCAGACTACAGGCCGAAAAAGTGAGTGTGCTGCAGTGACTTTAAACACAGAATATGCCCTTGGAGGTTGAGAAAAAAATAGACGTGTAGTCAAGCTGCAGTGTGTGCGCAAAGGCATTTGTTCTAGTCTGACACACATACCTATTAAAAGTGCTGCTATTCATTTCTGTCAAATGTGTTACATTGTCAAAAATTACAGATATTGTCAACCATTAAAGACATTATTTACTTGAGATGTCTTGTACAGTATATGAAATGTAAAAATCCACACAGTTCTGTCCCTACTGAAAAAACATCTTAAACCAGGTGGTTTGCTAGTCTTCACTGGTTTAAGATTGTTTAGCTGCTCTCTCAGCCTGGCTAAACAGGTGTTTAGGCGGTTTAGCTGATTGGCAAGCTCCTACTGGCTTTACCAGGCTGAGTGACCAGCAAACCACTTAGGTTGGTTTAAACAGTTTCTCCACAGCAGAGTAAAGCTCTGTAATTTGGTATAAAGGAGAAGGAAAAGGAAAACTATTGGAAACATGCAACTGCAACAAATTACAACTTTGTTATGTGCTGCTTTGGCTAGTGTTATTACAAAAGCCATGGCCCTTTAAAACCAACTACACTGCTGAGTAGATTTTTCAAACCATGTTATACAAAGGAAAAGGGTTTATAAATAGCCCAGTGGCTGAATCACTCCCCACATTTTAGCTTTACAACACCCTTCAGGAGAGAATTCACATTAATAGAGTCAATAGCTAGCAGTGAAGAATAATAATAATAAAAAAATATAACAGTGTAGGAATATTATCCCTGCCCACCAGGATAGTGTTTATGCGAGGAATGTTAATAATGGAATAAGAGTCCAGGGGTATTTTATATGGAAAAGAGGCCTTAGAAACAGTCCTGAAATACTAATGGTCATATTAAGCTATATTTAGGACACAGTGACAAAGTACAGATCCATTGATTGAAAGGAGATAGTATATGCTATCTGTGGCATTAATATCTGTCAATGTGAAACAGGAAAGGAACAGACAGATGACACGAGATATGTCAATGGCTTATCCTCTAAGTTTTTGTTTTGATTGCTGGTTTGGTTCCTCATTGGTCCTCACCACTTGATTATTGGTTATTAGCTGTGTTGTTAAAGCGTCTTTGACACTGCAACTCCACAAGCTGCTCGTAATTTAATGAGTAATTAAACTACAGGCAAGCTGCTCTTTTGAAAGTGTAGCTAGCAACTGTACTAGCTACTAACAAAAAGCTAACTACAATGAAGCAACTTAGGGGGTAATTTAATCTTTTTAAATTATTATCAAATGAAATAGTTTGTTTTTACTGTCATAGCAGTATTTATCTAGGATTGCAGTTAGGGTGACAGCATTAAATTGACACATTTACACAAAATGCAACTAATGCAACTGGAAAACACAAAAATGGTGGCAAAAGTGATGAACAGAATCTAGTGAATTCCAAAAGAGAGTCTTTGGGTCCGACTTTACATCAGGCCTCAACCTGTTTAACTATCTGTCGAGGTGCAACTTACTTGCAGCAGGGGTAGAATAGTGGTATCCTCCCCAAACAAGCAACAGAGCCAGCTCTCTCCAGTTCTCAAATCTCTCCACATATCACACCCATTTACATCATTACGGCACTCATAAGTAGAACCCATACATGATACAACATGGAGAGTGAGAGAAAATCAGAGCAGAAGACATTTGAAACTAGATCTGTTGTCACATTCTCATCCACAACATCCAAAAGGTCTAGTAGGATATCAGCTAGCATGGCTGCAGCAAAAACATGAGCTAGAGGCAGAGCGTACATGTGCATATTATGTCAAGAAAGAAAATGAAATGAAAGGAGAGAAAGGCAGTCTTACAGCACTTGAACATGAGAAGGAAGCTGCTGCTGCTATGGCTGAGGCTAGAATATTGGAGGAGACTGTTGTGAACATGGAGGAAGGCAGTTATCACTCAAATGACCAGATTGCTGCTCCTGCAGATCAGGTGCAGCGCACTAGTGATTATGTGGAGCAGCACTCATATCACTCCATATTTGCCCTTCCAATGGAAACAAGTTTAACTGAGCCTACTACGTCACAAGTTGATTTCATAAAACCTTTTAGAGAGTGAAAACAAGCAGTCAACAGAGAACTCTCCAAGGTGCATGCCTCCTGACTGTCTTAAACAGGTCAGTGATTCAGTCTTAAAGCTCCACGCTGATACAGTCGGAAATTCCCAGCCTAACGTGCAAAGCTCAGATAACTACTGGCCCTTTGCACAGGCATACACTGACCATACACCTACTGAGTCATACACTACTCAGCCACCTCTACATCGTGAAGTAGAAATGAGTGATTTAGCAAGGTTTCTTGCCCGTCGTGAGCTCATTAACTCTGGGCTCACAAAATTCAACGACCACACAGAAAATTACTGGACATGGAAGTCTTCTTTCCTAAATGCCACCAGTGGGCTTAAACTAACTTCCAATGAACAGTTGGACTTACTAATAAAGTGGCTCGGCAATCAGTCATCTGAATAAGTGAGACGCATCAGGTCAGTGAATATAAGGTATCCCGATGTTGGGCTTAAGATGGCTTGGGAACATTTAGAGGAAATGTAAGGCTCCTCTGAGGTGATTGAGAAAGCACTTTTTGACTAACTCTAATGAAGCGAGCTCGGAGATCTGCTATGTGAGATACAGTCAGCCAAAGATGAAGACAACCTAGCAGGACTTTCTTACCTGGACACATCCAGAGGAGTCAATCCAATTGTGGAGGAGTTGCCTTATCACCTGCAAGAAAAATTTATTTATCAAGGTTCTGAGTACAAAAGGAAGTGTAATGTTACATTCCCTCCATTTTCCTTCCTTACTGACTTCGTCTGTCAGGAAGCACATGCTTGAAATGACCCAAGCTTCAGTATCGGCACACTTAGCACAACTCAACAAGATAGAGCCAATGGTAAAAAGACAAAAGAAAAATTTGCTGTATCCACCCACAAGACAGGTGTGGCATCAACACCTGTGTTTCTTTCTACAAGAAATTTCATTAATGAGTCTTTTGACATAGAAAAACAGTGTTCTATACACAAAAACAAGCCGTATCCTTTGAGACATTGTCATGGGTTCAGAGCAAAGACTCTAGAAGAAAGACAGACATTTTTTAAAGAGAATGGTGTAGCACACACCATAGGTGCTGTGGTTCAACTATTCACCTTGCAAAGAAATGTAAAGCAGCAATCAATTGCAATGAATGTGATAGCGATAAGCATGTGTCCGCACTTCATCCTGGTCCTCCTTCCTGGAATTTAAAGGACCCCACACCAGATCATGGCAGGGAGAATGATAAAAGCCCTCCTGCTGACATCACAGCTCAATCTACAGAGATTTGTGGAGACAGTCAAATACCCAAATCATGCTCAAAGGTATGCCTGATAAGAGTGTTTCCTGAGGGTCATCCATAGAAAATGGTGAAGATGTATGCAGTGCTCGATGAGCAAAGTAATAGATCTTTAGCTAGGTCTGTTTTTTTTTTTTTTTTTTTTTTTTTTTTTTTTTTTTTTATCTGTTCAAAATAAAAGGCACAGAGCATCCATACACTCGTAGAACCTGTGCTGGGGTGACTGAAATTCAGGAAGAAGAGCCACAGGATTTCAGGCAGTCTCTATGGATGGAAAAAAATGTGTGTCACTCCCAGTGCTTATCGAGTGTAATCACATGCCTGATGATCATTCTAAGATCCCATCTTCCACCATTGCATGCCAGTTCCCTCATCTGAAGTCTATTGCTCATGAAATACCAGAGATTGATCTAGATGCTCAAATATTGCTGCTCTTGGGGAGAGACATCATTCAAGTTCACAAAGTGAGGAAACAACACAACTGCCCAAACAATGCACCATACGCCCAAAAACTTGACTTTGGCTGGGTGATAGTTGGAAATGCCTGCTTAGGGTCGGCACAGAAACCTAGCACTATTAATGTGTTTCGTACAAACATCCTCCTCAATGGACGTCCAAGTTTACGTGATCCATGTCCTAATCAGATACAGGTGAAAGAGAAGGTAGACAACAAGGGTCATGCCATTTCTTCACATGGCTGTCATTACTACCCAGCCACTTGGTCTGAGTACTTTCTGGGTAAAGCTATCTTTGATCAGACGCAAGATGATGACAAGGTAGCCTCTTTCATTGAAGATCGAGCATTCATAAAACTGATGGACAAGGAAATATTCATCAACAGCTCCAACAGCTGGTTCGCACCTCTTCCTTTCTGAATTCCACGTGAGCGACTTCCCAACAATAGAGATCAGAGTTTTAAACGTCTCCTGCTACTTTGTCAGACACTAAAGAAGAAGCCTCAAATGCAAAAGCATTTCATCGCATTCATGCAAAGAATTTTTGATGCAGGGCATGCAGAGTTAGCACCACCTGTGGAACAAAATAAAGAAGTCTGGTACTTGCCTATGTTGGGCCTCATGTATTCAGATAGAAGACAAAGGCAGGCCTTACACAGTCATAAAACCTAACTCAGCCCCCACACACCAAGTCGTAAATCTTACTGATAAAAATCGCGCCAAAATCAAACAAAGGGAGTCCTAAACAGACTACAAATCCCATGAAGCCTTGCTCACTAAAGGATCGAACTCTCAACTCCTATTGGATGAGGCACACAACAAGAGTAGGCAAAGTAGGCAAGACCAAAACCGCAAGTGGGGGTATTGGGACAGGGCCAGCATCTCCTTGAAACTTCAATGTTAACGGCCACTGTTATGATTGGCTAACATCTTGCAGCCCCTCGAATACAGCCATATTTGAAACTCAATTGGAAGTGAATGAACCAGCTCCACATCATTATAAAATGAAACTTATGGGTTTTCACATAACACATATCCAATACATTGCATCCAAATATATTAAACTGTACAATCAAGCACAGCAGCACCATAAACTATCAAACACTCATGACATTCAAAATATTCATGAATGAAACTAGTTACTTACAGTTTTGCAGCTGGGTCCAATGGTGTTTTTAACTGCCCCATCCTTCAGTAACTGTTATTTTGCAAAGCTTGAATCATATTATGACTGGTTCACAAGCAATCCACGCTGATATGAGCCAAAAAAAAACATACAGTCCACGCCGAAATACACTGAAGACACATCCACATGACGCACACACATTCAGTATTATCTTGCACTGATGCGCCCAATGCCGGAAACGCATCAAAATGGCCAAAGATGTCCATCTAGTGCATGTTCATACACCAACAATTAAAAATAGTGCAGATAGGTGCAAGAACACGTCCAGGATGCTTTTGTGCTTAAAACAGCAAGATGCAGCGCAGCTGAATTAAACAGAATGGGGTCTCCTTTTCAGAGTTGTAACTTGACAGCGCATCCTTTAAAACCAGCACGGGATACATGACAACGGTCAAAGATGTCTGTCTATTGCATGTTTATAAACAGAAATAATTCAAAATAGTCAAGATGGGTCCCCTTTGGTGTTCAGAAATAGTTAGTAGGCCACACAATGTCTGTTTTTCCTGCTTTCTCTCTCTTAGTACGAACAGAGTGCCAGTGGGTGGGGCCAAGGGTGCGATGATGTAAAATTAGGCATTGATGTTGCTGTAGAGGCAGTCATGAATTGAGTCCCTTAGTGACGTAGGGAAGTCGTGGAAGCAGAGAACGAGGTGTTTTTGCAGTTTGGTTTCAATAAATGCTTTTATTGCATTTGGGATTAAGTTTTGAGTTCTGAAATTGTCAAAATATTTCAAAATATTATTTCCTCATGACATGACTCCTTTAAGTTAGTAACGTTGCTACTTTTATTTAGTTAATCTGAAACACTGAATAATCAACTGAACAAAAATATACCCTTGAAAGCTAATGCATGAAATTTTAAAACCTATGTCCATGAAAACCTATAATGATTTCAAGAAGTTTTTTAACATACTGATAGGTCTGTGTCTTATATAAACTGTTTTGATAGAGGTTGTCTTTGCAATTCTGGTTGTGAATCTAAAACTGCTTTTCTTGTTTTTATTTAAGCTGTGTATAAATCCGAATTCATTGTGTGTGTGTGTGTGTGTGTGTGTGTGTGTGTGTGTGTCTTGGCAATAATGCTTGCTGGATGCATCCCTGATAAACACAATTATTCACGCTCCTCAACACATGTTACCTAAGATATCTCCATCTGACTTTCACAATCCAACCCACTGCAAATACACTGCATTAGGGGAAGTTCCAATTGTTACACACCTCTTGAAGTCCTACAGTTCTTGTTATGAGAGTGGAAACATAAGTGTCATAATTATTTCTGTAACTCATGGGTATAACTTCTACAAACATTGTCAAAAGTGATTAAAAAAAAAAAATCGCAGGCTCCTTGTTTCGCTAAGAACTATGAAAATTAAAAATGAAAACATATTACCGCACTTTTACAATTTTACATTTACCACTGTAACACATTTACAATGATTGGCCAAATAAAATTTTTAGATTTTTCTTTCTTTCATTCTTTTTTCCAAAACAGATTTGTTAAAACTGATTGGATTCTTATTGGATGAAAAAAGCCTTTGTAAAAAAGCTGATACACAGTTGAACATCAGTTGAATTCTAAATTTCTGAGCCAAGTTGCATAACCTACGGTCATGGTAATGAGCTATATTACTCTACAGAAACATTGTTTATTTGTATTATTTTTAATAAATGTAACTATTTTTGAACAGTGGTTTAGTTTATCAAATCTAGTTCTAGTCCACAGTCAAACACAGATTGGTCATATTAGATAATTGTTGCAACATCTGCTAGAAACAGTTTCAAAAATACATATTATTTTTTAGTGTTTCGTCATAAAGGACACAATCAATAGTATTCAGCCAATAGCATTGAGCCTCAGGGTGCTATGTGTTTATTTCACCCATTCCCTGCAAACCACTTTTGATGAGTTTCTTAGCTAATTGTGGAGTAGCTCTCCAAAGGACTTTGATGTCCTGAGGGGCAGTGTAATTGATGGCCATTTCTCTTTTATGTATGTTTAATTTGAGATGACTGGGATATCTAGTTCTTCAGTCTCTCTGGTCGAAGGTCCAATTGATGTGTTTTCCCAAACAAAGTATGCATATTTTGATGCAAGCACAAGAAAAGTAGTCACTTGAGAAATGTCAGGCTGACCTCACTTCAAGTACTTGACGCAAATTAATTTACCACTAACTGAAGACAACAGATCAATATAATTACATCAAAGAGGCATTTTATTATTAACATGGGAAAGGATGAACAATGAAGGCATATACAAGGAGATTGAGCACTCTAAAATGAATGAAATGGATTGGCACATTGTTTATGTGTTTACTAGAGGTCTTCACGGGTCGACCCTAACCCGAGGACCTGAGACCCGACCCGGGACATGTACGAGTTCGGATCCACGTTTTATATGGTCAGTCGGGTCCGGTCCCATTCTATTGCTGCGGATCCTGGGTCTGTTTAACATAATGTGTAATACCCGAGTCGATCCGAGAAGACCCGGCCGTGATAAGACAGCACTGATTATGATGGACTTCAGAGGCAGAGCGGAGTTAAGGCACACGATAGCAAATTAGCAATGCTAACGTTAGCAGCCATGGCAATTAACGAGCAATTGTTATTATAGTTCAAAAGGGCAAACAGTCGAAGTTATCTTATGCAAGATACAAACAAACTGCAAAGTTGATTCTAAACAAGTCGCGTTTGTCATCTGTCACCGTGACAGCAAGTGGATTTTGAAGCTGAAATAATGAGTAGATTAGCTATGCTGTTTCAATCAGCAAGAGAGGAATCACAGAAAACCTGGATGTATTTTACCAACTTTCTTGGCAAGGAGGGTGGATTATATGCATCATGGCCAGGCACAGGGGTGAAGGCTACTAATGTTACATTAGGTAAGACACAAAGTTTTGTTTTCACAACTTGTAAATTAATTTGTTAATAGCAATCAGCTGTGAAATTGGTGTTGATCGGGTCTATGTCTCCCAGCCGGGTCAGGGTCCCAGCTTTCAAATTATAGACGGGTCCGGCTCGGGGCCGGGTCTGGCATTTCTCGGTACTGCATGGGTACGGGTCCAAGCTTTCAAATAATAGACGGGTCCAGTTCGGGTCATACATTAGTACATTTCCAGGTCTCTTTGGGTTCGGGCACGGATTTTTGGAACCATGAAGACTTCTAGTGTTTACCTGATCCCAGACATGCAGTGACTGTGTACATTTATAAAAGAACAGATAGATGGTAGAATTCCCTCTTTTCCTGTGCCTTTGATTGTCCACTAGTTTTGCTTCAGAAAACAATTTTTACATTTAATATCAGCTAAAAAACAGCTTAAACCAACCTAAACTGGTTTACCGGTCTTTACTGGCCTCCAAACCTGGTCAGGCTTGTCTGTTTGATTTTATAGGGGGTTTTGGCACAAGTTGCTGGCCGACCAGGTAAACCAGCTTTAATCAGCTAAGACTAGCAAACACTGTACCAAAATTTTATTTCGATTTATATACTGTATATATGAAATAAGTGTTTAATAAGTGCTTATTTCATTTTTAGCTATTTTATTTAGCTACATCTCATTTCCTATATTTAAATCATTTACAGTATACCAGCTATTGGCAACCCTATATTGTAGATATCGTATCGGAATCTGTATTGGTATTGGTACCCAAATATCGATCGACCACTAGATATGATCAACCAGTTGAGAACCAATGGATCTGTGGCAATGAGATCAAAAAGGTGTTTAGATGCATCAACTTCTTCATCACTGCTTTTCCTGCTAATAAGATGTGATCAGTGAAAACATGGTGCAGTGACAACGCAAATGATTATGTTTAAAGTAGAGGGACGATCGCAATCAGCAAGTTGAATAAAAACACTCCAGAGTGGAAAGGTTAGAGGTTAATGTGACACCTCATAGAGAGAAATGATTCAGTGAGAGTTAGTGGATAGAGTGAGAGAGAGGTAGGAGTAAGTCTTAATCTAGGTGTCTTTTTCTGTCATGTCTTGTTTCCAGGTCAAATTATGATAACTCGACTGGCAGCTTTAGCTCTATTTCACACAGATAAGTCCATCTCTCATCCTGTTACAGCCCACAGCTGCTTGCGTACCTGCTTCTGTCCACCTGTACAAATTCAGACTTGAGCAATGGCCTAAATTGGATGTAGCAACTAGAGCAATGAAAGTGTAAAATTATTTATGGTTGTGAATCTAAGCGAACGACCCACACAGCTCAGCTCATATTGCATGGGAAAAGTAGCTTTGTTGTTTGAAATTTGCATATAAATTCATTCAGTCCCATAAGTCTATGATTAAACAACCTACACTGCAAAAAATGGGTGTTAGAACATAAGGTTTATGCTTTAAAGTGAATAGATAAAAGACAAAATACACTTAAATTAAAAATAAGTCTGTGTTGTTTATTTGCCCGATTCACTAAAGGTATAATGCAGTCTGATTACATGAAAATGTACATGACTGGCGGCATTTTTGCTAAATGAAATCACTTGATTCATTACACATATCGTGGCAGTTAGGAGGTGAAATATCCACTGTGTGGCACTAAAAGCTAAATAAATATCCTCCCAAACAGATGAGGATTTTAAGGTATAAGCTCTATTGAGTTTTAAACCTAAACTACCCCGAAGAAGAAAGGTAATCCAGGGTGGGGTAGGGGAAACAGGGTACACCAGGACCGACCTGACCGAGTAATGAAGGGATTGTGAACCGGACTGAAACAGATAATAAACAGAACCCACCAACAATACCAACTGGAAACATACAAGACAAACTGGGATTGGACAGCACACATGAGAAGACTAAAATAGGGAGAGAAATCAACAGGTTAGAGAGACAGGGCAGGTGTGATTAATAAACTAATAACGGGCAAAAAAGGAGGCGGGGTATGATGCAAGGCAGAGAGACACGTGACGATACAGGAACAAAACAAAGCCACGTGCTCTCACAAGACAAAAAAACACCAGAATGGCCTGAGCGCACATCGCCAAGACAATAAGGCAATATTCGCTCATGCCAGCCAACAGAACAGACGAGAGAATGCATAGCAATGCCAAGCATACCCACACTAAGCAAAGCCTGAGCGTACATTGCGAGGTAAGCGCCACACGATGCACGCAATAGGTGACAAAATGAGACAGGACATCTGTGCGAGAGTTTGGCCACACACACACCCGACACCTCAGACCGAAGTGACCGACCCTCAGCACAACGTGACCCGGGGGCACAGCACAAAGAGAACGCAACGTGCGTCCATGGTTGTGAGAGACAGACATAGATTATTGACGTGAGTGCATGCCGCCAAGATGACAAGCGCAATGCACTCACGCCAATACAAGACATGGAACACGAGTGTCCGGATCCCGACACCAAAACCGAAACCGAACCAGACTGAAGGGTCAGGATCCAGACACCATGTTCCAGACATGAGACACGGGACTGACCAAAGAGCACACGGAAGAGAAATACAAACCCGAAGCCATGTGCTCAAACAAAGACAGACAAAACATGGAGCATGAGTGTCCAGATCCCGACACAGACCGAAATGTAACCAGACAGGAATTCAGGAGCCAGACACCATGCTCCGGACATGAAACAAGACAGACCAAAGAGCGCATGGCAGGGAAATCACGGTCACGGTCATGACAGAAAATGGTTTTCTGAAGTGTAGACTCTGACACAGCATTGTTGTTTTGACACTATTGCTATTTCAGCTTAACGCAGTGGTGCTTTCCTCTGCTTTGATAATATGCAGAATGATTTACTCAGATTATTTTAAAAATGCATGTGTTCATGCGCATTTTATGGAATAATACTGCTGGTAGCATGAGTTTTGTATTCATTGGGCTTTGCATGAACAATTGAGGGAAAATAATTAAGGCATTGGAAAAAGAGCGACTTGCAGGGAAGCAAAAGAAATGCTTTAATCGCCTTATCAAACCTTCTTTATGATACTATGCCTGCAGAAACTACATGGTGTTGGAGGAAGGTTATACATAGCTGTGAATGATATTTGCTCAGCTGGCACTGTAAATATCCTATTTATTTATTTTTATAATACATTATCAGACAAGAAATAATACAAATTCATGCTTGGAATTATTTCTCTGTAGACGATTTTTGCAGGTTGTTCAGTTTACTTAGTTAAAATTAACTAAAGCAACACAATTCTAGAATATTTTGTCACAACGTGACTTGATTGTGTTCTATCCAATTCAATTTGTAAAGCTGAAGTTTACTTAATCCATTTGAGTTTGGACTATGTAACAGTTCAAGGACGGGCAAGGAGGAGGTGGGAAACGGCTGAACAGTCAACATAAAGGTTTAATTAAATAAATGAACTTAAAACAACATAAAACATAAACGAACAGACACACATGAAGCGCAGCCGCATGCATCTCTCTTTCTCTCGAACTGGCATCTCCGGCTGCCCCTTATCTCACTGTCCTGCTGATTAGCTGATTCAGCACCAGCCATGCTCCATCACGATCTGGCCATGCCCTCCTCCTCATCACACTCCTCCTCCACCCGATTCAGGATGGGGCGCCACTGGTCTGACTAACTCCCCCCCCATCTCTGGGGGGAGATGCTGTGCTTCCGGCCGTTCTGTCAAACTGCCCGACTCAGGCCGGGAAGAAATCCGGCCTGTCTACCACTCCCCCCCGCCATTTCTGGAAAGGAAGTCGGTGACAGCCATCTGTGCTCTTGGTCTGTGGACCACCTTGAACTTAAATGGCTGAAGAGCCAGATACCAACGGGTGATCCACGCGTTGGTATCTTTCATGCGGTGGAGCCATTGGAGTGGAGCGTGATCCGAGCAGAGGGTGAAGGCCCACCCCAACAGGTAGTACTGGAGAGTGAGGACCGCCAACTTGATGGCAAGACACTCCTTTTCTATGGTGCTGTACTTAGTCTCCCTCAGCGAGCGCTTGCAGCTAATGTATAGCACTGGGTAGCCGGGGCTTCAAACAAACCGAACTGAAGTGTCACTAATTGGTGAAGGCTGTTTTTTCACGGGAAATTGGTGTCAAGGGGATCTGCGAATAACCCATTGTCAAATCCAGTGTCAAATAAAATCGAGCAGTGCTCAACCGATCGAGCAACTCATCAATGCGAGGCTTTGGGTATGCGTCAAATTTAGACACCGCGTTGACTTTTCTATAATCCGCACAGAACTGTACAGACCCGTCGCTCTTAGGAACTAGAACAACTGGGCTGGACCAATCGCTGTGGGATTCCTCTATTACCAGCATATCGAGCATTGCATCCAATTCTTCCCGGACAATTTTCTTTTTGTGCTCGGGCAATCAGTAGGGACAGCTACGTACCAATACCCCTGGCTCGGTCTCGATGTGGTGCTGGATGAGGTTCGTACGACCCGGTAGAGGGGAAAACACGTCTGCAAACTCCTGTTGCAATTTGGCAACCTCTGCGAGCTGATACGGTAAGAGGTGGTCTCCGCAAGTGACCGGGGTGAAATGATTGTGTTTTGTATTCATCTCTGGCCCGAGCTCCGCCCTCTCCGGAACTACCATAGCCAATGTCACAGGGACCGCCTCAATTTCAATCCACAATTTCAGGAGGTTAAGGTGATATATTTGACGTGCGACCCCTCTATCGGTTTGCTTTACCTCATAATCAAGATCCCCCACTCGTCGTGTGACCTCAAAGGGACCTTGCCACTTGGCGAGTAATTTGGAACTCGATGTGGGGAGTAATACGAGTACCTTATCTCCCGGTGCAAATTCCCGTAGGCGAGTTCCCCTGTCATACATTCGGCTCTGTCGATCTTGAGCTTGGAGCAAATTCTCCTGTGTAAGTTGCCCCAAGGTATGGAGTTTTTCTCTAAGATCAAGAACGTATTGAATTTCATTCTTACTGTCTGAAGGTCCCTCCTCCCAAGCTTCGCATATGACATCAAGCATGCCACGCGGGCACCGCCCATACAGCAGCTTGAATGGGGAAAACCCAGTGGAGGCTTGCGGGACCTCTCGTACTGTGAATAACAGGGGATCGAGCCATTTGTCCCAATTTCTAGCATCCTCGTGCACGAACTTACGAATCATGTTCTTAAGGGTTTTATTAAATCACTCCACCAGGCCATCTGTTTGTGGATGGTAAATGCTGGTGCGAATTGACTTAATGCCCAGTAATTCGTAAAACTTGCGTAGTGTCCGTAACGTAAAGCCGCACACCACCTGTGGACATCGCCGCCAATGCCCGGCCAATAAAAACGGGCTTTTAGAGGGTTCAGTGTTTTTCTTTCCCCTAGATGACCCACCAAGGGATTATAATGAGCCGCCTGGAACACCATTTCCTGATGGCTCTGCGGTATTAAGAGCTGGGTTGTATCTTCCTTTGTTTGAGCATCCTGCATCACTCTATACAACCGCTCGTTTATAATTGCGAAATAGGGATATGAAAGTGTGACATTCGGCTGGAGTTGTTGACCATCAATCACTAGATTCGATGACTTTTAATTGGCCAATTCAATACTTTACAACTTCACAAACTCATCAGCTTCACAGGCATGTAGTCACTTAAACACATTAGCTTCACAGGTTCATAGTTACTTAAACGCATTAGCTTTACAAACATAACAGATTAAACGTAACAGCTTCAGTTTCAGGAGCACCGTGGCCTTCCTTGTGCCAAACTCTCTCTCTCTGTTGGTCGCGTGGCTGCTTATATGCTGCTCTCTCCATGCTCACTAGAATTAGAGACAGGTGATAAACATAATCTAGCTCAGGTGCAAGCGCCCTTACCGCTTTCTCTCTCTCTGGACGGATGCTTGACCACACCCCTGCTGCCACAAAAATGTACAAAATTAACAGCATTAGCTGGGAGAGGATTACTTTCATATGTAAGCAAAAGGGACATTATAACTGAAATATACCCATTTGAATTGATACCGAATCTAATCGAAATCAAATCAAATCGAGCGCTTGTGAATTAGAATCGAATTGAAAGGGGAAATCTGTATTAAAATCCAGCCCTAGATGTCACTGCACATTAAACTAGGATAGGATAAATTATTTTAACATCAAAAGATTTCATACATTACCATTCAGACAAACACATTATTTAACTGATATCATTAAGACTGAACTAAATCCCATATTCTGTAAGTCATGAGTCATTTCAGCTGTACTGTTCTCCACCTGTTGCTCCCAAAAGTCAAAACACTGAACATCACTATTATTTACTCACAAAGACTGTGTGACACATTCACATGTGTGAATCTACATGTGAATTCGTAAAAGGAACAAAGAAAGCTGTCAATCCAGCAGATCGGCTAAAGGGATTTTCTATGGAAGATGGGCCAATTTATTAAATATTATTGACAGGTGGTGGTGGTGGTGCTGTGAGAGGGTTGTAGGGTATGTACAGTATGGATGAATGGATAGATAGATAGACTGATTTCTGAATTACTAAAAAAACAAAAAACAAATATATGCCCCTGCATCTCGGTGAAATCGGAGTTGAGAATTACCACACGAGCCTACAAGTTGTAATTCTGACTTAAAGATGCATTCCTTTGCACTTATCCTAGTAGAAAGTTGGAAAATCCGACTTTCCGAGTTGAATGGAGCGTAGCACTACTTTTCAAAACTTGATCCGACACTAAATGCTCAAGCAGCCTAATTTACACTTAGAAAACTCCTGATGTTGTTATAACAATGCAAAAAGCACTTACCAATTTACTTGAAGTGAAAATCTGTCCTCCTTTCCTGTTTAATAAATTAAGCAATCACACGGTCATGCAGAACATCTCGTGTTTTTAAATCCATAAGGATATCTTTCTCAACGGCAATACCAGCAGTGATGACATCCCAGACAGCTTGATCTTGCACTCTTCGCTCTAGAATTATGTACATCACTTAAAGTGTGATTGTGTCAATCAAGGCCAGCTAGAAGGCCTCGACCAGGACATATCCTAAAGACCAAACCCACCAAGAACAAATAAATCAGTCTGACTGGCTGATGAATCTGACAGTCTGACATTAGATGTGCATTCATTTGCACTGTTGAAGGATTCTGTGGAAATTCTGAAGGCCTGACAGGGTGGAGCTCAGACTCACGCGCTGCTTCGGGCATGCGATTTGTGAAACAGTTGTCACACTTTGCTTGCAAGCATCAAGGAATAAATTCTGACTGGATAAACTTTTCGTTTTTTTTTTTCTATTTGTTTGTAGATTAATTAAGAGTGTAAAGTGATTAAAAATACAAAGGCAAAAAGGTGATTGAGAAAGTCAGGAAGCGCGTCATTGTTTACAAGAGAAACTTGTGCCGTTCACAAACCAAAACAGTCCAAAACAATTTCAAAACAATATAAAATAAAATAAAAATAATTTCCAAATAATAAAAAAAAAACAAAAAAAACAACGTAAACAATGACGCGCTTCCTGACTCCTCCACGTGACGCGTGACCTTACCAATGAGCTTACATCATCCCTCTCATGAGCGTACATCACAGAGATGTACGGAAGCGAACATTTGTAGTTAAAAAGTATGTAAGTATTGTTTTGTTTCCAAAAATAATCAATCGTTTGCATTCAGAAGAACTTTATTTGTCAACTGGAGTCGTGTGGATTATTCTGATGCACCCTAAATATGCATTTTGGACCATCAAAAAATGGAGGACATTCACTTGCATTGTTTAGAGGAGGAGGCCTGAAATGAAATCCTAAAAGTCTTAAATTCTGTTTTGATGAAGAAAGAAACTCCGATACATCTTGGATGACCTGAGGGTGAGTAAATTATCAGCAAATTTTCATTTTTGGGTGAACTATTCCTTTAAGAACAAGAAACAAAATGTAATAAATAAAATTTTCATTTAAAAAATGTATTAAAAGAAATAAAAAGGAGGGAAAAAGAATATAGAAATAAAATGATACAGTGCATTCAGTAAAGAACCACACAGTGCTCAGTCAACAAATGCAAAGATAAACAAATGTGTTTTCAGTCTGGACTTGAATGGGGCTACTGTGGGAGCAGATCTGACCTCTTTTGAAAGGTGGTTCTAGCTGCGAGTGGCATAGTAGCTAAATGCTGTCTCACCTTGTTTTGAGTGAACCCTTGGTATTTCTATAACAGACTTGATCCTAATGATCTGAGTGGTCTATAAGGTTTATATTCAATAAGCATATCTGCAATCTATTTAGGTCCTAGGCCAGTGAGTGATTTATAAACTAGTAATATTACTTTGAAATCAATTCTAAATCTAACTGGAAGCTAGTATAAGGACCTTTCATTTCGATGTAGTTTGTACCAATCTCAGACTGCTTCTAATAAATAACTTTTGTACTAAAAAATAAACAAAAAATAAATAAGTAAATAATAAAAAAGCTATTTTAAATTTTGCTTTACAATTTTCATATTTAAAAAAAAAAAAATTCTGCAATATTTTTGCTTAAATTATTTGCAGTAATTTTGCAAACATGATTTTTCTGTAATTGTAAACTCAACCAGCACTCAACAACATGTTTTGTTGTAATGCTGCACTCTAAACTCTGGAAGAGTGAAGTTAAAAAGAAATGATATCCTTGTCCATTGTAAATATTCAGTGTAGCTGTGTACGAAGCACCGCCCACACAGAGGTCACTGCCAAACCAAGCAACTTCCTAATGGTCAACGCGGCGAATTTGCCTGTCAAAGTTCAAACTTGAACTCCACACGAAATATGCTAGGGGAAATCCTTTGCCACTAGAAGTCCATTTCGTGAAATTTACGATTGCGCGGATTCCCATCAAGATGACTATTTCGCCCGTGGAATTTTGCCGTGCAAAGGTAAATGTGTCTGCATCTTAATTTTGTACTAGTATCAACACACAAACTTTTCAGAGTAATATTAGAAATAACAATATAATGAAAAAAGGACAAGATATACACTACCGGTCAAAAGTCACCCTTTGCCTAGAATTTGCAGAAATGTACTCTTGACATTTTCTCAACCAACTTCTTGAGGTCTCACCCTGGGATGCTTTTTAAACAGTATTGAAGGAGTTCCCATCTATGTTGGGCACTTATTGGCTGCTTTTCTTCATTATTTGGTCCAAGTCATAATTTTTTTTTATTTGTTTTATTTTGACTTTATTCATTACATTTTAGTTTTGTAATGAAATAAATTAATATGGTGGCACAATTATATTTTTGTCTACAAAACTAATTTCAAACATTTAAGCATACACCTTCAGATCAAAAGATTTTTAAGATTATGAGAAACATTTCAGTCAAGTGTTTCAAAACTTTTGACTGGTAGTGTATACTGTAGATATTTTTACGGCAATGACAAAACGAGGTTGTGAGGAAGAGACAATGGGTTTTACTGTTGTTTTTGCATTGTTCTGCTGATGAAACATTGAAAAAAGTTATTTCCAGGATATTTCAATAGAAAAAAAACTTGTTTAGTCTATCTCGAGACGTTAAGTCTATCCCTCATGGTTTCATTCCCATCAAAAATCAAAGATGGTGCTACTGTGAATAAGGTCTATACAGTGCGTGGCCAGATATGAAATATAATTTTAGATTTAGGTACCTTAAATAGGGTCTGTTATGTCAAGGTGTTCAGAAAGTCTCCAAATAAGTACATTTGAGCACCATGCAGTATAGGCCTATATATTAGTGTTTTGAAGGTAGGCACTTAAAATATGACTATTCCAAGTAAGGCTAAATAGCATATGATCTTTATGAAATTCTGAATTCTATTTTGAATATACTCGTTGTCATTTAATTCTTGTAGTGTATGTATTCGGCTATGTGTCCTTGATCCCACAGCTATGGCAGAAGCTGTGATGACCGAGCGATTCAGGTGTTGACCTCAGAATTCAATGGGGATTAAACCCTAAAGTTTAGAGGAAGATGCAGCCTTTCTCTTTATATTCCCTTTATATGTTATATTCACTTTATATTTTACCTCTGGGGTCAATAAAGTAAGGCTGTAGTTTAATTGAGGCCAGCATTCCAGGAATACTGTTGTACATAAATATATATATATATATATATATATATATATATATATATATATATATATATATATATATAAAGCAACAGCAACACTGAACAATATACAAACCTGGTTACCATGGCATTGTTGTCAGGTTGACCTGATCGGGGCAACAGAATGAGTCCATTTCTCTTCCAGCTTAGGTGCAAAATTCAGCTCACATTGGTGTTGAATATTTTATTAATTGCTGCTTGCAGCTACTAGAGATAACATGGTTAATGAAGGATGGTGCCTTAGACTGTTTCTCCTTCAGATTAAGGCTTTAATCCTAAATGCTGTCAAATAACTGCAGTTAATACAGACTGAAGTGGATTTTGGATGAATCCATGTTTTACTTTTGAGCAACTCATGGACAATACATTGACAACTACAAACATCTTTTAAAAAAAAAAAAATAAATAAAAAAAAAAAAACAGCATGAAACAGTGTTTGCAATGTATTTAACTTCCATAACCTCGTGCGACCCCGAGGATTTGCTATTTTGGATTCGCTATACGCGACGCATAATTTAAAATCATTTAAACCCATTGCATATTGTTCTGGACACTCTAAAGGAGCCATTTAAGGGTTAAAAATTCTGACGCACGAGGTCACGTGACCAAACACCATGGTGTCGATTTCCGTGAACTGCTTCTATGTGTGCAGCACCAACAAAAGTGCCTCTGGTAAGACACCTGAAAAGAAATTTTTCACAGTAACAAATCTGTGGGTCATTTCGCTTCATTTTAATCGAAATGTTGCTAAGTTTTTGTTTGTTAACACTGTATAATAAGGTGCTATTCATTAACATAAGTAAATGCATTCCTATAAACTTACTCTGCATTTTCACATTGAGAATACATTTATTCATCCAAAAGCTGAAATGTTTTGCTTTCAGAGGCTTTTTATATGCAGTTAGGATGAAAATAAGGTGCATTTCAAACTGTTCTGAGACCAGTGCAGACAGACAGCATACTGGAGGTTAAGTCATTCACTAAATAGGGAGCAAGGGTGCATCCCATAGCTTTCCTATGCAGCTAAGTGCATTCACTCCTAAAATCCAACCAAAAGTTCAGTTTCAGGCTGCAGATGATGTTTGGACCTCTCAACATATTTGGCAGACATGGGACAATGATAAGTACATAGATTCAGAATTTCATAATTCAAAATTTTATTTTAACATGATTATTTTTATTGTTTATTAGGTGCTACTAGTTACAAATCAAAAAATGAAATGAAAATGCACGCAGACGTCACGTGTAGGAGGATAATGTGGACGGAAGTCCAAAATGTACAGAAAATTATGCTTTGTCAAATGAAAAATTATTAGTGTGGATGTGACCGTATTTCTTTTTTTAATACATATTTTTTTATTATAATTTTTGTACACATTTTTTGCACAGAAAAAAAAAAAAATAGCCAAGTATTTTTATCCAACAGTATTTACAGTGAATTCAAGATACACATTTTATCAATATGCATGTTCCCTGGAAAAAAACAAAACGTTTTTTTGTAAATACCGTGTAGTATAAATGCACAATTAGCACTCATTTACAATAAGTTCAGTCACATTTTTTAAAGTGAAATCAAGGGTCAGTTTTGATTTCATGTTCCTATAAAAATCAAATTTAATGTTCCTTTCATTCTAAATATGCTGTATATTCCAGCCATAAAACTTTAAAACTTAATATATTGTTGTCTCCTCATTCTCCAGGTGCAAGCAGATGACCTACCAAGAAGACCTCCCTCAGATCTCTGTGGTCTTCATCTTTGTGAATGAAGCTCTCTCTGTTATCCTGCGGTCTGTACACAGCGTGGTCAACCACACCCCAGCACACCTGCTTAAAGAAATCATACTGGTTGACGACAACAGTGACAGTGGTGAGAACACAAACATTATGCTTCCGCTTAAGATTTTACTTGCCTGTTCAATGTGTACCAGTAACTTTCTATTGATCCTGATGCTCCAGACACTACATTTTTTATATATATAAATATGTTTTTACATAAAACGATATGTGTCCACTTCGTCATACTCAGACAAAATATGTCTAAGTCACTACTAAAGCTGTTTGTGTATGCAGCTGCAGTTGGTGTATTTTTTTTTTTCTCCAATATTTTTTTGAATATGTGGTTTCAGACTGCACTTAAAGACTAACAGAAAGAGGAAAAATAAACATCGAGCAACGAACAGCTCAAGCAAAATACTGTTTTTGGGTACTGTTGAATACAACATGTTTATAAATAGCCTTCAAAAGAAAAAAGAGATTGCTTATTCTTCCGTGAGACACCGTGAGCCACCATCTTGATTGTTTTGGGTTGAATGGATCACATGAATGCCTCACTTGACAAAAAATACATCTTCGACTTCAGATATCTCCGTTTCTCCTGTCCACACAACAACACGAAGACAGCATTTTCTAATTTATCCACTTGGGAGAGCGTTTTCAAAAAGCTCTGTTTTTGCTGTTTTGCTGTCTCAGTGTGGACAGAAGGCCAAAACATAGAGAAAAAGATGCATTTTCAAATTAAATGTATAATTGTGGATGTGGCCTAAATTGCCATGAAACAGAGCAACAGTTTACCATTGGGAACAAAGATAGAGGTTATTTACTAGCTGGATCCTTGCACAAAAAACACCCTTGAAAAGCATTAAAAATTAAACTCTTTGTCTAAAGGACCTGCATTTCTATTAATTTGGAATGAAATCCATTATGATCTGTTTACAAACAATGCCTAAATGAATTGAATTTCAAGAACGTAATACTCCTCAATGTCTGATGAGATGAGAAATACAGACGCAATGTCCCTTAATAATATTCACAAGGTGAGAATGAATGTTAACATGCATAACCGGATTCAGCAGAGATTAATCTGAACAGACAGTGATGGTGGAGGGACAGAAAATGAGGATAAAAGCCTTATTGGCTCCAGCAAATAGTGTTACACGAGTATGGCACTCTATTAAATGCCTTCACAATGGACACGAGACTTAAAGAGACAGAGACATGCTCGCTAAGGTCAATTTATTATTCAAGTGGCGAGAGTGCCTGTACCTGTCATTTTTTTTGAGCGTGCGTGCTAAACAAGAGGCGACAAGCTACAGCGCTTAGAAAAGGTCAAGTACCTTTGCATGTTAACAGTTTAATGTCAGCTGAGAGAAGCTGAAACATCAGAAAGAAAATAGCACATGAAATTAGAAACGGTAACGTCCTGGTTACTTTTGTAACCTCCATTCCCTGAGAAGTTGTGTCGATTTAGTGACACTAGGGGTCACTCTTGGGAGCCCTACACACCTCTGCTTTTTGAAAAAAGGCCAATGGGAATTGTGAGTGGACAATTGAATGGGCATTTCAAGTGGAAATACGTCACATGGTCTTACTGAATCTTGTCGGAAATATGTCATGTGGAGAGGTCCCATGGTAGGTCCTACCCAACGGGGGAGGAGTTCTACAAACATGGTGACCGGGGGCAGAGGAACCTCTGCCCAAGGAAGACGCAGTTTACAGACAGGGAAACGATTTAGCGGAAGATATATCACACGGGGTCACCTATGGGGAACCAGCGCATGTGGAGCACCTACCCCAGTACAGGGCTTAGTTAGCATGTGTACTGGGCTGGCAGCGAGTTTCTTCGCAAACTCGTCTGCCACAGGGCTAAGGAGGAAAGTCATCCAGGGATCACCACTTGTGAACATGACTGGGAGTCAAAAGCGCACGTCTTCACCTCATGGGAGGGGAAAGGCACTATGCGCAAGCGGTACACTCGGCCAGCTGTTGCGGAACTTACCTGCTCGTACCTGACAACACACAGGATGAAACCGGCTCAACCCGGAGATTATAGAACCTCGCAAATGTGTTGGATGTTGCCCAGCCTGCTGCTCTGCACATGTCTGCCAAAGAGGTGCCACTGGTCAGGGCCCAGGAGGCCGCTACACTCCTAGTAGAGTGGGCTTGTAACCCCACAGGGGGCGGCACGTCCTGAGCGTGACATGCCATCACGATGGTGTCAATGACCCAGTGGGCGATCCTCTGTTTGGAGACAGCACTCCCTTTCCGCTGTCCACCAAAGCAGACAAAGTGCTGCTCAGAGCTTCTAAAGCTGTGCGTGCGATCCAAATAGATGCGTAAAGCATGCACCGGACACCGCAATGCCAAATCTGGGTCTGCCTCCTCCTGGGGCAGTGCTTGCAGGTTCACCACCTGATCCCTAAAAGGGGTCTTGGGAACCTTGGGCACATAGCCCGGTCGAGGTCTCAGGATCACGTGAGAGTAACCTGGACCGAACTCCAGGCACGATTTGCTGACAGAGAACACCTGCAGGTCCCCTACCCTCTAGATGGAAGTGAGCGCAGTCAGGAGGGCAGTCTTCAAAGAGAGTGCCTTAAGCTCAGCTGACTCCAGGGGCTCAAAGGGAGCTCCCCGTAGACCCTGAAGGAATACAGAGAGGTCCCACGAGGGGATGAGGTGCAGCCTGGAGGGATTCAACCTCCTAGCGCCTCTCAGGAACCTGATGATCAAGTCGTGCTTCCCCAAATACTTACCATTCACTGCATCGTGATGTGCCGGAACCTCTGCAGGGCGAGCAGTACTGCCAACAACTCGAAGCAGTTGATGTGCCAACGCAGCCATGGGCCAGTCCAGGAGCCAGCAGCTGTGTGCCCATTGCATACGGCACCCCAGCCCATCTTGGAGGCATCCGTCGTAACCGCGACACACCTGGAGACCTGCTCTAGGGGAACCCCTACCCGTAGAGATGCAAGGACGGTCCAAGGGCTGAAGAGGCAGTGACAGATCGGCGTGACGACCATGCGATGTGTCCCACGGTGCCATGCCCATCTCGAGACTCGAGTCTTAGGCTAGTGCTAAAGCGGTCTCATATGCATCAACCCGAGTGGTGTGGCCACCGCTGAGGATGCCATGTGCCCCAGGAGCCTCTGAAAAATTTTCAGTGAAACCGCTGTTTTCTGTCTGAACACCTTCAGACAGTTCGTGAGGCACGCTGTCATCGAGACTGAGACCAACTCCAAGCCGAGAAAAGAGATGCTCTGAACTGGGGAGAGCTTGCACTTTTCCCAGTTGACCCGAAGCCCCAGTCGGCTGAGGTGCGTGAGCACCAGGTCCCTGTGTGCACACAACACATCCCGAGAGTGAGCTAGGATTAGCCAGTCAACGAGATAATTGAGGATGCGGATGCCCACTTCCCTTAGCGGGGCAAGGGCTGCCTCCGCGACCTTCGTGAAGACGCTAGGGGACAAGGAAGGGGAGGACCTTGTACTGGTACGCCCAGCCCTCGAAAGCAAACCACAGAAGGGTCTGTGTCGAGGTAAGACCGAGACGTGGAAGTACGCGTCCTTCAGGTCTACAGCCGCGAACCAATCTTGATGCCGTACGCTTGCTAAAATGCATTTTTGTGTCAGCATCTTGAATGGGAGTCTGTGCAAGGCCCGGTTCAGTACTTGCAGATCCAAGATTGGCCGCAACCCACCACCTTTCTTCGGTACGATGAAGTAGGGGCTGTAAAACCAATACTTCATCTCGGCCGGAAGGACAGGCTCTATCGCACCTTTCCTTAGAAGGGTAGCGATCTCTGCATGCAAGGTAGCGGCATTCTTGCCCTTCATCGAGGTGAAGCGAATGCCGCTTAACCTGGGCGGGCGCCTGGCGAACTGAATCACGTAGCCGAGTAGGACGGTCCGGATCAGCCATCGTGACGGGTTGGAAAGTGCGAGCCACGCATCCAAACTCCGGGCGAGGGGGACCAAGGGGACAATCATGTCGGACGTACTGGCGGGTGGGGCCCGAGGTGCCACGTTGAGGAGGGCTCAAACCCCGTGGCCGTGCTGAGTCCAGAGACATTGAAGCACTTACCTGGCTCCTGATGCCCACTATAAGATTGGTTGAGGTGGGGGGAGGAGGAATATCGTCCCTCTAGTCCATCGGAACCAACCCGGTATGGGCATGTTTGTGCCACAGCTGGGCGTGCAGGGGCGGGGGGTCCGCCGCTGGAGCGCCAATCCTGCTGAAATTGGATGGTGGATGGCGGTCATGACAATGGCTGTGCGCACCTGACATGTGACCCAGGGAACAAGAAAACCTCTCTGTTGTTGAAGTTTTGGGTACCGCAACCTCTTGGGTGTGCGGCAAAAAATGAAACAAAAGATTCTCCTCCCGGCCCTCCACCGGGGGATGGAGTGGTCTGTCTACTAGCTCCATAGAAGCGGGTCTCCTCATCCCTGGGTCGCCCGTCTCATGGGCGCTTCGAAGCCTTCCTTGGGTTCTTGGTGGCCGGCCGTGAGACGGGTGGCGTCTGCTTCCTGCAGTGGGCTCCACGCCGGGACCGCGGGGGCAGGCTGCGGAGCCGGTGCTGTTGTAGCAGGAGGACGCCCTTGGCAATGAGCAGACGGGGTGCGGGGGCGGACTGCAGCGGAGCCGGTGCTGTTGTTGCAGGAGGACGCCCTTGGCAATGAGCAGACGGGGTGCGGGGTCTTGAGCCACATTGGGGCAGATGTGTTGAATAGCCTCCGTCTGCTGCTTCACCGCCGAGAACTGCTGGGCAAAGTCCTCAACAGTGTCGCCGAACAGGCCAACCTGGGAAATGGGGATGTCAAGGAACTGTGCCTTGTCAGCCTCTCTCATCTCGACCAGGTTGAGCCAAAGGTGGCACTCCTGGACCACCAGGGCGGACATCGCCTGCCCAAGAGACCGCGCCATGACCTTCATCACCCGGAGAGCGAGGTCGGTCACTGAGCGCAGTTCCTGCATCAATCCTGGGTCAGATTTACCCTCGTGCAGCTCTTTTAGTGCCAGGTGTACCTGCAGGAGAGCCATGGTGTGCAGGGTGGAGGCGGCTTTTCCAGTGGCACCATAGGCCTTAGCCATCAGAGACGACGTAAACCTACAGGCCCTGGACAGGAGCTTCGGGCGCCTGCGCCAGGTGGCGGTGCTCTGCGGGCACAAGTGCACCGTGAGCACCTTATCTACCTGGGGAATCACCGAATACCCCTTGGCTGCCCCACCATCGAGGGTAGTGAGAGCGGGGGAGCTGAAAGATCAGGATCGGGTAGTAAAAGGTGCCCCACGATCTTGTCAGCTCCTCATGAACTTCCAGGAAGAAAGAGACCGGGGCGGGGCGCGGCCGTGAGCGGCGCTCTGGGCCCAGGAACCAATCATCGAGCCGCGAGGGTTCAGGGGAGAGTGGAGGGTTCCACTCGGGAAAGCATGTCCATCATTTCCACGTCGTCCTGAGACTGGGTGACCATACCCGAAGGAGAAAGCCCATACGAAGCCTCCTCGTCAGAATGGATGAGCCCACTCTCCGATGCTGCACTCGATAACTCATCGTCTTCCCGGGCCCTGAATAAAAGGTCGAACTCGCCCTGAGACAAGCCGGCAGTCTCATCCGAGAGCCTGACCGGGGCAAGCGAGCATGCTGAGGAATAGGAGGTCCGTGGGGGGTTACCCTGTGGAGGTGCTCCCATTGAAGTCCCCAAATCTCCCCCAGTGCTAGCTGACACGGCCTCACACCCATAGGTAGAAGGACCGAGGCGGGGAGCTGCTGGGGTGGCTTGCTTTCTTACGAAGGAAGATCATGATCATGTTCTCGTAATGAGGACAAGACCCATCCACGAACGATGTCTCGGCGTGGGCAGCGCCCTGACACGTAAAGCAGCAATCGTGGCCGTCAGAAGCGGAGAGAAAACGACCGCAACCAGGAATAACACACAAACGGAAAGGCATCTTTAAAAATACGTTCTGTGTGCCGCTGTTTTAGGATTGAAAATATACTCTTTTTAGAATATACTCTTTTGTTTTGTTCTGCCGAGGCACCCAGGGGCATTCTCTGCACTCCACAGGTGCAGAGGGGGAGAAGCCGCTGAAATGCGCCATAAAATCCAGCAGTTTGAGGTGAATTGAATTCAGTGCACTGAATGCAATCGCTCGGCTCCGAAGAGAAAATCTGAATGAGTGGTTGCATGCCAGCTCCTTTTATACCGGTATGTCCGGGGGAGCGGCATACAAATTCCACTCACCAATTTCCATTGGCCTTTTTTCAAAAGGCAGAGGTGTTTAGGGCTCCCAAGAGTGACCCCTAGTGTCACTACATCGACACAACGTCGAGTGAGTGACAGATAGGGAAACGGCTGCATCCAGAGAAGCTAAGTCTTAGAGATAACAGCAAATTGGAAAGATAGTGGTAATGCCAGTCAACCGTTCTCCACATGCTCCTCTTGTGTGGGTATCTTCTTTATAATGGGATTCAGGATTGAGTAGGTGCTGTTGTTTACGATTACTTTGTTCTTCTTAAAGGTTTTCTTCCTGTAATTGTCACTGGGCATTTAAACTAAATTTAACTATTATAAAAAAAATATTTAAAATTCCACAGAGGATTAAACTTAAAATCTCATCTGTTTTTTTTATCTCACATTTGATTTTTATGACACTCAGTTAGGTTCAATTAAATTCTTATGACATAGCCAAACACTGTGCATAGGATTAGTTTTAACCTTTACTGTCACACATACGTGTGCATCCATGAGGAAAATTCTTTAATTGCATTAATTGATATTGGATTGATATGGTTGTATATCAAACTTGTGTTCTAGATATGCAGATATAAAATTATAAAACCTCTATGTTGATTAAATAAAGCTAAGCAATCCCTTTGCCATAGCTCATCTTTCAGGATCAGCATGCATTTTAAATAATTTCATAATCCTAAATTTGTATCTACTATGATCCAGAACTTTTTTTTTCTATTAATGGCATGATGGATGGATATTTGTCCTTTATTTATTCGTTAATAAAATATTTCTGCCTCATGATTCTTTATCACAGTTGCGTTCAGAATGCACTGGAGGGAATCCTATAACTTTTCACAACACAAGAACATTTTGTGTATGTGTGTGTGTGTGTTTGTACAGTTCAACACTGCTCAATAGATGTTTTTTATTTATTTTATTTTTTTTCACATTCTGAGTAAACTCTAGAGACTGTTGTGCCTGAAAATCCCAGGAGATCAGCAGTTACAGAAATACTCAAACCAGCCCATCTGGCACCAAAAATCACTGAGATCAAATTTTTTTTCCCTATTCTGATGGATGATGTGAACATTAACTTAAGCTCCTGACACATATCTGTGTGATTTAATGCATTGCACTGCTGCCACATGATTGGCTGATTAGATAACCACATAAATATACTGTATATATTATAAAAAAAGAAAACTAAATTATGATTTTTTCATTTTATTTTGGGGTACAGTTGGTGATTTAATCACCCTCAGTTCATTTAAAGTGTACCCTTCTCACTATCAATAAGTTATTTTCATGGGAATTGAACCCATAACTTGAGTGTTGCACAATGCCCTACCAGTTGAGCTGCCATTACAATTAATTAATTAATAATAATTATATTTATTTATCACACATACAGTGAAATTATTTTTTTCACATATCCCAGCTAAGCTGGGGTCAGAGTGCAGGGTCAGCCATGATATGGTGCCCCTGGAGCAGATAGGATCAAGGACCTTGCTCAAGGGCCTAACAGTGGCATCTTGGCAGTGCTGGGGCTTGAACCCCCAACCTTCTGATCAGTAACCCAGAGCCTTAACTGCTGAGCCACCACTGCCCCTCTGCCCCATTACCCGAGTATTCACAAGCAGACGTAAAACATGTCATCCCAGCATTTATGTATAATAGTTTCAAATCACATTCATGGGTGGACAAGTCCACTGAAAAAGTAAAACATTTTTATTGCCCTGAATCACTGAAACACTGAAATGTTAATCATTCTTGTGAGCTGATGAATGAGAGGGGAGGGAGTTGTGTGCATCAGTGACTTAAAGAGTGCTCTGTTCCTCCTTATTCCTCTCCCCATAGAAACTAGAGCTCTCTGCAGGAAAGAACCCAAACACTCATCTATCTTCCCCCAGTGTGTGTATGTGTGTGTCTGTGTCTCTGAGTGTGTGTGTGTGTTCTCTGTGCACTCCATTTGTTTACCTCCTAGAGCTCTTATTGAATGAGGAGAGATAGCTAACTCTAAGAGACTAAAGGAATTTCAATTAATTAAATGTATCTTCCTGTCATTCCAATTCAACATTCTATGGAACATGGCCAATTCAATTCAAATTCCAATTCTTAAATGTTGAATTTTGCTAAATCCTGCTAGACAAATTCATATTATTGTCGTAGGAGGTTTTGATTTACTTGGATCACATTTTTTTTTTTTTTTTTTTTTTTGCCTCTCTGTTGCAGTGGAGCTGAAGTTCAATCTGGATCATTATGTGAATAAGCGATATCCTGGCCTGGTCAAGATTGTGAGGAACAGTAAACGAGAGGGACTCATTCGGGCCAGGATTCACGGCTGGAACGCTGCCACTGCTCCTGTTGTGGGCTTCTTCGACGCCCATGTGGAGTTCAACATAGGCTGGTAAGTGGGATTCTCTCTTATTATTTATAAGGCAATTACCTCAGAAATAGGATACAGAAGAACTGAGATGCACCCAGGATGAATTAATGTTTCTGTGGTAGTACCTGGATTTTTGGTAATAAAAGTATTTAAAAGAACTTCTAGGGGTCAGATAAGGTAGAATGGATGCTTGAGGCGTGATTGGCTACATCAGCACAATTCCATTCTTCCATAGACAAATAGTTTTTCAACGATAACTTATAAACTTTAAAGACCGAACTACAGTGGGCTCTGAAGTTGTTCGTCGATGGTATTAGCCTTTGTTGAAGCCTTCAGTCCGCTTGATTTCAACTTCATTGTTTTAAAATTGTGTTTAATAGCCAAATTCCTGGTAAACAACTACACTACCCATGGTTCAGCAGAGAAAGATTACCTAATCAGAGAACCACAGCCAACAAAGCCTGCCAAACAAGTCCAGGAGCAACCGCCTACTTCCATGACACACAATGAATGATGCAATCGAGTTGGTCTCCCTAAACTCTCAAACTACATATACACCGATGAGCCAAAATATTATGACCACTCACAGGTGAAACGAATAACGTTGATCATCTTCTAACAAGACCACATGTCAAGGTTTGGGTAGATTAGATGGTAAGCAAACAATCAGTTCTTGCATGTTGAATGCAGGAGAAATGGGTAAGTAAAGACCTGAGTGACTTTGACAAGGGCCAAATTGTTATCGCCAGATGACTGAGTCAGAGCATCTCTGAAACGGCAAGGCTTGTGGGGTGCTTCCGGTCAGCAGTGGTGAGCAGTGGCGGATATAGGCATGGGTGACTTGGGCAGTTGCCCAGGGCAGCACAAGGCACCCACACAGAACCCCCAACACCTTTGGGGGCATGTTGAAGCGGGTTTCGCCCCGGGGTGCCATACAAGCTAGAACCGCTACTGGTGGTGAGTGCCTACCGACAGTGGTCCGAAGAGGGAGAAAATACAAACCAGCGACAAGGTGTTGGGGACGCAAGGCTCATCGATGCGTTAAGGCAACCAAGGCAATTTCCGTCTGGTCTGAACTGACAGAAGGTTTACCGTGGCACAAGTCACAGAAAATTTTAGTGATGGTTACGGGAGGAATGTGTCACAACACACAGTGCATCACATCCTGCTGCGTATGGGGCTGCGTAGCCGCAGACCGGTCAGAGTGCCCATGATGACCCTTGTCAACCGACGAAAGTGCCTTCAGTGGGCAAGCGAGTGTCAGAACTAGACCTTGGAGCAGTGGAAGAAGGTCACCTGGTCCGATGTGGACGGCCATGTCAAGTGGACGGCCATGTACGTGTGTGCCGTTTACCTGGTGAAGTGATGGCACCAGGATACACTGTGGGAAGACGACAAGCGGAGGATGCTCTGGGCAATGTTCTGCTGGGAATCCCTGGGTCAGGCCATTTATGTGGACATCAATTTGATACATACCACCTACCTTAACATCATTGCAGACCACATACACCCCTTCATGGCAATGGTATTCCCTGATGGCAGTGGCCTCTTTCACCAGAATAATGTGCCCTGCCATATTGCACACATTGTTTGGGAATGGTTTGAGGAACATAATGAAGTGTTCAAGGTGTTGCCATGGCCTCACAACTTACAGGACTTGAAGGATCTTCTGCTAATGTCTTGGTGTCAGATACTAAAGGACACCTTCAGTGGTCTTGTAGAGTCCATGTCTCGGCAGGTCGGCACTGTTTTGGTGGCTCGTGGAGGACCAACAGCATATTAGGCAGGTGGTCATAATGTTTTGGCTCATCGGTATATATCTGTCTATATTGGAATATTTTGCAGTAAACTTAAAATATATCTGTAACACTTTACAGTAAGGCTCCATTTATTAATATTAGTTAACATGAACTAACAATAAGCAATACTTTTACAGCATTTATTAATCTTAGTTAATGTTAATTTCAATATATACTAATACATTTTTAAATTCAAAAGTTGTTTGCTAACATTACTTAATGCACTAGGAACTAAAGTGAACTAACAATGAAACATTTTATTTTTATTAACTAACATTAACATTTAACATTAACATTAATTATTGTTAATTGTTTGTTCATAACGAATGGAACCTTATTGTGAAGTGTTACCAATATATAGTTTCTATACTTATAATCAATGACCTAAAATCAATAGTTTGATATATTTATATAATTTTTAATTTGATTACGTCATTCGCAATTCTTCATTGGATTACGTCATTGTTTGTGCCCTTGTGAAAGACTTCAAATTAAAGTTTGTAAACGCGATTCACCTCGGAGCTGGTTAATTTGGTTCATGGTTTTCAACTCTTTTATGAAATATTCTATGAAAAGCCTACATAAAAATGCGAAAAAATACTTCTGGAACCACGATGGTACTGTTGCGCTTTTTTATTTAGAGCAGGATTTTCAACCACTATGAGTGGGCCTACTCAGCGCATCTCCACAGAAATACGAACCAAACGACTGACAAAATTCTCTATCACTCATTGCTTTTTTGATACCAACTGATGAAGACAAAAACTAAAATTTCCATGGAAGCGATAGAATTTAGCGCTTGTTGCTTTATCGCATGGCATCTGGTTAGGACCCAGTGTTAAGGTAACAACTACACATTTTCAGTTTTGCAAATGTAGTGAAGCTGGTTGATTATGTAAGTCTTGCTGGATAAGATGGTTAAAAAGCCTATTAGGGACACCAGCAAATCAGCATCCCATGATGGCGACCAGCATCCATTACACAAAATATGATGTAAATCCAAATTAGAGTATAAATCCATTGTTTGCTTTCTTAAAAAACAGCTCAGATGTGCTGAGAAATGTTGCAGCGACTGCATTCAGTATCCTTACGTGAACTAAAACATCCTTTGTCTGTCACCTTTGTTAACCCAACAGCTATAATTGCTCGTTAAGGCCTCCCAGTGGAGTAGTATGACCTTCATTTGGGAATTATGGATTAACCATTAATGAGCTTTTCCTCTTTGTTCCACAACATAAATATTTAATGGAGAGATGAGCATGAAAACCAGCCACTCTGTTTGGACTATGATGGTGAAACTGCGGTCGGAAAAACTCATACTTTTTTTTTTTTTTTTTAAGCCAAAACCTGGGTAGATATTAATTTAGTTTTATTATTCCTTCCCTCATGCAAAACTTGCATTGGCATTTCATTTAAATGTGGATTCCTTCTATGTGAGCACAAACATTTCTAGGTGTGAAATGACCATTAGTTCAATGTTTACCTCAGAAAGCAGAATTTGTCAGGGGAGAGATAACTGGGAAATGACATGGGTTTTGTTTTTTAACATACTGTTAGCTTACACAAGCAGTTCTCAGATCAGGTCTGTGGCAGGCATCTGCCTCAATTACACAAAATTAAATTAAATTAAATAACAATAAAAACCACTAATGCGTATACCTGTATGACTCCCAGTGTCCTTAGAAACATGGACTATATAGATATATAGGGGAGATCTTTTTACAGTGAATAATTCTCAGAGTAGGTAAGAAATGTTTAAAGGTTCCTGTAGCTCAACTGGTAGCGCATGGTGCTAGTAATATCAAGATTATGGGTTTGGTTCCCAGGGAATGCACAAATGGATACCCTGAATGCACTGTAAGTTGCTTCAGATAAAAGTGTCTGCCAAATGCATAAAGGTAAATTGCTTTATGGGATTACTTTTGGCTACAAAAAATATTTTGAAAATTTCCACCGTTAATGCCCAGGGGAATTGAAAAAGTTCAATGAATTAATGTTGACACAATTAGTGGGGCATGCTGTCACACTATATCATGCAGATACAGGTCAAGAGATTCAGTTAATGTTCACATCAACCATCAGAATGGGGAAAAAATGTGATCTCAGTGATTTGAACTGTGGCATGATTGTTGGTGACAGATGGGATGGTTTGAGTATTTCTGTAACTGCTGATCTCCTGGGATTTTCACACATAACAGTCTCTAGAATTTACTCCGAATGGTGCCAAAAACAAAAAAACATCCAGTGAGTGGCAGTTCTGTGGACGGAAATTCCTTGTTGATAAGAGAGATCAACAGAGAATGTCCAAACTGGTTCGAAATGACAAAGTCTACAGTAACTCAGGTAACTGCTCTGTACAATTGTGGTGAGAAGAATAGCATCTCAGAATACTATTCTGAGATGCGGGTTGGTGCTGTTTTGGCGGCACGAGGGGGACCTGAACAATATTCGGCAGGTGGTTTTAATTATATATATATATATATATATATATATATATATATATATATATATATATATATATATATATATTATAAAAAATAAAAACAATTATATTCAGATAAATATAATGCATTACATTATTGTGGCAGAGGAGTGAAACATTGATAATACAATACAAAAAGTGGCTTTAGAATCCAATGTATTGTTTTTTGGATATTACAGAACATAAGCCAATCACTGGCCTACAGTTCACAGCAATCAGTTTTGCAAATGAATTTGTCAATCAGACCGAGATTTATTATGAGGGCTTGTCTAAGGACCTGTCAATGTGCACCTGCGTCAGACGGATGCTTTTGTAGTGTCTCACTTTGGTTACGCCACATCATAAACATACAATTATCAGGTCGCTGTGTCAAGTTAATAAATCCTAAATTTGGATTTGCGCTCCATCAAGCTGTGTTTTGTACACAAGAACGCGTCCTCATGTTGTGCTGTCTGCTGAAGGGTTGGTTTGTTCTCTGTATAAGCTGCGCATTGCCTGTACAGTTTCACTTACTGCCCCCTGGAAAAAACAGGTGGTCCTTATTACGGTCCAGGTATATTTTTACGTTATCTTTTATATAATTAATCGCACTATATTAACGCATTAAATCGACAGCCCTAGATAAAATTGATACAAAAAAATCTATTGAATGTTAAAGGAGTGTTCCGTGTTCAATACAATTCTAACTCAGTTAACAGCATCTGTGGCAGAATGTTATTTTCAACAAAAAATTATTTTGACTCATACCTCCTAAAATGGGTTTTAGTAAGGCAATTACAAGGGTAGTTTTTGTCTTTCTAAAGAGCAGCAGACCGATAATTCACAGGACAGTTGCTAATTGCCACAAAAGAGTCGCCTCAAAAATGACCACAGAACTGAATCCTTTATGACCCAGTCTAACAATCATGAGCTTCACAAGCTGAAATGTATGGCAGTGCTGCTGTTCAAAAACCCTTGTTTTCAAGGCCAGCACAAAGAGGTGCATAACCTGGTGTAAGGAGCATATAAACTGGATCCTTGAGCATTGGAAAAAGTATTATGGTCTGACGAGTCATCTTTCACTCTTGTTCCCTCATCACTTCAGGTTCACCAAATCTATTCAACCCACATCCCTGTTGCCAACTGTTACGCACAGAGGGAGATCATAATATTTTAGGCCTAACTTTTATGGATGTTACGCTGTGTGTGGTACTACAATGGCCACATAATATGGAAAAAACAGGTGCTCACTCTGGTGTAAAGACTGTTCTTTTTTATATTTTTATATTTTAGCATCAGAATTTCCCTATACACTGTTAAACAAATGCATGTTTAGCGTTTTCTTTTTTTCCCCAGCCGATCCCCTTACAGATATTCACCATTGTGAGTATTTTCTTTGAAAACTTCCATAACTGCAGTTATTGTTACTATAATGAAACTGTTGTAAGTTTTGAAACATTCTTACACTGTCTGAAGGAGATGCCATATTTATTATGGCTTTCCTCTAACTGTAGTAAAATTACAGTTGCAATACCATGGTAGATTGATGGTAACACCAAAGCATTTTTACATATACTATGGTACTGTATGATTGCCATATTTATCTACTATGGTTTTTACTCCAAGGTACTCCAAGACCATGGTATTGTCTTGGTACCATGTCCAAAAAAACATAATACCATGGTATCATTTTGTCAGTTAACTAATATGAAATTCTGTAACTACAGAAATTGTGGCCTATTTATATTTTAACATTTTCTGCATTGTATTACATGGAGAGGGAAAACAGTTTTGGTATTCACAGATCTTATAATGGGCAAATTTTCCATTCACTGCCTAACACTCTACACCACATGAAATAGCACATGTGCAATTTTATTTTTTAGAATGTAGAGCGCTATCTTGTGAATTATACAATTTTCTAAAGGTGTTCCAGTCTTCAATGTGAGTGACACCTGTGGACAGGTACCTCAGCCAGTAATTGCCCCCTAATTTGAGCTTGTCAGCCTGTCAGGTTCAAGACATACGATGTGTATGCAGTGTGTGTGAATGTGTGTAGTGTGGTGGCATGAAAATACAGTGGCCACTGTATTGGGTCAAACCACATATACCTTGATCAAAGACAAAATCTTTAATTGTTTACATTACATTTACATTTAGTCTGCAGTATTGAACTGCCAAGTTCTCAGAGTACCTAAAGTACTATAAAAGCTAGCACAGAAGAAAGAGACAGAAACTGAATGTTTTTTTTCTTCATTAGTGTGGACTCGTTAAGTGCTCACAGAAGAGATGTGTTTTCAGCTGTTCTTGAATGTTGAGATGGTTTCACCAGATCAGGTGGAGGTTGGAAGCGTATTCCAACACAGAGGAACAGAGAATGTGAATGATTGTGAAATGGACTTTGTGCCTCATTGAGATGGGACCATCAGGCGTCGCTCGTTTGTTAACTGCAGAGAGCGAGTAGTGACATAGAGCTGGATGAGTGAGTTGAAGTAAGAGAGTGCTGTGGTAAGCCATGGGCTGTCCTGAAGGCCAGTGTCAAAGCCTTGAATTTAATGTGTGAAATCAAGAGGGGGATGACGTGAGTCTTCTTTGGTAAATTAAAGACCAGACACGCTGCCCAGTCTGGACCATTTGCAGCAGCATAATTGCACTAGCTGGGAGACCAGCCAACAGAGCATTGCAGAAGTCCAGTCTTGAAATAACTAGAGCTTTTACCAGGAGCTGCGCAACAGATTCAGACAGAAAGGTCTGGTTTTCCTAATGTTGTAAAGCGCAAACCTGCAAGACTGTGCTGTTGTTGTTGTTGTGGGTGGTGAAGATAAGCTGGTCATCAACCACCACTCCCAGTTTCCAGGCTGTCCTGGTTGGAGTTAGTGTAAGTCAAGGCAAGGCAAGGCAAGTTTATTTATATAGTACATTTCATACACAATGGCAATTCAAAGTGCTTTACATAAAAATTATAAAGAAAATACAAGAAACATTAACAATACATTTAATAACAAATAATTAAAAAAAAAATGAAGAAAAGTAATAAAATAAATAAAAAAAGTTAAAATGATTCAAATGAATAAAAAAGAAAAATAATAAAAAAGAAAAAGAATACAGAAATAAAATGATGCAGTGCAATCAGTAAGTGCAGCACAGTACTCAGTGAATAAATGCACAGCTAAACAGAAATCTATACTTGAATGTGACTACTGTTGGAGCACACCTGACCTCTTCTGGAAGCTGGATCCAGCTGTGGGTGGCATAATAGCTAAACGCTGTCTCACCTTGTTTTGAGTGAACCCTTGGTATTTATAACTGAAGTGATCCTAATGATCTGAAAGGTCTGTTAGGTTTATATTCAACAAGCATATATGCAGTGTTAGGTCCTATGCCATTGAGTGATTTATAAACAAGTATTAGTACTTTAAAATCAATTCTAAATGTAACTGGAAGCCAGTGTAAAGACATGAGGACTGGAGTAATATGCTCTGATTTTTTGGTTCTAGTGTGAATCCTAGCAGCAGCATTCTGAATAAGCTGCAAGTGTCTAATGGTCTTTTTGGGAAGGGTGGTGAGAAGTCCATTGCTGTAGTCCACCATACTGATAATGAATGCATGAACAGGTTTCTCTAAGTCTTGACTGGATACAAAATATAGAATTCTAGCTATATATTTTTAGATGATAATAGGCTGATTTAGTTATTGCTTTGATGTGACTACTGAAACTAAGGTCTGACTCCAAAATGACACCAAGATTCCTGACTTGATTTTTTTGTCTACGGACCTCTCGAGTCAAGGTGTATTCACCTTGGGAATTTCACCTTTGTTGCCAAATACAATGAACTTTGTCTTGTTGTTGTTTAACTGAAGGAAGTTTCGGCACATCCAACTGTTGATTTCATCAATGCACTTGCACAAAATGTCTATGGGGCTGTAGTCATTTGGCGATAGGGCTAGGTAAATCTGGGTGTCGCCTGCATGCTAAACTATGGTAAGCAATTTGGTTCTTTTTCATAATTTGGCCTAGTGGGAGCATATATAGGTTAAACAGGAGCAGTGCAAGAATTGAGCCTTGTGGGACTCCACACGCCTTGGATGTACACTCAGATTCATAGTTGCCTATGTTCACATAGTAACCCCTCCCATCTAGATATGACCTGAACCAGCTGAGGACCATCCCAGAGAGCCCTACCCTGTATTCCAAACTGTCTAGGAGAATGTTGTTGTCAACATTGTCAGAGGCAGCACTGAGATCTAGCAATACCAGCACTGATATTTTGTCTGAATCAGTATTTAGCCGAATATCATTAAGTATATTTATAAGCTGAGTGACTCCAGCCAGGTCTCCTAAGCAACCAAATTGGCCCGGTTGCTAGGGAGGGTAGAGTCACATGGGGTAACCTCCTCGTGGTCATGATTAAGTGGTTCTCGCTCTCAATGGGGCGTGCGGTAAGTTGTGGGTGGATCGCGGAGAGTAGCATGAGCCTCCACATGCTGAGTCTCTGTGGTGTCATGCACAGCAAGCCACGTGATAAGATGCATGGATTGACTGTCTCAGAAGCGGAGGCAACTGAGACTGGTCCTCTGCCACCCAGATTGAGGTGAGTAACTGCGCCACCACGAGGACCTAGTAAGTAGTAGTAGTGGGAATTGGGCCTTGCAAAATTGGGGAGAAAAAAAAAGTATATTTATAAGTGCCGTCTCTGTGCTGTGATGTGGTCGGAAACTAGACTGGAAATTGTCCAAGAAGTCATTTGATTTTAAGAATTTGTTCAGATGATTGAAAACAACCTTTTCAATGATCTTGCCTATGAAAGGAAGATTTGAGGTTGGTTTGTATTTGTTTAATATATACAGGTAGTTATACAGATTGCTCTTTTTTTAGAAGGGGCTTGACAACTGCAGTTTTTAGGGACTTCGGAAACGTGCCAGAAAGGAGTGAGCCACTGACTATTTCTAACAGATCTTTTTCCAAACAGTTAAACACATTTTTGAAACATTATGTGGGGAGTGTGTCAAGATAGCCGGTTGACGTTTTAAGATGCTGTACTATTTCTTCCAGGGTTTTGCCATCAATTGCCTTAAAATCAGACATAATGACTAATTTACGAAGTTTTTGTGGTGGGTTCTGTTTGACTTAGCAACATGAAGAAGAACTGATCACCATTTTAATATCATTGATCTTCATGAAAAAATAATTCATTGCATTTTCTGTTAGACAGCATTTCCCTGGGAACCTGTGTTGGGGGGTTAGTTAGTTTCTCTACAGTTGCAAAAAGAGTGTGGGTGTTGTTTACATTGCTTTTTATAATGTTTGAGAAGTCCAAATTCAAAGTGTAGTTAAAACAAGATCATTAATGAGGTTCTGGTCAACAGATGGGTTGACTGGGATCACAAGGAGAATTGTTTTGGTAAGGTTGAGCTGAAGGTGGTGTTCCTTCATCCTGGCCAAGATCTCCGAACGGCAGGCAGAGATACGAACTGAGAAGTTGGGGTCATCAGGCTGGAATGACAGGTACAGCTACATATCATATGCGTAGCAGTGGTATGTGCCTTAATGATAGGTCCAAGTGATTTTTTGTAGATTGAGAACTGGAGGGGTCCAAGCACTGATCCCCAAGGAACACCAGTGGTTACATTCTTCTCTCCAAGAGACCTTGAAGGATGTGCCTTTGAGGTATGACTCAAACCATCCAAGCGCAGTTCCTGTGATGCCCAGGTTGGAGAGGGTGGACAGGAGGATCTGGTGGTGCACTGTGTCAAAAGCAGCAGCCAGGTAAAGGAGAATAAGGAAAGATGATTTGGAGTTAGCTCTTGACAGTCATTTGGAGTTAGCTCTTGCCAGCTCTTGACTCAAAGTAATTCATTAGGCTACATTTTTAAAAACATCTCAACTTTCACCAAAAAGCTAACTGACTATTAACCACAGCTTCTACAGAGAATTCTGTAGATAATTTAATGAATCCTTACATGATATTTAAAAATGTATTTAAAGGTAGCGTGTGTAATTTTTTTCAACAACTGTAAGCTAATCGTAGGTTGACTTACTTGTGCCGTTTTCAGAGCATTGCTCTGTTTGTTTAAGTGAACCGAACTGTCAACTTCTGGCTCGACCAATAGTGCAAGTTTTGGTTTGGGAACATGGTTTATCCGTTCAATAGCAGACAGAGGTGAGGCAAAAAGGGTGGCAGGATTGTTTGGAAAATCTGTTGGTAGTGGTGTGGAAATCACACACTTGACCTCACTTTTGGAAACCCATTTAAATGGTTTGATGAATGCAATTTTCTTTCCTGCTTTGACATATTTCCTGTTGAAACAGGAAGTATTTAAAATGGATTTTTTTCTTTCTTTTTTTTTATAGCCAATAGCCTTTTGTTTACATCACAACCCAGCTAGTTTGCTAGTTGGTTGCAGAGATTAAGAGTAGGTGACATTCTCTTTCTAGAAAGCATTTAATTGGATGAAAACATTGCAGACAAGATGAGTCATCAATAATGTTGGTCCATTTTCTCAGGAGAGAATGACTTTATTTTAAATGTGTATATCTGCAAAAAGTTTATTTAGTGAACTTTTAGTCATACACCTGCATCTATACATGGTCACAAAGGTAACAGACATTGACTTAAAGCCACAAAACATTGATTTTTATTTCATGGAATCTTATAGTTCAGCTGTCTAAACTGGAAAACATG
The DNA here is from genome assembly GCF_019703515.2 of Myxocyprinus asiaticus. Classification (NCBI taxonomy): domain Eukaryota; kingdom Metazoa; phylum Chordata; class Actinopteri; order Cypriniformes; family Catostomidae; genus Myxocyprinus; species Myxocyprinus asiaticus. The sequence continues at coordinate 11,893,734 of NC_059346.1, read as the reverse complement.
CACTTCCCACCTAAAAAACAAACAAACAATGGAAACCCATACAGGAATTCTAATTATTTAATGGTAATATGGGAAATGTTTTGGTTTTAATGGAAACTAAAATGGTCCCTGTGGGCCTTTAGTGGTAATGTGTTGGCTTCTGTTGGTGGCATGTTTTGTCTAGTGGATAACATAAGAGACCAATACATATCTGTAATGGAAAATAATATAAACCATTAAATCCTTATGCAATATGGCCCAGAATACAAGTGGAATCCATTAGAATCTATTATAATGATTCTATAGTTCCTTTTTTCAGCAGGGTTTTGCTAGTCACAATTGGTGCATATTTAAAAATGCATTGTACATCTGTATCACAGTATTATGCCTCTAATAGAATTTCATTATTTATAAAACACACTTAACCTTTGTAGAATGGCTCGGCACAGTGGTCAGTATGAACACAGGAGAAGCCTCTGTTTGAATATTATTGATTATTCATTACTTGGATCTTTCATACGCTGCTGCTGAATTCTGAAATGCATCGAGTGTATGTGTCTGCGCCATTAGGCAGTTGACTGATAATTGATATCATCGAGGCCTTGTCTGTTGAGTTTATTCATCTGAAATCTCTGTCCAGCCTCCCACCGCTGTAACCTTTTGCCCCGTCCTCTATTCGTTCTGTTCTTACTGTTCACCATTCTGTTTGACACTGATTCTGTTATCTCTCATCTCTATGTCTCTCTCTCTTGATCTCTATCTGTTACACCAGGGGTCTTCAACCATTTCCAGGCCAAGGACACCTTGGTGGGTAGAGAGACTGAATAAAATTGAGTGTTGCATTTTATGCCTAAAAAAAGTGGATGGTAGGCTACCATAGTATTGTATGTATACCTCATGATGTTTACATTGCAAAGCCATTGAAATAATCATTAAATGCTGCCCTGCTGAAAAGACCAGCTAAAACCAGCGTAAGCTGGTTGGCTGATTTTAGCTGATCGCCCAGCCTTGTCATAGCTGGTCAGGCTGGTTTTTAAGGGGTTTTGAACCCTTTTTTTAACTGGTCAGTCTGGTCATGCTGATCTTAGCTGGTAAGGCTAAGAATAATGTTGATTTGAGAGTCACCGTCTTGTGTGTGTGGTATGTCAAGGACCATGTATACCATCTTGATAGTGCCTTATATCATCTGCTTTCTTTCTGAAAGCAGGCTGTCATCTGCTCAACCGCACAGCATGACCAACGCAAAGCAGATGCGTTTACTCACGTGACCCTCCACTGCAGCGCTGTTGAACCTGATGTGTATCATGCTTTGAGCGGCTCGTGATGAGCAGTGGTGGTGTGAAGGGTTTGTCCGAGCTGCGCACTTCTGCTGACTAGTGCTGTTTAGTCACACTTTAAGATTTGCGAAGGACTTCAACATGTCGATAATTCATACTCCTGTCTCTCGCTGTCGCTCGCATGCGAGTGAGTGATTATTACAGATGCTACCAATGGTGGATCAATCAACAATTCGCAGACCGCATAAATAATTACTTGAGTAAGAGTAAGAAAGTATCCAATTAAAAGAGTACTCAAGTAGTGAGTAACTCGTTACTTTCACAAATGACATAATAGACGTTTACTCCCCTATATTCCATTACATAATACACATTGAACATGTATTACAGAATTATTATTATTATTATTATTAATGGAAATTCTGTCATCATTCACCATCATGTTGTCCCAAACCCATATGAATTTCTTTCTTCCGTGCAACACAATAAGGAGATATTAGACAGAATGTTTGCATGAGTCATTATTTACTTTCAGAGAATGTTTTTTTCTCCATATTTTGAAAGTGAATGGTGACCGAGACTGTCAGTCCCTAACATTCTGTCTAACATATTTTGTGTTCCGCATAATACAAACGTCACACTGGTTTGGAACAACATGAGGGTTGGGAAATTTTCACAGAATATTAAATTATGGCTGAGCCATCACTTTAAAGAGATAGTTTACCCAAAAATGAAAATTCTCTCATTTATTCACCCTCATGCCATCCCAGATGTGTATGACTTCCTTTCTTCTGCAGAACACAAATTAAGATTTTTAGAAGAATATTTTAGCTCTGTAGGCCAAAATTTTGATGCTCCAAAAAGCACATGAAGGCAGTATAAAAGTAATCCATAAGACTCCAGTGGTTAAATCCATGTCTTCAGAAGTGATATGATAGGTTTGAGTGAGAAACAGATCAATATTTGTAATTTTTTGCTAGACAGCAGAAGGCGATATGCAGAGAAGAATGTGAATAACCAAAAACACAAGAAGAAGAATATGAAAGTGATCTGTTTCTCTCTTTCTCATCCACACCTATCAAATCGCTTCTGAAGATACTGATTTAACCACTGGAGTCTTATGGATTACTTTTATGCTGACTTATTGTTTGTTTGTTTAGCTTTAAAAGGTTGCCACCCATTCACTTGCCTTGTATGGACCTACAGAACTGAGAAATTCTTCATATACATCTGAGGTGGCATGAGGGTGAGTAAATAATGAGAATTGTAATTTTTTGGGTGAACTATCCCTTTAAGGGCTCTTGTCAGATCTGGATGAATTTGGTTTGGAAGCATTTCTAGTAATTATTACAGTAAAAACGTGAAAATGTCCCACAAGGACATTTTATATAATGCTGAAATATAAACCAAAGCAAGTAGTTACAGTTTTCAGTGTTGAAAGAATTTAGATTATTAGTTCTGTACAACAGTACCGCTGCTCTCTAAATGCAGAGTACGCAGCCTAGTGCGTAGGGCACCAACCCAGGTCCTGGAACACTCGCTGTGTCTGAAACTGCCCCCATCCACTATATAGTGCACTATTTCGTGTGTCTGCTATTTTGTAGGATTGTCTGAATTCTGAGTGAGCCACTCGTACCCTACTTTTGTTCACTCATTATTACCCACAATGCAGTCTAATTTCAAGTGTACAATTGATGTACACTCGACAACAGTTAATTTCCCATAATCCACTATGGGGAAGATGTACCAGGTGGGAGTTTACTGCTTCCTTCACTCCTGCAATGTTTTATTTCATGCTGAATGTAATAAATTACTTTTTGACAAATCATTACTTGATTAAAATAACATAATAACATATAGAGAGGCAAAACATACAGATACATTTTAAAATGTACTCTTTATTTGATAAAATGTATTTACTCTTTATATTAACACACAGTATATATTAAAAATGGCAATCAGAATGAAGATTTATTGTATTAATATATTATTTAATAAGAATAACAAGTAAGGCCCAAGTATTTTAAAATGACGTTTCTGCAACAGCCCCAGAGCTCCGACACTCGGTGTATACGTCAGCGTCCAAATCACTCACTCATTTCGTTCACTCACTGCTGAGATATAGTGCACTAACTGCCATTCACTATATAGGAAATAGTGAATGAGTGAACGATTTCGGTTACAGCCAGTCTCTCTTCACCATACGATCGCCGCACGCCTGCACATCTCACATGCGTGCGCCCCGCTCACCTCGCTGTGAACACGCAGAAATGCTGTCTTTTCACGCTCCAGTTGTCGATCACGCAAATGGCAGAGCAAAATGAATTTATTTACACTCAACTTGGATGTTTACATGGATTTATACAGTTAATCCGCCTGAAGTAGCTGTGATAGTTTCCAGTACCCCCGCGAGGGCGCAGGGTAAATGCGTAAATACTGTTCATGACAGGATGCAGGACAAAGCGCACTGATATATTGGTGCACTGATTTAAAAATGTACACTTAAAAACTGATGTCATAAGAGCCCAGTTACATTATCACCCTGAAAATGACCATCTCATTACACAGAAAAGCCCGCATTAAGATTAGAGCCAAAACTTACCTCAGTGTGCTGCCTTAAGTTGGAGCTGTGATTTTAATCTTGAAATATCCGTTTGTCTTGGTGTTTAATGAAGGCGTTGCATGATGAAACTGCTCGTATGGAAAATTAAGAGAGACTGATTTCTGAGGTGCTGTGACAGTTGATTGCATAGTTCCAATTTTATTTCTGATTATTTCAATTTTATCAGTAAAGAAATTTCTATTCTTCAAAAGTCATTACTATTGTGCTGTGACAGAATATCTGGTTCAGTCGATGCTTTATTCCTAACCATTTTAGCCACATTACTGAATAAACACCTAGGATTGTTGTGGTTATGTTCTATGAGTTTGTTTAATATGCTGACCTGGCAGATTTTAGTGCCTGTCTGTAGCTACAGACACTATCCTTCCATGCACCACGAAATACGAAAGATTTTGTATTCTTCCACTTGTGCTCCATTTTCCAAGCTGCTCTCTTGAGAGCATGTATGTGATCATTGTACCATGGTGCAGGGCGTTTTTCTTGCATTTTCTTGAATTGAATGGGGACGACGCTATCAAGAGTGCTAGAGAAGACTGTATTTATATTTTGTGTTATTACATCAAGTTCTTCTAGATTTTTTGGCTTACTGAGTATGTGAGACAATTCTGGAAGAGTATTAGTGAAGCTATCTTTAGTGGTCGAAAAATAGTTCTACCTGAACGATAGCGTGGTGTAGATTGAGTGACATTAGCTGATTGCAGCAAACAGGAGACGAGGTAATGATCTGAGATGTAATCACTCTGTGGTAGAATTTCTGTAGTATCAACATCAACTCCATATGACAGAATTAAATCTATCATATGATTATATCGATGAGTTGGTGCTGTCACATTTTGTCTGACTCCAAGAGAGTTGAGAATATTGATAAATGCTAATCCCAATGTTTCGTTTTCATTATCAGTGTGAATGTTGAAGTCACCAACAATTAAAGCTCTATCTACATTAACTACCATATCTGATAGAAAATTTGCAAATTCACCAAGGAAATCTGAGTATGACCCTGGTGATCTTTATACTGTAGCAAGTGCAAAAGATGACTTTTTATTTATATCTGACAGTGTCACATTAAGCATTATTAGTTCAAAAGACAAACTTATATCCTGTCCTCTGAGTAACAAACTTCACTGTAAATTGTAGCAACACCTCCTCCTCAACCCTTCAGAAGAGGCTCATGTTTATAAAAATAACCTGAGGGAGTAGATTCATTTAAACTAATATTTTAATCTGGATTAAGCCAGGTTTCAGTCAAACATAGCACATCCAAACTATGATCTGTAATAATTTCATTTACAATTAGTGTTTTGGTAGAAAGAGATCTAATGTTTAGTCTACCTTTATATGATGTTTTTTTTTTTTTTTTTTTTTCAAGTTTGACCTTAATCAAATTTTTTCTAAATTATTTTGTGAGGGGTTTGTATTTGTTAGTTCAGGGAACAGACACAGTCTCTATATGATATCTAGGTGATACAGTCTCTATGTGTTGTAGTTTATGTGACCTGTGTGATGTCTCAAGGCAGCTAGCAGACGTTCGGATTAACCAGTTTGTCTGCTTCCTGACCTGGGCCCCAGTTAGTCAAATACTATCACTATTAAGACCATGAGCCAAATTACTAGACAGGAGAACGGCACCTTCCCTGGAGGGATGGAGTCTGTCTCTATTTAGCAGGTCAGGTCTACCCCAAAAACTCTTCCAATTGTCTGTAAATCCTATGCGATTCTCCAGACACCACTCAGACATCCAGCAAAAATTGCAAGCTACCGCAAATAATGCAGAGATTGGATGAATTTTCAAGAATTCTTGTGATCGCAAGATTTCAAAATCCTGGAGGGACTGAACCTTTTACCACTTACGCATTTTTGCAGTCCACCGCCAAAGCAACTGGTTGGCAGAGGCTTCTGCTTGGTTTCAGTCATAATTTATTTATTATATTATTGATATAATTAATATTCAATTTATTTATATATATTTTTTAAATGCTATCTCTACCAAAAAAAATTAAAAAAAATAAAAATAGGTTAAAAAAGATTTTTACCATATAAAGGGCCTGAGGAGCATCCTTATTTTTGAGCCCTGTAATGATTTCCAGAAAGGGTGGTTGTGGAGCGCATTTAGACATTTCTAAAAGTAGACATGTTATAATGGTTGTTGTGCCCTTGAGCGGGAATACTGGTTAATCATTATCTTTATTTTTTGCAATTCCGTTTGGCGACAATAGTGGTGAAGGAATTACACACTTCATTGTTTGTTTGTTTTTCTGTGGATTGTGGATATTTACAGTTTTTTCTGAATTGCTGAAACACTAAACCCCATTCTCTGATCCAAATGCTCAGTGGCCTAAACTCATTTGTTGAATCAATCACTCTTTTGGCAAAACCTTAAACAAGTTCAGGTAGTTAGACCTAGACCTGAACCATTTGCAGATCTCATCCACACTTTTTGCAAAACTCTAAACACATTCTCACTCACTAAAACTCTGCTTGTGTTGCAAAACGGTAAACATGGGCATACAGTTGTCATCATTAACACACAATGAGTCAAAATTGTTCACACTTGTTTCTAATGAGGTTATCAAACAAAATACACGAATCACGAAGACGTGATGCTGAGGCAGAATGAATCTCTCATTTACTTTGATTTTGCAGTTGTACAAAATTTTTGAGTGTACTGTAATGTGCTTTTCATTTAGAGTTTTCTTTGTTCTTTGGTCTTTTGCAGTTGAACTACTGTATTTTTACAGTATGCTGGTGCTGAATAAACAGACATTCAATACTGTATTACTTGCAGTATTTACAGAATGCAATATATTCACTGTACTAAGTTGTGATTACTATACTTTTTTTTACATTATTGCAAAATGTGATTACTATATACAATAAACATTCTTTCTGTAACTACATGCCCTGGATGCTGTGTTCTCCATTTTTTTTAATGTAGTTTCTAATGAATGCTCTGTAGTGTTTATATATTGACTGGCTGTGTGTAAGATCTGAAAGCATTGTTTGATTTTGAGCACAGATTAAATGGTTTTGAGGCGATTGTTTGATATTGCCAGAAGAGTCTGGGGTTTTGTGAATCTAGTTTGAAGATTTAGTTTTGTGCTTAAAGTTGTTAGAAAATGGGTGAAGGTTTCAAGAAATTGTTAATAGCAGTTGTGAAAAACTGTAATAATGGCATATTCATTGTATACTGTACTATACCAGCCATCTCTGGTATAAAAGCACCCACAACTCCATGCAACAAAGTGATTATTCTTGAATTAGATATGAATTCTAGAATATGTACTACAGACCACCTTGTGCGCCTCCACATTTGCTGAAATGGATGTGATAACTGCAGCCATAAATATATTCATTAGCAAAGGTGCCAAAACATCCCATTCTTCACATTATGGCTGTACAGGGTGGCAGAGACTGATAACTGAGATGGCTGATGTGGGTCAGACACTAACATTGTTGGAGGGGAGATGCAGGTCTTGGTTCACTCACACACTCTGGTTAAAGAGAAGAGTGGGTGTGTTACAGAGCTGCTCTTTGTGTGTGTCTGGGTGTATGTGTAGTATGTGTATGTCTAAGAGATTTAGCTGACTCTGTGTAAGTTGTGTGTTGCAGAGTTGGCTGACACTGGGAAAAACAGTGTATGCTGAGAATAAAAATGCCAGTTGATGGTTTATCTAGTTGCTTTATGGTTTCTTTTTGTGACTTGGTTTCTTAAATGGCTGTAGCTGAATCCCAATTTTTATATTTCTAATTGTTGACACATACCATCTCTAAAATCATAACCTTAAATGTAATTAATTAATTAATTAATTTAGATTCATACATTTAACTTATGTGGCAGCTTTGCTTTGCCCTCCTATTTGTTGTTATTTTTCTACAACTAATTAAGTTCTACAAACCATCACAAAGTACTCTTTGTCAATAGAGCAAGGTGTTATGGCCAACATTAGTTCAAAAGTACACACAGATGCACATTTTAAAAATCCACTAAAAATAGAATGCAATCTGGGAACAATTTGAGTTGTAGGTATTAGGGATGTGCGAGACTAGTCGACTAGTCGACTAAACGGTTCGGATGCTGCTAGTCGACACTGGAATTCCTAGTCGGTTAATATTTCCCCCCATTAAACTGATAATAATTTTTACACATTTACGTTTGGCTTTATATATTTACAGAGGCTGCACTTAAATTACTGTCATATTAATGTTACATATTTTAAATAGAATTAATAATACAAATATTATTTAAAAAAGAGGGTTATCTGGAGCAGATACAGAGTTTAATTTCACCTCAGTCTGCACGTGCTTCTTCCCTCTCTCACTCGCGGTGTGCGCAGGCAAATGTCCTCTCGCTAGACAAGCAAACTCAGCAAAGTAGTTATGAAATCACTTCGGTGGTGCGGGAATCGGCTTTCCAAATGTTTGAAAGTCCCTAAGGATGTTTTCACATTTGAGTCTTCTTTACATCTGTGCATCTATGCATTTGCCGCTGAGCAGGCTTTTTCAAGCGCAGGACAGCCACCTTAGGTGTGTTAAGTCCCGTCTTTCACCGGACCATGTCGACGTGTTAATTTTACTCATCAAAAAAATTATGCCTTTGAGTTAGTAGTCTAGAAAATAACTGTTTTAGACTAGGTGTGCATTTTTTTTAATCTGCTGATTAAGAAGGCTATTTTCAACGAGGTGCCAACTGCTTAATGTGTTAAACTATCTTTCATTCTGTGTGCACGTCATGTTTAGAATACATTAGGTTTATTGTAGGCTACATCACAGGCATATTTTTTCTATCCTATAGCTACTTTTTTTTTTTTACATCTTAACTGTTTTTGGTTAACGTTCTTTACCGAACAGCTGTCATATTAGATCAATGGTTAATGCACGACTGCACGTCGTGAAATACACGCAACTTTTCAGCACATTTTCTTTCTCTCTCATAGATTTGGCTTAGTCTACCTGTTAATTATTTTCAACAATGTCCTGACTGTTTTAATATGTTAAGTAACTTTTACTTGGTAATTTCCATTTAGAACAGGCTTTTAATGGTTGTTCCATTGATCCTGCACTATTCATTCAATTGTTTTCAATAAATATGTCTATTACATATTCGCTAATGTTGATTCAGTGAATGCATGTCATGTTCTATATTTAATGTACAATGATCATAATTCAAGGCGAGCACGTCACAGATAAATGCCCCTTTTCAGTGGAATTTAGCATCGGATTTGGAATAGATTAAGACATTTTTTATTTTATTTTTTTTTGACTGTTTTCTGAAGGTTGGTTTCTCTTTAGAATAGTCGACTAGTCGGTTATAAAACTTCCGTTTAAGTCGTAGCGCACATCCCTAGTAGGTATATAGTATGTATTGTGACATTATGCTATGAGATTAATCAATTTGATTGTACATCTAGATATTGCAGAGAGTGATTTAACAGCATTAAAGTGCATTGACAAAGTTGTCAGTTATCAGTGTAATATTTACTTGAACTGAACACCACATCCCTCCAGCATTACTAGTGATAGGCCTACGTACTGTATGTACATGAGTAATTTCCATTAGATTATATGTTACATGCACTACATTACAAACAGTAGTTTGTATATATATATATATATCCTTACATTTATATAGTGCTTTTCTAGGCACTCAAAGTGCTTTACATAGTATAGGGGTCCTCAACCACCACCAATGTGCAGCATCCACCTGGATGATGCGACGGCAGCCATTGTGTGCCAGAACGCTCACCACACACTAGCAATTTTATATATACATATTGCCTTGAAAAAGTACTCAGCCCCCAGTGCAGTTTTCAAATTTTTTGTCTGATTAAAAATTTAGATTATATTAAATTATGATTTTTTTTTCCCCCCAGGTTGAACACAGTATTGTATATCATGACAAATACAAAAAATGTCCAAGTATCTTTAAGTTAAAAAAAATTAATAAAACCTATAACAAAACAAAAAATTTGAGAGTAAAAAAAGTATTCATACCCTTCATAATTATTAGGTTAACCTTGCTCTGGTGCAAGATATTGTCTTATAAACATAATCCAATTTGTTACTATAGTCTCCACTAGTGTTGGAAATTAGTGGATCAGCTGCTTTCAATTACTTCATGAGCATAAATACCTTCCCTCTCCAAAAGATCAAACTGTATAGTTGGATTTTTCACAAAAAGGGGCTGTACGGGAGAGTGTCTTGGAAGAATCCTGATGAGACTAAAGTGGAAATTTTTGGCTTAAAACACTAAACGGTATGTGTGGCGCAAAGCAAACACTGCACATCAGCCACATAATACCATCCCTACAGTGAAAAAGCTGGTGGTATTATCATGTTATGGGGTGCTTTTCAGCAGCACGGACTGGCAATCTTGTGAAGATTGATGGGATAATGAATGCTGCAAAATACATGGAGATTTTGGATAAGAACCTACTCTCCTCTGTCAAAGTGTAAAATTGGGAGGAAGTTTGTGTTTCATAACATCCACCATCTGAATCACCGTTCGATTGCTTGAACATAATCGATGGTTTCACAGAAAATGTTTAAATCGGTTCAGTCTTTGAACTATAAATCTCAAGAAAATCAGATTTTAAATGTTTCATTTAGCTAGCATTTTTATTCAAAAGGAACAACTTGAGGTTTAATGTATTGATCAAGGGCACAATGTTAATACCACAAAGACCAAGCCTTGCAGGGTTTGAACCTACAACCTAATGATTATCAGACCAAATCTTTAACTATTAGGCTACACCACCAAAAGTGGCTTTAAATGATTTTGTAAATATTTTTTTTAAACATATATTAACTAAACTCTGCTAAAACCATTAAACCGATTGTTTACAAAATGGCTTTGCAGCTGTAAATGTCTGGTAAGTGAAACATATTTGCATAGAATTTGTCTTAGAAACCAAAGGGACGTGATCAAATAGAAAATTTCATATAAGTTTATATTGGCATCTACATCATCTGTATGTGACAAATTAAGAAATGCAAGTGTGAGATATTGTTAAAAAGTGTATTAAGTACAGTAATGTATGTTTGTGCCCTTTTAGAAAGATTTTGGTCATTAAAATGCAATAGAGCCAGTAAGCACGGAACTAGAGACCTGTGCAGTTTTGTCTTGTTTGCATGCACCATCGAATACTTCCTTGAACTGCTTTGCATAATTGTTGATTCACCTTTTACCAACACTAATCTACTGGAACATGATGAAGAACTCCAGTTGGAAAATTTGAAGTGATTAGAGGTAATGAAGTATGAGGGATAAGCTTTTCTGAACTCAGTCAAATGGAAGTTGCTGCAACCTTTAGTAGTTGCAAAATGAGCTAAAAGCTCACAGTGTGAAGTTCACTCCCCAGGCCTCCATTAAAGAACCAGTGATACCCCTACTGTTTAAGCATCCCGACCAGCCCAACACGGCAACAACATTGGCTCAACATTGGTTTTCAACTGCTTCAGATGTTGATTATTCCAGAATTTCTTAGAAGCAGAACTCTCTGTTTTATATACACTGGCGGCCAAAAGTTATAAGGAATAATGTACAGATTTTGCTGTTTTGGAAGGAAATTGGTAATTTAATTCACCAAAGCGGCATTCAACTGATCACAAAGTATAGTCAGCACATTACTGATGTGAAAACAGCACCATCACTATTTGAAAAAAGTCATTTTTGATCAAATCTAGACAGGCCCCATTTCCAGCAGCCATCACTCCAACACCTTATCTTTGAGTAATCATGCTAAATTGCTAATTTGGTACTAGAAAATCACTTGCCATTATATCAAACACAGTTGAAAGCTATTTGGTTTATTAATGAAGCTTAACATTGTCTTTGTGTTTGTTTTTGAGTTGCCACAGTATGCAATAGACTGGCATGTCTTTAGGTCAATATTAGGTCAAAAACGGCAAAAAAAGAAACAGCTTTCTCTAGAAACTTATCAGTCAATCATTGTTTTGATGACAACATCAGTTTCATGTACAACAGTAAAGAGAAGACTCAGGGGTACAGGCCTTATGGGAAGAAGTACAAAGAAAAAGCCACTTTTGAAACAGAAAAACAAAAAGAATAGGTTAGAGTGGGCAAAGAAACAGACATTGGACAACAGATAATTGGAAAAAAGTGTTATGGATCTTAACCCCATTGAGCTTTTGTGGGATCAGCTTGACTGTAAGGTGCATGAGAAGTGCCCGACAAGACAGCCACATCAATGGCAAGTGCTACAGGAAGCGTGGGGTGAAATGTCACCTGAGTATCTGGAAAAACTGACAGCTGGAATGCCAAGGATTTGCAAAGTTGCCATTGCTGCACGTGGAGGATTTTTTGATGTAATAGTAATTTTTCATGTTATTAATGTCCTGATAATACATTGTGATCAGTTGAATGCCACTTTGGTGAATAAAAGTACCAATTTATTCCATAAGAGCAAAATCTGTACATTATTCCAAACTTTTGGCCGCCAGTGTATATTTGTGTTCACCAAATGTATTTGTTAATTTTGAAGCTGAAGGGTTGTTGGCAGCTCAGAGAATAAGTACTCCACAGTATTAATGGGCACACTGGCAGTTCAAAACCTGGTTTGGAAAGCTTAGCACTGCCACTTTGCCTCGAGTAGTGCACTTAAAATATGTGTTAGTGTTGCCCTGGTATGACTTCCACTGGGATCTGACCACCCTGTCTCTGTCTCTGTTTGAGATAGGAGTTAGACAGATACAGTATACCCTGAGGTAAATGACATTCTGCTGCATTTGAAAGCCTAACTTTATCTTCACATCATCTTCATTCTTAATTTAGCCCTTTGTCTAGTGCACCTCTAATTTGTCTCTTAAGTATTAGTATTTTTTATTTTATTTTTCCTGATTGTGGGCTGTTTTAGATTATACTCAAAAAACACAGTTGTGTTTATCCACATTTAAACTATTTATTTAGAAACCAGACATAATCTGTATCTAGTGAGATGTAATTAGAACATACCTCGGCACTGAAGTTAAAGGGATAGTTCACCCAAAAATGAAAATGATTTCATCATTTACTCATCCTCATGCCATTCCAGATGTGTATGACTATCTTTCTTCTGCTGAACACAAAGAATTAAATCTCTGGAGTCATGTGGATTATGTTTATGCTGACTCTATCTGCTTTTTGGAGCTTCAAAGGCCTGATCACATTAATTTGCATTGTATGGACCTACAGAGCTGAGGTATTCTTCTAAAAATCTTAATTTGTGTTCTGCAGAAGAAAGTAAGTCATACACATCTGGGATGGCATGAGGGTGAGTAAAGGAGGAGAGAATTTTCATTTTTAAGTGAACTAACCCTTTAATTGTGCCTGATTAGTTGTATTGTTGAAAAGAATTAATGAAACGTAAATTAATCATATTTGGTAAATGATTTATCATTGTGTTTGTTGGTAAATTATTTAATAGGGGTAAAATTTAAAGTGTCAGTCTTCAATTGTAATTAGTGGTGTATGAAAAGGCAAGCATCAATAGATTTATTGCTGGCCATTAGCCTAGTTGATATTAAACTTGGATGTATAACTACCCAGAAACTTTTGTGGTATGGACATTGTTGACACCTCAAATTATATTAGACTTTTTGAGGAAAGGTGTGCTATTGCTTTTCTAAGCAATCCTGGGTGCAAAAATCCTATAGACTTAAATTGGAGTGACCTAAGCCATATCTAGAGACCAGAGTATAATAGAGACTTTGGGTGGGCTCTTTTAACTTGGGCTGGTAGCAACCACCCATGACAGCTACTTAGCAATGCCCTAGAAACCACTCAGAACACCCTGGCATTTCCACATGACACCTTAGCATAGCAATGCTGAGTTTGCACGTGCAAGTCCACTCCACAGAAATATTATTGCTGTTTACTATCTTAAGTGGGCAGATGTATTTTTAGACTGTGGTACTGCAAAGTGAGCAGCCAGACAGTGTGTGTGTGTGTGTGTGTGTGTGTGTGTTATGGTTTTGCTCTCACAAACATTTTGTAAACATTTAAAAAAAGTAAAACATTTAACAGGATGAGGCTAACATAGCTTCACCGTGACAGTCTGCAACGTCCAAAGACGATAAATCTTTCCCAGCTTCTAAGCTGCTCAACAGATCCATAATGTGCTTAAAAACAGCATGTAAAAAATTTAATCCTCCATACTACTGCACAAAAAAAGCTTCAGGGAACATTTTGCTTTAGCCTAGAAAAGCTAACCTTTTTAACCAGGCACTATTCTGGGTACACTGAGCAGACACCAGTTCATGGGTTTCATAGGGAATTAGGCAAGATTCCTTTTTTGACAGGGGGACATGTGAGAAAGTTTCCTAATTCTAGATATGTCACACAGAAGTTTCATCAGTTGTGGAGAATGGAGGGGTAATCTCTAAGGACTGTGTTCCTGTCTGAGCTATCTATAAAGGGGAAAAGACAGGGAAGATAGCAGAACTAACCTCCATAATATGACACATCAAGTCAAGCACTGTGAGAGATCTGTTTACTCAGCAAATTGTCTGCGACTGTTGTTTTGACTAAGACTATATATAGGGCTATATTCACACAGTCATTGGGATTGTCAACCATATATTCAAACAGGTTTGACTCTCTAATTGTCCTGTCCATATAAGAGTAGAGAGGAGCAGATTGAATAATGTCTGTATAAACAGGTAAACAAACTCAATATCACGATATCTTTGAGTAATCCCTGTAACCATTGTAACTTCATATTGCATCTTATGTATTTTATTTTTTTTATAAATTATATCGCAAGGTCCCGCTGTTTTCATCCTCTCACATATGCAGCTTTTTTATATAAGTTTTGCCTTGCTCCCCATCTACACAATAGACTATTTCATGCCATTTTTAATAATTGGAGGTAGGTTGACAGCTCTAACATTAATGATTGAAAGCAAAGAATAAGCAATTATGTGACAGACAAGTAGTTGTCGACTTCAGTTTGTTCTTACAGCACATACACTGGTGGCCAAATGTTTGGAATAATGTACAGATTTTGCTGTTTTGGAAGGAAATTGGTACTTTAATTCACCAAAGTGACATTCACCTGATCACAAATATAGTCAGGACATTGCTGATGTAAAAAACAGCACTATCGCTGTTTGGAAAAAGTCATTTTTGATCAAATCTAGACAGGCCCCATTTTCAGCAGCCATCACTCCAACACCTTATCCTTGAGTAATCATGCTAAATTGCTAATTTGGTACTAGAAATCACTTGCCATTATATCAGACACAGCTGAAAGCTATTTGGTTCGTTAAATGAAGCTTAACATTGTCTTTGTGTTTGTTTTTGAGTTGCCACAGTATGTAATAGACTGGCATGTCTTAAGGTCAATACTATGTGTCAAAAATGGCAAAAAAAGGCTGTTTTGGGGAATGAAGGCTATACAACGCTTGAAATTTCCAAAAAATGGAATATTTCATACAAAGGTGTACACTACAGTCTTCAAAGACAAAGGACAACTGGCTCTAACAAGGACAGAAAGAGATGTGGAAGGCCAGTTGTACAACTAAACAAGAGGATAAGTACATCAGAGTCTCTAGTTTGAGAAATAGACGCCTCACATGTCCTCAGATGTCAGCGTCATTGAATTCTACCCGCTCAACACTAGTTTCATGTACATCAGCAAAAAGAAGACTCAGGGGTGTAGGCCTTATGGGAAGAATTGCAAATAAACAGAACAACAAAAAGAAAAGGTTAGACTGGGCAAAGAAACAGACATTGGACAACAGATAATTGGAAAAGAGTGTTATGGATCTTAACCTCATTGAGCTTTTGTGGGTTTAGCTAGACTGTAAGGTGCATGAGAAGTGCCCGACAAGACAACCACATCTATGGCAAATGCTACAGGAAGTGTGGGGTGAAATGTCACCTAAGTATCTGGACAAACTGACAGCTGGAATGCCAAGGATCTGCAAATCTGTCATTGCTACACATGGAGGATTTTTTGATGAGAACTCTTTGTAGTAATTTTTCACGTTATTAATGTCCTGACTATACATTGTGATCAGCTGAATGCCACTTTGATGAATAAAAGCAGAGGTGGGTAGAGTAGCCAAAAACTGTACTCAAGTAAAAGTACAATTACTTTAAAAACATAATTACTCAAGTAGAAGTAAAAGTACTAACATAAATAATTACTTGAATAAGAATAAGAAAGTATCCAATTAAAAGAGTTCTCAAGTAGTGAGTAACTCGATACTTTCACAAATGACATAATAGATGTTTACTCCCCTATATTCCATTACATAATACACATTGAACATGTATTACAGAATTATTATTATTATTAATGGAAGTTCTGTCATCATTCACCATCATGTTGTTCCAAACCCGTATGACTTTCTTTCTTCCATGCAACACAATAAGAAGATATTGTGAGTCTTTGCCTGTTTTTTTTTTATTTATTTTTTTTTATATTTATTTTGAAAGTGAATGGTGACAGAGACTGTCAGTCCCTAACAATCCAAAAGTTGCCCACAATCCACCACGGAGAAGACGTACGATCTGGGAGTTTACTGCTTCATTCACTCCTGCAATGTTTTATTTCATGCTGAATGTATTAAATTACTTTTTGACAAATCATTACTTGATTAAAATAACATAATAACATATAGAGAGGCAAAACATTCAGATACATTTTAAAATGTACTGTTTATTTGATAAAATGTGTTTACTCTTTATAGTAACACACAGTATATATTAAAAATGACAAACAGAATGAAGATTTATTGTATTAATATATTATTTAATAAGAATAACAAGTAAGGCCCAAGTATTTTAAAATTTCATATGTGACGTTGTTTCTGCGATAGCCCCAGAGCTCCGACACTCGGTGTATACATCAGCATCCGAATCACTCATTTCGTTCACTCACTGCTGAGATATAGTGCACTAACTGCCATTCACTGTATAGGAATTAGTGAATGAGTGAACTATTTTGGACACAGCCACTCTCTTTGCTATACGTTCGCTTCGTGCCTGCACATCTCTCACATGCATGCCCCACACCCCTCGCTGTGCATGCATAGAAATGCTGTCTGTTAGCGCTCCAGTTGTCGACCACGCAAATGGCAAAGATAAAGGCATTTACACTTAGCGTGGATGTTTACATGGATTTATACAGTTAATCAGCCCGAAGTAGCTGCAATAGTTTCCAGTAAATGTGTAAATACTGCTCATGACATACGGGACAAAGTGCACTGAAATATTGCTGCACTGATTTAAAAATATACATTTAAAAACTGATGTCATAAGTGCTCTGTTACATTATCACCCTGGAAATGACCACATTACACAGAAAAGCCCGTATTAGCATTAGAGCCAAAACTTACCTCAGAGTGCTGTCTTAAATTGAAGCTGTGATTTTAATCTTGAAATATCAGCTTGTCTTGGTGTTTAATGAAGGCGTTGCATGATGAAACTATTCTTTTTTTTTTCACTGTGTGGAGTGAAGAAAGTGTTTCACTTTGAAAAGCTTGATGCTGCAGCAGTGAGTGAGTGACAGTCTGTGACAGCACGCACAGCTGTGTGAACTTCCTCTGTCGTAAAAGTCCCATTCAATAATCTCTCAATAAATTACACATTAATTAAAATTAAACCCAGTAATGTAACGACAGGAACGCCACCCATTGTAAAGAAGTAAAAGTAAAAAAAAAAAATAATTAGAAATTTACTTCAGTGAGAGTAAAAAGTACCCACTTTTTAAAAAAAAAAAAAAATAAAAGTACGAATTTTTTCCCATAAGAGCAAAATCTGTACATTATTCCAAACTTTTGGCCGCCAGTGTACCTTCCAAACTTGCTCTCAAAATTCGGTTGCGAGTCCTGAAGATTTAAGGGAGTCACTTTGGTAAAAGAATGTGGGTATAAATCTTTTCATAACTGAAATGTGTATGAATGAACAAAACTGTATTAAGAGCACCAAACAGGGCTAGCACCGTATTCTGCTGTTGTGTGAATGAAGCTGAAGTGATTTATGTTGCAATGTCCATGCAGATTTTTTGGTCCTTGATATAACATTCATGGAATTGTCATGAAGTAATGACAGAAATATTAATTTAACATTATTCAATCCAAACATTTTCTATGCGTCGCTAATGCAGTTGCAGACATGGTCCTCAGTCGAGTGGCGTTCACAACAACAGTTATTTACGGTGTCAAAGTGTCCAGAAGTCATTCATTTAAAAAAAAAATGTTGATGATTTCTGGGAACATGTGCAATAATGACCCTTGGTGATGTGATGTGGGTATATCCAGTGACTTGTCTAAGTTGAGAAAAGATTAACTTAATGCATTAAGCACTGTTGCAATTAAAATGCAAATGCTTTTCCCTCCAGTAGTTTTTTGCCTGCAATACATATTTGTGATCAGATCTTCAAAAGCTATGCTCAGTTGTGCCACCAGAAATGTTAGGGCATCCAGCAATGGGAACATAAGTAGTGTATTACTAACAATGCAGCCACTTGGCAACCTCCAGCGATAAAATGAAAGATTCTTTCAAGGACTCTTTTCTTTGTAATAAATACAGAAACAACTCTCCTATTTATAATTTGTTTTTACATGTCTGTTATTTTCGACTGTTCAAATGCTGGAGAGATATGGGTGAATCCTATGAGGCCGCATCCTGTGGGTAATGAAGAAACTGATCGCTGTTGCCCTTCTGCACACGATGTTGTTGTATACCAATGAGAGTTCCTTTGTAATTACTCCTACCAATTACTGGCAACTGCGCTAGTATAAGGTTTTAAAAACTGGACATCGAGCTCATGTGAGGGAATGTAGCTTGAAACCTGGTGGATTGAGAGACTGTGTTTGACTGTCTATTTTCTGTATGTTGTTCTTTTTTTTCTGCTTCCTCCACACAGTCTCCCGTGGCACTCTATACTGTCTGTTTTGAGTTGAGCTTTATGTAGCTCTCTAGTGTATCATGGTTCTGTGATACCTTAAAGATATTTTGATGAGTTATTTTTTCTTTATTTTTTTTCTTTGATTTTGTTCTTTGTTTGTGATCAGCTGGAGTAATTGGAGTGTTGGCCATAAAATGTTCTTTCACGTCCCTAGTTTGACAGGTATATATGCTTGATTTGGGTCTGTGGGTATAAAATATGTGAAGTTAGCAATAACATTGGATATTAAAATCAAGGAAGAGCTCATAAAAAATCTGAATACATAGTATTCATTTTTGTATTTATTTAAAAAAAAATGGATACTGTTTATGTGTTCAGTCATATTAATAATCACTCTTGGTGAATTTGTATTGTAGTCACATAAATTTCCACATTAGCATGTTTATTGCATAACTACTTGTAGGGTTTCAAATAATTTATTTAGTTATGTTTTTCAGCCATTTTTTACATAGCTAAATAATTTCTTCTTTATTTCACTATACAGTGTGTGTGTGTGTGTATATATATATATATATATATATATATATAATATAGAAAGCATATATATGCATATGTTGAATCTTATCCTGTACACCTCTGGTTTAATATAGCCCAGAGTGGGCTCTTTGGGGATCTACATGTAACTAGTCCAAGCTATGACGCCAGCAGCCCAAGGACAGGGGAAGATAAATGGATAGATTCGCCAGAGGGATGGTTTCTCTTGCAAGTTTAGCATATCAGTACTTCCTCACATCCCCCCCCCCCCAATTCAGGATGAGGCTTACACATAAGATTGGGCATTTATTTGTATGGATAGAACTTTACAAAGACCTCATTGATTTTCTAATATCAAATAATTTACATATATTGGTTTTTTGACATTTTTTTGACTTTTTATAGAGTAATTTAGTGATTTTCACTTTTAAAGCAGCCTTGAGTTGAACCAAACCAACCAGCTCTGAGATGAATCACTGGATTACAAAGTTTTTATTTGAAGCGAAACAGGATGTGAAAATCAGAAATAAGACAAAGAACTTTGTAAAATTCTTTTAAGAGAAAGTGAAGTGCTGAACTCATGAAGAAATGCAAATGATGTAATCAAATCAAACACAACCGTGCAATTTAAAACTTGATTTATAACAAATAATTTTAAGTATAAAACAATGTATTTTCAGTTTTTTGAAAATATTTAGATATGCAAATATGTAAGCCCTTGAAAGTGTAGGGAGAACACAATTATGTCATTCCCAATGCTTCATAGGAGTAGACAATAACTGCTGAACTCTTTTGCTATGAATTTAGTTTCCAAATGGTAACAGCAACTTCTCTGACTGGTGTATCTATCTTCTGGTTTGGCATACCACCAGGCCAGATTTCCAAATTGATAACAGTTCACTATTAGGGGCCGTTTACACGACAACGTTTTCAACTAAAAATGGAAAACTTTTTATGTGTTTTGGCTGTTCGTTTACATGACAACGGCATTTTGGAGCTTGAAAACTCAAACTTTTGAAAACAGGTTTCAAAGTGCAAGTTTTTGAAAACGACGCCATTATCGTCTCTGTGTAAACATACAAAAACGCGAATTTGTGAAAATGATGACGTCATGCGCATGCGTATTACGTGCTATATAAAGAATGATGGATTGATAGGCATCAATTTGAGATGTATAATTATCAATATGAATACTGGTGTCTGTGCAAATAACAATAATCAACAATTTATTCATTTGGAGTGTTTTGTATGGAGTGTGAACATTGTACAGTAGGCAGAACCTGCAATTTGAAAATCTTGAAATTAATGTATTGATTCAGATGGGAAAAATGTATTTGTATTTTAAATGTTATTTATTTACTTAATTTTATTTGATGTACCTTTACTCTGCAATTCATTCACCCACCGCTTATGTATATAGCCTATAGACAGAGATGTTATGTCATGTACAGTATTCAATGATATGCTTAGAATATGAAGACATGAGGCAGTGAAAATGCATGTTAGATCCAGTGCACACAAGACCTCTCTCTCCGTCCGAAGATATCCATATATCAGAGTTCTGTCTGATATCCGAAACCAGTCAACATCACAGCTTGTTATGTTAACTTACTCTCCTACCAGCCCAAGAGTCAGCAGGGGGGAATACAGAACAAGGCAGGAGATGAAGAGATGGTAAAAATGAGTTTATTGAATAATCTTGAGAGTTCAGTCTATAGGCATGTGCGCGAGTACTTCAAAACAACGCGCGAGACATTCAAAACTACAATGGCGGACTACAGGACTATGTTTGTGCTGCTCAAGATTTTGAGTTTGTTGACGCTTCTCCAGCAAATAATTGTAATAATAAAGCAAACTCATCGTCCGTCCAGACAAAATTGCTCGATGCTTTCTCCATCTGCATTGTTTATATTCACCGCTCTGTGGAAGAATGCTTATGTGCGCAGACGCGTAGTGTTTCTTTACAAAGTGACATCGCCAACTACTGGCCTGGCATGCATAATACAGCCTTTTTAGTCGTTTTCGTGGATCCTTGTGAACTTGGGATCTTTTTGACAACGTTGTCGTCTGTATGTGAAACTTTTCAAAAATGCAAAGGAAAAATGTTTCCGTTTTTAGTACATCGTGTCATTATTTTGGTCTGTTGTTTTAATCATTTTGTAATATCTTTGGTTTCTGGAAAATATTTTGCTTTTTATATAAGAAACATAGATCAATTGCCTTTAAGATACTCTACAATCTCTAATCATTGAAATATCCCCGTCCCCTGCAATAAAGACCTCTGGTATGCCAGACAATACCAATATAGAACTCCTTTAAAACACCTTGTTCTTTTTAATGGGACACTTACATTAAGAACCCTCTCAGCATGCTATTTTTTTCCCCTTACAGCCCCGTTAAAACTCGTCTTGTTAATGTGATTGCACTTTTTGCAAATGACCTTAAAAAAGAAGGGGAGACAAAGAGGAAGGACAGCAGAGAAAAGGATGTTATGAAGATGTTAAAAGAGGAAATAAAAAGAGAAAGTAAAGAAGGTAGGAAGACATTAGACAAAATTGGTATTTGAGGTTGCAAAGTTAGGCCACAAAAGGACATTGGAGGCAAAAGTTTTTATTGGTTTCCTTGTTAGTCTCGTGTTTATTTCTCCTGAAAATGTCAATATGTGATGATTGCACTGTCAGACTTGATTGTGGTCCTTTTAAACTAACACAATTTTGATTATGGAATAAAAGCTTATTTCCAAAAATGACAGATTCAATTTTCCTCCTGAGATTATTCTTGGAAACTGTCACATGGTATGAGAGTAAACACAAAAGATGGATGCAAGATGCATGAATCAAATGTGCAAGTAGTTATTTACAGTGTCAGTTTATTAGAGGCATTTGTGCATTACAATCAACTGTGTGAAGAGTGCAATATACAACACCCTTATATTTCTTTTCACAAATTCAAAACAACTTAAGAAAAAATGTGGCAACAGCACCTTGTCAACATGTTTAATTATTCATCGAAGAAAAAAAAAGAAAAAAGTATCTAGAATTATATCTCATTAATTATTTGTTTTAATTCAGTTTCCTTATGACATGCTTGTTGCAAAGACAGAAATTTGATTTGAAATTAAATAATAAGATTAGATCATTGGTTCTAAACTGGTTTTAAAATCAAACATTACAATTTATTAACATTACCACAAACCGCATAGGCCCAACAATATGGAAAATTATTAACAAAACATAGGCTAAGCTGAATAAATGCTCAGAATAAATTTTATAAATGCCTACATTTTCTGAATGGTTTCTAAATGTCTTTTGAATGGTTTCATGCTCTTGGCAGTCAATAATTCACTGCATCAAACACATTGTGGTTGGCACAAACTGTTGTTGTTCTTGTTGTTTCAAATAAACCCATTTTTAATTTAGTCTGGATTATATCTCATTTTAGAGAACCTTGCATAGTTTTGTTAAAGGTTTGCAAGGATTAGGACATGTCATGCAACCTGTCCATGTTGGCATTTAGCATAACTCTGTTTGTACTGGCAGTAAGAAAGGCTCAATATGGCTAAACTCTTTATCTCTTTATCACTTATTCAGGGCTGAACCTATCCTCACCAGGGTGAAAGAAGATCACACTAGGATAATCCTTCCTGCGATAGATAATATCAAGTACAACACCTTTGAGGTGCAGCAATATGCTAATGCAGCTCACGGCTACAACTGGGGCCTCTGGTGCATGTACATCATCCCACCACAGGATTGGTTGGACAAAGGAGATGAGACTGCCCCCATCAGGTAAGGGCAGCCAATGGTCTACTTCATAATATATGAAGACATTCTCTGAAATATAAATGACCAGGGATATAAGAGATTAATATTTAAAACGTGATAAGGTGGCTTTAGCCTTCTGTATTTTCAGTATTAATGTTTTCATTTACACTGCAAAAATATATTTTTTTTTGTTTTCCAATAGAAATATCTGAACATCCTTAAAAGAAGATAAATTTCATATTAAGAAGCAACATTGCATAATGTATTAAGAATTGTTATCAGAGAATATATCTTGAGTTAAAGGAATATTCTGGGTTCAATAGAAGTAAAGATAAATCAACAGCATTTGTGGTATAATGTTGATTACCACAAGAAATAGTTTAGACTCGTCTGTCCTTTTCTTAAAAAAAATAATTAATAAAAAAAAATTGAAGTAAAATTGAGGCACTTACAATGAAAGTGAATGG
This sequence comes from Myxocyprinus asiaticus, assembly GCF_019703515.2. Lineage (NCBI taxonomy): Eukaryota > Metazoa > Chordata > Actinopteri > Cypriniformes > Catostomidae > Myxocyprinus > Myxocyprinus asiaticus. The sequence goes on along the minus strand of NC_059346.1, from coordinate 11,870,235 downwards.
AGCCAATTTTTGTAGGGTTTTAGGGCAGAAATGTGAAGCTGATAATTTTATAAAAACACATACATTAATTCTTCTGTTAAAAGTCATGTATTATTTGACCTGTAAAGTTGTTCAAATCATCATTTTGACAGTCATTTTTGGGTTTTAGGGTTGGTTGACATTACATTGTCATGGCAACGAAGTTGTAAAATTAGCTGTACCTTTACACAGAAAAAATGAGTAAGCAATTTTATCACACTAAAATCATGTTAACAAGCATATTGTTTGTCTTGTGGCTATACTTCTGAAACTTTGCTTATTTTAACATTTACAGATTGGCCCCATTCACTTCCATTGTAAGGTACCTCAGTGTAACCCAGATGTTTGCATTTTTTAAAGAAGGGACAATTTGAAATTATTTTTTGTGGAAATCAATATTATACAATGATCTTGTATTACAGATGTTTTGATATTTTTATTTTGCAAACATGATTTATTTAAAGGGATAGAAAGTTAAGCTCATCATCATATAGTGAAAGTGAATTGTGACTAAGATTTTCAGTCCCTATCATTCTGCCTAGCATCTCCTTTCTTTGTTCCATGAAAAAAAGTCATAGGGGGTTTGGACAACACAAGGATGAGTAAATGATCACTGAATGTTCATTTTTAGTGAATGTGAACTATCCCTTTAAAATACATATTTTTGCAGTGTACCTGAAGGTTTTGTTGGTATTGTTTCATAAAGTGCAGAAAAAAGCTTCTCATATCATAACGCTCTACGCTATAATAACTCATTTTATGCCTAAAACCGACTTCGAGAGATGAGCTTTATTATAGCTCTGCCGTAAACCCTGAAGAGTCATGGATATAACCTGCCAGAGGAGAGTGGACTGTTTCATTTCGAACGAAATCTGGTCAAGGTCACTATTGTGTGAGAGTATCAGGACAGCCGAAATCCCATTCATTATTCATGTCCCTGACTGATAGATATTTGGAAGGAGAAGCTAGGCCAGTGGCCCAATTTTCTGGAGTTGATCTCCACAAAGCCTCATTTTAGTTACTGATGTGATTTTTTTTCTTTCTTTTATTACAGTAATATTAAACACTGTATGAGCTTTGGAGTGCAAAGCAGATAAATAACTCACCACAAAAGTGTTAGGGATTAACTAACTAAAAGTAACGAACACATTAATATGGGATACATTTGAAAATTGTGTTTTCATTTTCGAAATGCTCTCCGTCCACACTGCCATTTTCAAGTGTTTTCCAAAAGTTGATCGTCCACACTGAAATGGATGAAAACTTTTAAATCCCTTCACTGCACATGCGAAAAATCGCCATTCCAGGTCAAGTCAAGTAATTTTTATTTGTATAGCATCTTTCACAACACACATCGTTTCAAAGCAGCTTTGCAGAAAATCATGCATTAAGAGAAAATGAAACCGTAATATCTATAAAGTCTTAGAGTCATCGTGTATTTGGATTAAATACGATTATGAAGTGTGTATAAAAATAAGTAAATAAATAGTAATTGTGTTTAGAAACCCAGTGAGCAAGCCAAAGGTGACTGTGGTAAGGAATACAAAACTCCATAAGATGTTGGTTAATTGAGAAAAATAACCTTGGAAGAAACCAGGCTCACTGTGGGGGCCAGTTCCCCTCTGGCATAACAGCATGAATATAATGCAAATATTACTTATTTATGTGCAGTGCAAGTCATGATTTAAAATGATTAAACTAAGTAAGTGTTAAGGGCCAGTGTTTAAACAAAGATTTTTTAAGAACTGTAAGATTAATGATTAATGTCTTTGAAGTATATCCTGGATTAACTGCAGAAGTTCATATAGATGCATTGTCCTTTGTTAGTTGGCTGATGAAGGCTTTTGTTAGCAATTTATTGATAGTCTATGTATTCCATTTTAAGAGTGTAGTCCATCATTAGACCAAGGTGATGCTGGCCGAGATCAGTGACGTGCTTTGCAGTTCAACCAGCCGGTCTATCCTAAATCCAAGGTTCAGGCAATGGCATATGAAGTATCCCATGTCTTATGGTTGGAGTTGGAGTCATTTCATCCACTGAGGTCCATCGTAATAGACTGAAGTGATGTCTGGCTGGCACTGGATGCATTTAAGAGACACATAGCGGTGAAGTCCAATAACAAGCAGAAATGGAGCTGGATTCGGCCAGTTCTGGTGACCTTGGGATATGATTCCCAAGGTTGAGACATGGAAACAAATAGAATAATATTAGCGTAGATGCCATTTAAATTTTTTGCTGAGTTATAGATCATGATCAGTGTTTCAGGTTCCGGCAGACCCAACTAAAGCAGCCTAATTGTGTGCTGAAGAATAAATTAGGTGAATGCCTGGCTAAATAGATGAGTCTTTAGTCTAGACTTAAACTGAGTGAGTCCCAAACAGTGTTAGGGAGACTATTCCATAGTTTAGGAGCCAAATAAGAAAAGGATCTACCTCCTTTTGTGGATTTTGATATTCTAGGCACTATTAACAGGCCAGGGTTTTGAGATCGTAATGAATGTGACGGAATATAGTGTGGTAGAATGTCACTTAATACTGTGGAGCTAGACCATTCAAAGCTTTGTATGTAGTTAACAAAATTTTAAAATTAATACGAAATTTAACAGGTAGCCAATGTAACAATGATAAAATGGGGCTAATATGATCATATTTCTTGGTTCTAGTCAGCACTCTGGCTGCTGCATTTTGAACCAATTGAAGTTTATTTACTGAACTTGCTGGACATCCTCCCAGTAATGCATTACAATAATCTAGTCTTGAGATCATGAATGCATGAATTAGTTTTTTGGCATCAGCAACAGAGAGCATGTGTCATAACTTAGCAATATTTCTTAGGTGGATGAATGCTGTTCTACAAACACTGGAAATTTGATTTTCAAATTACATATTGGTATAAAATATAACACCCATGTTCTTCGCTGTTGAAGACGATGTAACAGTACATCCATCGAGAGTCAAATTATATTTTAGCAGCTTTTTTTTAGAGGTTTTTGATCCAATAACTAGTACATTTGTTTTGTCGGAATTGAGTAAAAGGACATTTCTGGCCATCCAATATCTGATTTCATTGATGCACTCTTCTAATTTGGAGAAATGTGAAATTTCATCGGGTTTCGAAGAAATATAAAGTTGGGTATCGTCGGCATAACAGTGGAAACGTATTCCATGATTCCTGATAATATCTCCCAGGGGAAGCACATATAAGGAGAAAAGCAAAGGCCCTAAAACTGATCCCGGTGGCACTCCATACTTAACTTTTGTTTGATTTGACAATTCCTTGTTTACATAGACAAAGTGGTAGCAGTCTGCTAAATAGGACCTAAACCATGCTAATGCAAGTCCACAAAATGCCAACATAATTCTCTAGCCTTTTCAAGAGAATATCATGATCTATCATGTCGAAGGCAGCACTACGATCTAAAAGCACTAGAAGAGAAATGCAGCCGTGATCAGATGATAAGAGCAAGCCATTAGTAACTCTGATAAGTCTCTGTATTGTGGTGTGGCCTAATGAAATTGTTCATATATACTATTTCTCTGTAGAAATTAACATAATTGGGAGGACACAACCTTTTCTAGTATTTTCGACATAAACGGGAGATTTGAAATTGGTCTATAATTGGCCAATTCTCCAGGATCAAGTTGTGGCTTCTTAATAAGCAGTTTTATAACTGCCATTATAAAGTTTCTTGGGATATGTCCTAAGGATAGCGAGGAGTTAATAATATTAAGAGGTTCTGAGATTACAGGGAATACCTCTTTTAAGAGCTTAGTTGGTATTGGTCTAACATTCATGTTGTGGCTTTGGATGTTTCGATATGTTTTGTTAGCTCTTCATGACCTATGACAGTGAAGGATTGAAGTTTCACTTGTGGAAAATTATGAGACACTGTTTTCTTAGGTACGGTGACAGATGATTGCATAATTCTAATTTTATTTCTGATTATTTCAGTTTTATCAGGAAAGAAATTCATGAAGTCATTACTGTTGTGCTGTGACGGAATATCTGGTTCAGTTGAGGCTTTATTCCTAACCAATTTAGCCACAGTACTGAATAAACATATAGGATTGTTGTGGTTATTTTTTATGAATTTGCTAAAACATGCTGACCTGGCAGTTTTTAGTGGCTGTCTGTAGCTACAGACCCTATCCTTCCATGCACCACGAAATACTTCTAATTTTGTATTCTTCCATTTGGGCACCATTTTCCGAGCTGCTCTCTTGAGAGCATGAGTGTGATCATTGCACCATGATGTGGGGCTTTTTTCTTTCTTTATTTTTAATCAAGGGGCCTGGGTAGCTCAGCAAGTATTGACCAGGCTGAAACAATCACACCATCTTTTTCCAGAGCAGCCTGTATTTCTCCTGAGGTTACCTGTGGGTTTTTCTTTGTATCCCGAACAATTCTTGTGGCAGTTGTGGCTGAAATCTTTCTTGGTCTACCTGACCTTGGCTTGGTATCAAGAGATCCCAGAATTTTCCACTTCTTAATAAGTGATTTAACAGTACTGACTGGCATTTTCAAGGCTTTGGAAATCTTTTTATATCCTTTTCCATCTTTATAAATTTCCATTACCTTGTTACGCAGGTCTTTTGACAGTTCTTTTCTGCTCCCCATGGCTCAGTATCTAGCCTGCTCAATGCATCCACGTGAGAGCTAACAAACTCATTGACTATGTATACACAGACACTAATTGTAATTTAAAATGCCACAGGTGTGGGAAATTAACCTTTAATTGCCATTTAAACCTGTGTGTCACTTTGTGTGTCTGTAACAAGGCCAAACATTCAAGGGTATGTAAACTTTTGATCAGGACCATTTGGGTGATTTCTGTTATCATTATGATTTAAAAAGGAGCCAGACAACTATGTGATAATAAATGGCTTCATATGATCACTATCCTTAAATAAAAGACAGGTTTTTTTTGCATGATCAGTTAAAATTTCACAATTTCTGCCAGGGTATGCAAACTTTTGAGCACAACTGTAGATCTGGAAGATTATTAGTGAAGCTATCTTTAGTGGTCAAAAGAATTGTTCTACCTGAACGATAGCGTGGTGTAGATTGAGTAACATTAGCTGATTGCAGCATACAAGAGATGAGGTAATGATCTGAGATGTCATCGCTCTGCAGTAGAATTTCTTTAGAATCAACATCAACTCCATATGACAGAATTAAATTTAGCGTATGATTATGGTGAAGAGTTGGTCCTGTCACATTTTGTGTGACTCCAAGCTAGTTGAGAATATCAATAAATGCTGATCCCAATGTGTCATTTTCATTATCTATGTGAATATTGAAGTCACCAACAATTAAAGCTCTATCTACAGTAATTAGTAGATCTGATAGAAAATTTGCAAATTCACCAAGGAAATCAGAATAAGGCCCAGGTGATCTATATACTGTAGCAAGGGCAAAAGACGACAGAGATTTTTTATTTATATCTGATGGTGTTACATTAAGCATTATTAGTCCAAAAGACTTAAACTTATATCTTGTCCTCTGAGTAACACCAAAAATTTCACTCTAAGTTGTAGCAACACCTCCTCCTCGACCCTTCAGACGAGGCTCATTTTTATAACAATAACCTGGGGGAGTAAATTCATTTAAACTAATATATTAATCCGGTTTAAGCCAGGTTTCAGTCAAACAGAGCACATCCAAATCATGATCTGTAATAATTCCATTTACAATTAGTGCTTTGGTTGAAAGAGATCTAATGTTTAGTAGCCTTATCTTTATATGATGTTTATCGTCAAATTGGATTTTTTTTTTTTTTTTCAAGTTTGACCTTAATCAAATTTTTTCTAAATGATTTAGTGAGGGGTTTGTGTTTGGTAGTTTGGGGAACAGACACAGTCTCTATATGATGTCTAGGTGAGACAGTCTATATGTGTTGTAGTTTATGTGACCTATGTGACGTCTCAAGGCAGCTAGCAAATGTTCGGATTAGCCAGTTTGTCTGCTTCCTGACCTGGGCCCCAGTTAGTCAGATACTATCATTATTAATACTATGAGCCAAATTACTAGAGAGGAGAGTGGCACCTCCCTAGAGGGATAGAGTCCATCTCTCTTTAGCAGGTCAGGTCTACCCCAAAAACTCTTCCAATTGTCTATAAATCCTATGCTATTCTCCGGACACCACTCAGACATCCAACAATTCAGTGACACTAATCTACTATAAACCTTGTCAATACGATGAGCAGGGAGGAGGCCAGAGCATATTACAATGTCTGACATTGTTTTTGCAAGTTCACATACCTATTTAACATTATCTCTAGTGATCACCGACTGGCAAAACCAGACATCGTTAGTGCCAACATGAATAACAATTTTAGAAAATCTACGTTTAGTATTAGCCAGCATTTATAAATTTGATCTGTTGTCAGATGCTCTGGCACCCTAAATGCATTTAACGATGGTGGCTGGAGTCTCTATTTCCATGTTACTTACAATAGAATCACCTGTGACCAAGGCTCTTTCAACATGATTCTCAGTGGGTGAGTGGGGAGAATCGATTGGAAACTCTAACAGGAACGGGAGAGTGTTGTCACTTTGCTGAGCGAGTATGCTGCCGTGACATCACCCAAATGCCCTGCTGTGGGGGCTCTTCAGCCTGAACCAAAGTGTGTGTGTTGCTCGCTGTTCTACATGCATCCAAAACAGTATCTACCGGCTTGTCTTTCTCACTGACCTCCACTAGCGTTTGGATGCGGGTCTCTAACTCATTAACCTTCTTGACTTCTTGACTTACCGCAATTGTTTGTTGTTGTTGATTGTTCCTAAGCGGCAAGGGTTTGAGATCGATGTGAATCCCTCATGCAATTGTTTGTTGTTATAGATGTTCTTGATAAGCGGTGCTTTGAGATCGATGCAATAATCCATGTGACCCAGAGGAGAAAACGTGTGCACATGGTAAAATGCATGCGCAATGTAAAATACACAGTTTAATCATGATAAAAATAGAAAGCGGATGCACTTGGAAAAATGCATGCAATTAAATCGAGATAAAAGAATAATGCGGGGGAAAGCCTGATGTGTGCTGAAAAATGGCAGATATTAAAGATTAAAAGCTGAAAACAGATAGATAAGTGATGCTAAAAAAGCTAGCAGGCTACAAACACAGACTCGAGCTAGGCACCAGCAGCAACTGGAAGTGATATCAACACGGTCAGTTACTGGAAAAGATCATGTACGGTCTGATACGCACTTGTCCTCGTGTCCCATTGCTGGACAGCAATTCCGAGTAAACTTCCCATCGCATTTGAAGGAATGCAATGTGAAGGCTGTACAAAGTAACATTTATCTTCAACAACACTATCAATGTGAACAGTAGGCACAACAACATCGCTACAACATGGGCCACTGTCTTGATTGTTTTGGGTTGAATGAATCATATGACTGCGTGACATGACAACAAATACGTCATCGTTTTTAGATATCTCCGTTTCCCCTGTCCATACTACAACATGAAGATGGCATTTTCAAATTTATCCACCTGGGAGAGTGTTGTCGAAAATCTACGTTTTCTCTGTCAAAAACGGTATCTCAGTGTGGACGGAAGGCTAAAACGTAGAGAAAAAGATGTGTTAGTGTGAAAAAGATTAGTGTGGATGTGGCCTAATTTCTTAAGTAGCATGACAGTCGCTCAGCATTTTTCAAAACATAGTAGCTTTTCCAGTAACCAGCAATGTTTTTCAATAAGTAGTGGTTTAATTTAGACAAAGCGCAACATCACTATTTTTTATTTACTGTATTGTATGTGCTGCTTTACAGCCGAGCGAACAGGTGTAATAATTAAGGCTGTTGTTTTAACACATTAATTCAGTGTGATTGATTTAATTTTAAAAAATTACGCAATTAATCATGCCTCATTACAGTGCAAAATTTCTGGAGCAATTCAGTTTGCAAGGAGCAGACAGCAGAGCTCCAGCTGTAAATAGTAGGCTTGCTTATGAGCGCTGGACCGTGGAGCAGAGGCGGGCCTGGACTGTGGAGCAGAGGTGGGCCTGGACCGTGGAGCAAAGGCTTGCTTGTGACATGGCATGGAGCAGTCTGGGGCTTGGCTGAGACATGGCATGGAGCTGACTGAAGCTTGGCTGTGACATGGCATGGAGCAGACTGAGGTTTGGCTGTGACATGGCGTGAAGGAGACTGAGGCGTTATTGTGACAGGCTCAGGCGTTGCTGTGACATGGCATGGAGCAGGCTGAGGCATTGCTGTGACATGGCATGGAGCAGGCTGAGGCATTGCTGTGACATGGCATGGAGCAGACTCTAGCATGGCTGTGACATGGCATGGAGCTGACTCTGGCGTGGCTGTGACTTGGCATGGAGCTGAATCTGGCGTGGATGTGACATGGCATGGAGCTGACTCTGGCGTAGCTGTGACTTGGCATGGAGCTGAATCTGGCGTGGCCAGTTAACGGTGAACCACTTATCAGTAGGGCAAGGTCGATATACTGAGTTAGGCTGTAGGTACTCCAACCATCAGACATCAGGGAGGAGACTGGCTCAATCAGCCCTAAACGGAAACAGTCCTTGAGGGCAGTCTCATTAAAGTCGACCTTGCAGGCCAGAGTGCAGAAGTCCTCTACATATTCCTCCGGGGGACGATTCCCCTGACGTAGACGTAGGAGTTGAACTGCTGGGTTCATGGTTAGGTGAGGTATTCTGTAACGATGGCTGGCAGTAACAATGAAAGGCAGACGAAGACGATGATGAAGTGGGAACCCAAGTGCAGTTTATTTACATAAGTGAAATCCAAAACGTGAATCCAAAACATAACAAACATAAACGATTTGACTTGACTTGACAATGTTACACAAACACAATGTCACCCGCTGTAACCATCAACCCGTGTTGGTTTCGTTTTTAAAATTCAAAAACTGCTGCCTCATGCATTACGACCAGCGGTTTTATGGCAGAGATGTCGATTGCTCATTGTGTCACAGTCCGTCTCCCTCATGTTCTTCAAGGACTCTTATTTTGAAGTTTTCCCCTGGACTACATCTCCGATAGTTCACTTCCTTCATCTCTTCCATTTGCTCCTCATCATCCTCACCTGTATTCCATACCCTCATTTAGTTCCTTGTGTATAAATACCCTTTAGTTTTGTTCATCCATTGTCAGTCCTTGAAGTGTTATGTTGTGTTTATGAAGTGTTACATTGAGTTATGTTATGATGTTTAGCTTTATTGTTTGTTCCACTCCAGCGTTGGTCCCACTCCAGCAATTGTTATTAAAAGATTTAAAGTATTTACTCCTGTGTCTCCTTTCTTCCTCTTCCACTCCAAGAACCCAGTGTTACACATTGGCATAATCGTTTGCGACTGCCATATTCTGCAATGTATATGTTTGAATGAGAAATGACAGCGCCGTTCTGGAGTGCAACAGGAGAAGATTTACAGTGATTAATAATTTAAATTCTACTCTCCACCTCACACAATGCTATTGTATGCTCCTAGGGAGCACATCGGATCAGTGCATTGCCCTTTGGACTACTTTTGTACTGATTTTTGCCATTTTTCTGAATAAATTATTGTGACTTTATCTACCTGTTATGTGTTTTATATGCTTAATAAATGGTTATGGTTAGGTTTAGGAGTAGGTGTGGGATTAGCGGCTGTAAAATATATATAAATTAATATATTGTAACAAAAATTATTGCTACTGTACATTAATCTACTTGTTACATGTTTTTATATTGTTGAAATATGGTTATGTTTAGAGATTGTTACAGTTCTAAACAGTTCACAATGTTACAGAAGAACTGACCTAAACAAAATGGATCTACCCGCAGTTAGAATCCTCCTCCTCGAACAAGGAGAACGTCCAGTTGAGGATCACGTGCGTGAGTTTCTCCATCTAGCGAATTTGGTGGACTATGATGACCACTCTCTGGTGGTTTTCTTCAGGGCTGGTCTTAATAGTGCACTAAAGGAGCGGATGCCTCTGGCGGGTCCTCACTGGATGCTGTGTGACTTTGTGGATGTGGCACTGAAACTTTGCAGCTCACCTTTCACTGTTGGTGTGGAGGATGAGGACTTTGAATCTCCTCCCACAGTGGACGTCCTCCAGCCTTCCACGGCCCCTGTCTCCAAGGTAACTCCTTACTCTCCGTACATTTCCCCCATACACTGAATTATGGTGGGAACCCCGGGCCACAACCAGCGCCCACACCTGCCATGGTTAATGAGTCAGTGCCCATGCCTGCCACAGTTAATAAGCCAGTGCCCATGCCTGCCACGGTTAATGAGCCAGTGCCCATGCCTGCCACGGTTAACGAGCCAGTGCCCATGCCTGCCACGGTTAACGAGCCAGAGCCAATGCCTGTAGCCTCAACCATCCCAGAGCCAATGCCTGTAGCCTCGACCATCCACGTAATCACACTCCCTGCTGGCCGGAAGAGGAGGAGAAGGAAAAGGACACCTTCACTCCAGTCGCTGCCAGTGCTCACATCCACGGAGGTTGTTCCCCAGCCTCTGCCCATGTTCACAACCACGGAGGTCGATCCTCAATCTCTGCCCATGCTCATGACCATGGAGGTCGATCCCCAGTCTCTACCCGTGCTCTCGACGGTAGAGACGGTGGAAAAGCCCCATTAGTTGGTTATGTATTATGTTCCACTCCAGCATGTTTCCTTGATTGATTCCTAGTCTGATAGTTGTTCCACTCCAGCATGTTACCTTGATTGACTCCTTGTATGATATTTTGTTCCACTCCAGTGTCTCCTTATTAAAGACTTGAAAGTTGCTGTTGCTTCTCCTCTCTTCCACTCCTTGAACCAACATTACAATTGGAAGTCATTCCAGTGCCTCTTCTCTCAAGCTCCCTGTGTATCTACTGCAGCTCAGCTAGCCTGTGACTATTCAGCACTGAGGATCCCAGAACTCATAGCACACAGCAGCAAAATGTATTGAAATTATTCATGTTTACTCTTAGATGAAGGAAAAGTCCAGTTGAAATGCCGGTAAATAGGCAAACGGTGACATACAGAAGCAAAAGACAGTAACTGTTTATAATTTTCCATGCAAACATCTTCAAAAAAAAAAAAAAAAAAAAAAAAAAACAATTTCCAGATTCTGTACTGTGAGAATTCTGTAATGCAAGAATGAAATAAAAAAAATAATAAAGAATAGATGTGTGTATTTTTATATAAAAATTATGAGATAATTGAATACCTCTGAAAATGTTTAATTCCTTGAAATTTAATATTTATGTATTTTTGTAGCTTGTTTTGTCCCAGTCATCAAGATTTGTTACAGTAACAGCATTTTTCTAAGTGAAGCATCAAAACATAACAAAACATAATTTAAAATGACATACCACTTATCAAAAACAGTCTTTTTGCCACAATGAAAATATTTCTTTTCAAACTTGTTTACATTGCTATGTACTCTGCAAACACAATTAAATCAATATCACTATACAAATGAAAATCAATAATGGTGTAAGTAAAAAAAATTCATTAAGACAGCACTCTTTACACAAAGACTTTCTTAGAAATCTGATTTGTTTTTCTTTGTACTCAAAATAATAAAGCACAGAAGAAATGTGGTTCAAACAAAAATGTTGTTGCTGAATGTTGTTGAAATGTACAACTAGCATGTACTGGGTTATTAAGGAGGCCCATTTTGACAAACAAATGAATAAAAATCTTAAAAAAAATAAAAACATTCAACTAACCAAACGAAAAACGACAGTCAACGACAAAACAATCTTGAGTTTCTGAAACATAGTAGATATTTTGTCTGCAGAGATTTGGCAGCCTCAGAGTAGACTTGCTTTCTTCATGACAAACCTCAGATCTGACCCAAAAGTTTTAGAACAAAAGCAAACAAAGAGTAAACTTGGTGATACAAAGGGTTCAACAGACTCTCTCAATACCCTTTGGATATTTTGTTGGTTTTGAATAAACCCAGTGCACCCCTTACAAAAATTTTTAAATAAATACTGCACCAGTACCCATGGAAATGAATACTATATTTATGTATCATGGTTTTTGCAAGGTAATTCAAAGAATCCCATGGTACCATGCACAAACAACATTAATACAGAATCCTGGCTCTCAGGGTTGATAGATAGATAGATAGATAGATAGATAGAGTGCTGGGTAGTAATGTATTATGTAATCAGATTACAAAAATCAAGTATTTGTAATTGGATTAAATGACTCATAATTTGATTAGTTATTTTTATTTTTTTATTTTTTTCTCTCCTTTTCTCCCCAATTTGGCATGCCCAATTCCCAATGCGCTCTAGATCCTCGTGGTGGCGTAGTGACTCACCTCAATCTGTATGGCGGAGGACAAATCTCAGTTGCCTCCGTGTCTGAGACCGTCAGTCCATGCATCTTATCACGTGGCTTGTTGAGCGCGTTACCGCGGAGACGTAGCACGTGTGGAAGCCCACGCTATTCTCCGCGGCATCCACGCACAACTCACCACATGCCCCACTGAGAGCGAGAACCACATTATAGAAACCACGAGGAGGTTACCCCATGTGACTCTACCCTCCATAGCAACTGGCCAATTTGGTTGCTTAGGAAGCCTGACTGGAGTCACATAACACCCTGGATTCGAACTCGCGACTCCAGGGGTTGTAGTCAGCGTCAATCCTCGTTGAGCTACACAGGTCTCCCGATTACAGTTATTTTTTTATAGATTACATGATTACATATTAACAAGGCAATGGAAGTAAATTGTTAATAACATATTGATCATTTTCATATCAATATCATCATATTCTTACCCTGAAATGCAAAAGTTGAAAAAATGTTCAACCTTTTATGTTAAAACAGTAAGATTTCATACTACCTCACCAATGGTGTGCTCACACATTAACTTGCTTCAAAGGCTTCATTAATGTACGTAATGCTGCTATTGTTTTATGCACTTAAAATTAAATTGATGTCTCAGTGTTTTGAATTATAAACTTTTGCCATACACTTTCATTGCTGTTAAATTTAATATATATTTCATTCATGTAATGTTTAATGTACTTTTTAAAAATGTCATGAGGACCTCTTTTTGTGAGTCTCTTCTTGTTAGTAATAAAGATTGGAAAACATTTTCTTCTTGTTTGTACTTTTATAATAAAATGATTTTTACTCAAATGCCTGTGACTTAAAATAAAATAGAATTGTTGAAAGTATCCAAAAGTAATCAGATTAGATTACCCAGAAAATGTAATCTATGAAATTATAGGCTCTATTTTCGTGAGGTCGCAAAGTGCAGCGCACACACTACAACCGTGCACAAAGTCTTATCCAATTTTCATGAGATCGCTAATTCTAAGTGTAATTTTTGTGCCAGCTCAAAGTGCAAATGGGTGTGGGTGGGAGTGTTTGCACTACTTGGGGTGGATGCGTGCAAACTAAGGGTATATTTTATGTATATGAAGTGGCGCAAAACGCAGTTTGCTATTTTCCTTAGAAATATGTAATTGCTCTAAGACATTTCAATACCAGGTCTTAACTCAGCATAAAGTCCAAATTCAGTTCCTGCATTTGCAGCTTGGAGATTTCACCAGCAGGTGGTAATAAAGTTCATGTCCAAATTCTGAAAGTACATCAAATGATGTCCCTTCAATCGCTGTTGAAACAAAAAATTATGTGATTTGTGTTAAACTTTCTAGAGGTCTTGGTTTATTATTTAAATTATCTTTATTATTATTATTTTTATTGTTATGTTTATATGTATTATTATTATTGTATATTTACAATTGTATTTATGATTTAATTTGACTAGTAATTTTCCACCTGTCGTTGTAGAGTGATTTTTAAGTCACTGCAAAATGGGCCAGTGGAAGAAGTTGGAGAGAGTAAAATGTTTGGAATTAGTATGATTTTTTTTCGCCACTTCATTATTTGTATTATATTTTTTGTTTTGTTTGAAGAGTAATTTAAATTTAGAAATATTTTTGGTTTACATTACAGAAAACTGGCTATTTACACTACCAACTTCTTATTAATGTACTGTCTTTGTTTAAATCGTTGGTGCTTGAGGGAATGGATTATATAATAGGACAAAGATGCTGGAATAATCCACCTCCAAATTAAATTGCAGTTGGTTCAGCTTTTTGCGTGTTGCACGCATGATTTCGCCAAACCCACTTGTGCCTAGACTTAGTGCATGCTTGCACAAAAATGACTTTTGACTTTACGCTTATGACTTAAGCATTGCGTTGCGCTTATCGCTTGCACTCTTAAAATAGGGTCCTACGTTACTGATTGGATTTTTTTTTCACGTAATTTGTAATCAGTACCTGATTACACTTCACAAGTAATCTGCCCAGCACTGTATATACTGTATATACATGTATGTATATATATTATAAATATAAATATAATATATAGTAAATATTATAATTCAGACAATTCAAATACATCACGTACCTAACATACATTTTATTGTGACAACAGACATTTAGACAATACAAAAAAGTGTTTTTAAAAGTCAAAAACATACCCCTATTACTTACCTTCATCCCACTGCTCTATTTTTAATTGTTGGTCTATGTAGCCTACTCATGCATCAGACGGGCACTTTTGGAGCGTCTCACTTTGGTTGCGTAACGTCTCACTAGTTTTCAGTGCCTCTAGTCCAAAGATACCTTTTGATACTTTGAAAAATTAGTCTCAAGATCCCAACTTGGTCCAGCTGTCTTTGAGCGCAAAACCATGCTGAAGCGCCGACTGCCCCTACTGTATCAAGGTGGTACATCAAGCTTGAATTGCTCCGGTAGTAGGAACATACTATATATAATTAGTTCCCTATCTGTCACTCACTCGACGTTGTGTCGATGTAGTGACACTAGGGGTCACTCTTGGGAGCCCGAGACACCTCTGGTCTTTGATAAAAGGCCATTGAAAATGTATTGTATTTATGGTATTTGCATGCCACTCCCCCGGACATACGGATATAAAAGGAGCTGGCATGCAACCACTCATTCAGATTTTCTCTTCGGAGCCGAACGGTCGATGTTTACTTAGTAAACATGTGACGGCGCATTTCAGCGGCTTCTCTCTCCTCTGCACTGGTGCACTGCAAAGAACACCCCTGGGTGCTTCGGCAGAAAAAAGAGAGTATATTTTTCTAAAAGAGTATATTTCTCTAAAAGAGCGGCACACACGGAAAGTCTTTTTAAAGACTCGTCTTTTTAAAGATGCCTTTCCGTTTGTGTGTTATTCCTGGTTGCGGTCATTACCTCTCAACTTCAGATGGTCACGATCGTTGTCTTTCGTGTATGGGCACGACCCATGTGGAGACAGCATTCGTGGATGGATCATGTACTCTCTGCGAAAACATGAGCATGGCAACGTTGCAGTCGCGGCTTGCTTTTCGTAAGCAAGCCCGCGAAGCTGATGAGCTCTCGAGCGCAGCATTGGAGAGCCAGCTCGTCCAGTCGGATGCAGAAGCCTCAGCTGAGCTCCTCCCCTCGGTGACGGTCGCCCAGTCACAGTCTGATGCGGAAATGACAGACATGCTTTCCCGGGCGGCCACGAGCGTCAGGCTAGAGTGGAACCCTCCACTCTCCTCTGAACCCTCGCGGCTCAATGATTGGTTCCTGGGCTCGCGGCGCCACTCAAAGCAGCCACGCCCCGCTCCAGTACCTTTCTTCCCGGAAGTGCATGAGGAGCTGACAATATCGTGGGAGGCACCTTTTACTGCCCGGTCCCGATCTTTCAGCTCCCCCGCCCTCAATACCCTCGATGGCGGGGCGGCCAGGGGCTATTCGGTGATTCCCCCGGTGGATAAGGCGCTTGCGGTGCACCTATGCCCGCAGAGTACCGCCACCTGGCACGGACACCCAAAGCTCCCATCCAAGGCCTGTAGGTTCACATCATCACTGACAGCCAAAGCCTACAGTGCTGCTGGACAAGCCGCCTCTGCCCTGTACGCCATGGCTCTCCTGCAGGTCCACCAAGCCAAGGCGCTAAAAGAACTGCACGAGGGTAGTTCCGCCCCAGATTTGATGCAGGAACTGCGCTCAGCGACTGACCTCACTCTCTGGGCGACGAAGGTCACGGCGTGGTCTCTCGTGCGGGCGATGTCCACCATAGTGGTCCAGGAGCACCACATTTGGCTCAACCTGGTCGAGATGGGTGAGGCCGACAAGGCACGGTTCCTTGCTGCCCCTATCTCCCAGGTTGGCCTATTTGGCAACACCGTTGAGGACTTTGCCCAACAGTTCTCGACGGTGAAGCAGCAGACGGTCTATCCAGCATATCCTGCCCCAGCACGGCTCAAGATCCTGCACCCCAACTGCTCATCGCCAAGGGCGTCCCCCTGTGGTGACTGCACCAGCTCCGCCGCATCCCGCCCCTCTGACCCGGCCCCGGAGTGGAGCCCACCGCAGTAAGCAGATGCCACCTGTCTCACGACCGACCGACAAGAGCCCACGAAAGGCTTCGAAGCGACCCTGAGACGGATGACCCAGGGACGACGAAACCCACCTTGGAGCTGGTAAGCAGACCACTCCATCCCTCGGTGGAGGGCCGGGAGGAGAATCTTTTGTTGCTTTCTCATTTAATTTCACCACATGCCAAAGTGGCTGCGGTCCCCAACAGTTCAGCAAAAGAGCGGTTTCCTCGTTCCCTGGGTCACATAACTGGTGTGCATGGCTGTCATCATGACCACCGTCCACCTTTTTATCCTTGCAGGATTGGCGCTCCAGTGGCAGTCTCCCCACCCCTGCATGCCCAGCTGTGTCACAGATCCGCCCCCAATGTGACAGTTTCCACAGGTTGCGAGGACAGGCCTCTTCCTACCCTGTCCCAGGCTGTTCCGGGGGTTATCACAAGGAGCCAGGTAAGTGCTTCGATGTCCCTAGACTCAGCACGGCCACGACATGGTTTGGCAACTCGAGCTCTGACCCGCCGCGAAGCCCCACCTGTCAGTACATCAGACGAGATTGTCCCTTTGGTCCCCCTAGCGCGGAGCTTGGATGCATGGCTTGCACTTTCCAATCCGTCGGGATGGCTTATCCGGACCGTCCGACTTGGCTACGCGATTCAGTTCACCAGATGTCCACCCAGGTTCAGCGGTATCCACTTCACCTTGGTGAAGGACGAAAACGCTGCTGCCTTGCACGCGGAGATCGCCACCCAATATGAAGAAGGGGTTTTACAGCCCCTATTTCATCGTACCGAAAAAAGGCGGTGGGTTGCGGCCAATCTTGGACCTGCAAGTACTGAACCGGGCTTTACACAGACTCCTGTTCAAGATGCTGACGCAAAAACGCATACTGGTGAGCGTCCGGCATCAAGATTAGTTCGCGGCGGTAGACCTGAAGGATGCGTACTTTCACGTCTCGATTCTAACTAGACACAGACCCTTCCTATGGTTTGCATTAGAGGGTCGGGCGTATCAGTACAAGGTCCTCCCTTTCTGTCTGTCCTTGTCCCCTCGCGTCTTCACGGAGGTTGCAGAGGCAGCTCTTGCACTTAAGGGAGGTGGGCATTCACATTCTCAACTATCTCGATGATCTCACTGGCTAATCCTAGCTCACTCTCGGGACATGTTGTGTGCACACTGGGACCTGGTGTTCTCGCACCTCAGCCGATTAGGGCTTAGGGTCAACTGGGAAAAGAGCAAGATCCTCCCTGTTCAGAGCATCTCTTTTCTTGGTTTGGAGTTGGACTCAGTCTCGTTGACAGCGCGCCTCATGAACGAGCGCGAACAGTCGGCACTGACCTGTTTGAAGGCGTGAAAACAGCGGTTCCACTGAAACTCTTTCAGAGTCTCCAGGGGCATATGGCATCCTCAGCGGTGGCCACTCCGCTCGGGTTGATGCATATGAGACCGCTTCAGCACTGGCTTCAGACTCGAGTCCCGAGATGGGCATGGCTCTGCGGGACATACCGCGTGGTCATCACGCAGGTCTGTCACCGCCTCTTCAGCCCTTGGACCGACCTCGCATTTCTACGGGCAGGGGTTCCCCTAGAGCAGGTCTCCAGGTGTGTCGTGGTCACGACAGACACCTCCAAGATGGGCTGGGGCACCGTTTGCAGTGGGCACGCAGCCGCCGGCTTGTAGATGGGACCGCGGCTGCCTTGGGACATCAACTGCCTCGAGTTGCTGGCAATTCTGCTCGCCCTGCAGAGGTTCCGGCCATTGATCCAGGGCAAGCACTTGTTAGTTCGGACAGACAACACGGCAGCGGTAGCATATGTCAACCTTCAAGGCGGTCTGCACTCCCGTTGTATGTCACAACTCGCCCACTGTCTCCTCCTCTGGAGTCAGCAGCAGCGAGCCACTCACATCCCGGGCAACCTCAATACTGCAGTGGATGCGCTGTCACAGCAGGTTACCCTCAGGGGAGAGTGGAGACTCCACCAGCTGATCTGGAGTCAATTCGGACAGGCACAGGTAGACCTGTTTGCCTCCAAAGAATCCTCCCATTGCCTGCTCTGGTACGCCCTGACCGAGGCACCTCTCGGTATAGACACGCTGGCACACAGCTGGCCCCCTGGACTGCGCAAATATGTGTTTCCCCCAGAGATCCTACTTGCACAGACCCTGTGCAAGGTCAAGGAAGATGAGAAGCAGGTTGTCCTGGTAGCACCCTACTGGCCCACCCAGATGTGGTTCTCGGACCTCACACTCCTCGCGACAGCCACCCCCTCCCCCCCCCCGGCGAATTCCCCTGATGAAGGACCTTCTTTCTCAGGGACGGGGCACCATCTGGCATCTGCGACCAGACCTCTTCCCGACGGGAAGACCCCCAGAGATGCGCAGTCGTATAGGTGCTTTCCTTCCTGCAGGAGAGGTTGGAAGGGCGGCTGTCCCCTTCCACCTTGAAGGTGTACATAGCCGCTATAGCAGCACACCATGACACAGTGGACAGTAAGTCCTTAGGGAAGCACGACCAGATCATCAGGTTCCTGAGAGGTGCCAGGAGGCTGATACCCTCCAGACCGCGCCTCGTTCCCTCATGGGACCTCTCTGTAGTTCTTCAGGGTCTACAGAGAGCCCCCTTTGAACCTTTGCAGTCAGCTGAGCTTAAGGCACTCTCCTTGAAGATTGCCTTCCTGACTGCGCTCACTTCCATCAAGAGGGTAGGAGACCTGCAAGCATTCTCTGTCAGCGAAACGTGCCCAGATTTCGGTCCGGGCTACTCTCACGTGATCCTGAGAACCTGACCGGGCTATGTACCCAAGGTTCCCACGACCCCTTTTAGGGACCAGGTGGTGAACCTGCGAGCGCTGCCCCAGGAGGAGGCAGACCCAGCCCTGACGTTGCTGTGTCCGGTGTGCACTTTACGCATCTATTTGGATTGCATGCAGAGCTTTAGAATCTCTGAGCAGCTCTTTGTCCGCTTTGGCAGACAGCGGAAAGGAAGCGCTGTCTCCAAACAGAGTATCGCCCACTGGCACATTGACGCCATAACTATGGTATATCACGCCCAGGATGTGCCGCCCCCGGTAGGGCTACGAGCCCATTCTACCTGGGGCGTAGCGGCCTCCTTGGCCCTGGCCAGGGGCACCTCTCTAACAGACATTTGCAGAGCAGTGGGCTGGGCAACACCCAACACTTTTGCGAGGTTCTACAACCTCCGGGTGGAACTGTTTTCGTCCCGTGTAGTGGCACGCAATACAAGCAGGTAAATCCAGGATGTATCGCTTGCACATAGTGCCTTTCACCTCTCCTGAGCTGAAGACGTGCACCATTAACTCCCAGTAGTGTTCACAAACTGTGTTTCCTGGTTGACTTCCTCCGAGCCCTGTGGCAGTCGAGTTTTCAGAGAGACTCGCTGCCGGCCCAGTACACGTGCTAACTAAAGCCCTGTACTGGGGTAGGTGCTCCGCATGTGGCGGTTCCCCGTAGGTAACCCCATGCGATGTATATCTTCCGCTAATTCTTTTCCCTGTTGGCAAACTGTGTCTTCCTTGGGCAGAGGCCCCCCCTGCTTGTAGTAACTCCTCCCCCATTGGGTAGGACCTACCATGAGACTTCTCCACATGACATACTTCCGACATAGCTCGGCAAGCTCGGCAAGACCATGTGACGTATTTCCACTTAAATACCCCTCCTCTCTCTGGGTGAGGTGTGGTCTCCGCGGTGTCCTCCCCTTGGGAGGAACACCCCCTGACTAGAACTGTTCGGCCCAGTCGGATAATCCCCCTTTTTTTAGGGAGTGGAAAAAAAGAAGGGGAACAGAGGCCACGACTGGGCTAGCCTGTCCCTATCTTTTGGGTAGTCGACTTGTCCCGTTCAACCCTCATAACAGTGTTGGGGGAGGTTACGTGTTGGCCTGGTGTGCTGGCTACAAGGCACACAGTGGTCTGCCCATCACACACCGCCAGTTCACATAACACAGTTCAGCCAGTTGCGGCATTTTGTATAGGGACCCCTAGTGTCACCACATCGACACAACGTTGAGTGAGTGACAGATAGGGAACTGTGTACTACTTACTACTTGCGTAACCTCCGTTCCCTTATGGAGGGAATGAGATGTTGTGTCCCTCCTGCCACAACACTGAACTACCCACTGAAATGGCCGGACCTTGTCTCGGCTCCTCAGCATAAAACCTGAATGAGTGGTTGCATGCCAGCTCCTTTTATACCCATATGTCAGGGGGAGTGGCATGCAAATACCACTCGCCAATTTTCATTGGCTTTTTACCAAAGACCAGAGGTGTCTTGGGCTCCCAAGAGTGACCCCTAGTGTCACTACATCGACACAACATCTTATTCCCTCCATCAGGGAACGGAGGTTACGCAAGTAACCAGGATGTTAAATCGATAAGATATGATAAGATAGATACTATGTTTAATATATATATATATATATATACACACACACACACACACACACACACACACACAGTATGTATATATAGGTAAATAGTGCTGGTTATTACTATTTATAATCATACTGGTGCATATAAATGAAAATAATTAAATATCATTCTTGTGATCATTTAATGAGAACATACCTTGTTTATTTTTAACTAGATGTTTTCTGTATTTAACTTCTTATTTTAAATCAAATTGGCTACAATGGCTGTTTGGCCGAAATGATGGTTCCTCTGATTGAAATCACCCATTTAAGCCATTTCAAAGCAAATACATAAATATCGAGCTATTTATTAAAAACAGGTGGAAAAATATAAATATTTGATTAAATATATAAATAATTTCATCAGTTTTTTTTAGCTGTATATCACCTAGCCCTGATGGATAGATGAAACATAAATCCAGATCGTGAGCCAAATTAAAATATTATTCAGATGACAAGAGAATATGAATGCACTGTTCAGGTTTTAAATTATTATTTTTTTTGTTTGTTTGTTTGTTTTGTTTATTTCTGTCACAGAACACCTGCAATGATTGGTTGCTCCTTTGTGGTCGATCGTGAGTATTTTGGAGAAATTGGACTGCTTGATCCGGGCATGGAGGTTTACGGAGGAGAGAACATTGAACTTGGTATGAGGGTAAGTAAGATCATGATCAAGCCATATCTGTGTGCTAATGTCATTATTTGCTGTGGATAATGTATGTAAAGTGATATAAATGCTCATCAAACAATTTCCAGTTCCAAAGATAACACAATGAGGTGTGTGCCTTGTTAATTTTGCTCAGCTGAGACATTCACAGTCCAATGTGTTCATGTAATTGGAATTCATTGAGCATGGAACTGCTCATATTGCTGCATATTAGAGCCTCTCAGAAATTACAATTCAACATTGTGGCCACCCTCCATGTATAATCTCAGGTGACAATATAATTAACTCTAACTACAAACCTTCAGCATTTGACAGACATTTAATTACATTGCTCCATGCTTTCATGCCCAAGGCATCGTGCTAGAGACTTTTGGGGGGTAAGCATTCAGATTCATCACTCCATTACGGACTAAATGTGTTGCTTGGAGGAAATGGGAGTACTCTGTGCCAAATTACACAAGCTCGAATACGTTACATGCAGTATGGTACAAAGAAAGTGGATTCCTTTTGTGGCAACCCTGAGAGCCAGTGGAGAATTGAACTTGTTTAAATTCAGAAACTGTTCTTTCTGTGTGGTTGGGAATATCCTTGGAGGATTTGCATAATTTGGATAAAATCCTTTAATTAATTTTAAAATCCCATTCTAGTTTCTGTTGGTTGATAGAAAGTCTTACCAGCCAGATGATAGATTGAACTATTGGGATCAATAGTATTGTTTAACATGTCCAATTGGAGAAAGACTCAATTGTGTAAGAATAGCATGTGCCATCATTCTTCTAATAAAAACTATGATGAAAAATATCATTGTACATTATTTCTCAATTGCATGTAAATTAGAGTTTCTTTGAATATTACACTTCCCTTCATTGTAATGTACAGTTGCCTATCCCAAAAATAACATAAAAGCAACATATTTAGCTGAATCTTCAGAGGCATAGGCTGTGTTCAGAATGGGATACTAGTGTACTGTCTACTGCATACTGAACAATACATACTTTAAACAACAGTATGTGAAACAGTACAAATTATTCACTGATAAACATTTTAAACAGTAGTCTACTGCATTGTTACGTGACCTCTTATATGCACGTTTAATTAAAATAGGAAATAAAAACAACTATAAATCTTCGTGTTATTGAATTAACTAAAGCCATAATGTCTTGTCAAGTCATTTTTATTTGTATAGCGCTTTTCACAATACACATCAATTTAACCATTAAATGCATGGGAATTTCACCAAACACTCTTACATATTTGGGTCTTTATAGTCCCTGCACTTTTATCTATCACAAATGGATCTACAAAATGCCCAGATAGTGTGAAGACAATTTGAAAATAATATAATAAAATATATTTTGATATATTTTGATGTTTTATTTTTCATATATCAAAGAGAAAATGCAACAAATCAGGACAGACCTAGAAAAGGATTCATTACTATAACACTGGAATTTCTCAGGCACTTATTGGGTCTAAATAGATGCACAACGTACATATCTTCAGTAGTACAGCTAAATGACAATAGTCATATCATACTGTTCATGTGTTACATTTGCTATAGTTTACTTCAATGTTGTTTCTTCATCAAATAGCAATGACAAATGTAAATCAAGTTAATCACTGAAACAACAGTGCCACCTTGAGTAAGAAATAACATGTATAATATGTATGTGTACACACATATGGAATAGTGATATGATAAATCACCAATGTTGTTAATTTAGTGTTGCACAGAAAATTAGTGTGATATAGTATTCATTTGTATGGATATAGTACTCATTAATTTTGTAGTATACAAAGAAATAAATATCCTGTGAAAGTAAACTTATATAGATATGAAATAATCAAAATATAATGTTTGAAAATGCAAAAAATAAATAAATAAATAAATAAAAAAAGTTAAGTAATATATATATTTTTTTTGGTTTGGCTTTTGTGTGTGTGTGTGTGTGTGTGTGTGTGTGTGTGTGTGTGTGTGTGTGTGTGTGTGAGTGTGTGTGTGTGTGTTGGCGGGTTTGGGTGGTTTACGAGGACATTTTTTTTAGGTTACAAACTGGTAATTACAAGAGTATAATGCTATAAATGTGGTTTATGAGGACATTTCTAGTGTCCCCATATTTCAAATCACTTAAAAAACATAATAAACAATGTTTTTTTATTTTATTTTATTTTTTTATGTAAAAATGCAGAAAGTTTTTTGTGAGGGTTAGGTTTAGGGGTAGGGTTAGGGGATAGAATCTATAGTCCCTAAAGTATAAAAAACATTATGTCTATGGAGAGTCCCTCATAAGGATAGCCGCACCAACATGTATGTGTGTGTGTGTGTGTGTGTGTGTGCATGTTTATGCTACATTGTGGGGGCCAAGTATCCCCACAAGGATAGTAAAACCTGAGATCACCTACCTTGTGGGGCCCAGCCAGCGGTCCCCATGAGGGAAATGGCTTATTAAACATACTAAACGATGTTTTTTTTGAAAACGTAAAAATGCAAAAAGGTTCCTGTGAGGGTTAGATTTAGGGGTAGGGTTAGGGGATAGAAGTTATCATTAGACAATGATATAAAAACAAGTTTGTGTGTGTGTGTGTGTGTGTGTTTGTGTGTGTGTGTGTGTGTGTGTTACACTATTTATAAGAGAGAGATTGAGGAATATTAAAGAGGTGTGGGCACAACTCCAAAAATGGATGTGGTACAGGGGGTGGAATGAGGTCCTAGGTCACTAAAGACCAGAGGTATGCGTTTAATGGTTAAAGCAGTGTTACAGGAGTTGAGCTGATAACTTATAAAACTCCTAAATCACATATCATTTTTTTATCTCAATAAAATAAGATGAACATTGTCTCATTGGTCTGTGTACTAATAGTGCTCTTCTTACCTATGTATACTCGGTTGTTAGAAGTTCTGTTTTGTTAGTATTTATGGTATTAAATTACATACTGTATATTAAAGCATTTAAAGCATGTGATCAGAGCGTAAGAGAATGTCTGACAAGCCTGAGCCTAGTGGAGTGTCCATTCTGGATTCCATTTGTTCCTTCATTGCTTGCTGCACAAAAAGCAGAATTGCCAATCTTGCAAATGCATCAAATTCCCGGCTTTGAAATAAATCAAATGTTTATTGATGCTGAACACAGTGAAGGCACATGTGGTGCATCACAGCCTCCAGTTAGTCCTCCAAAGTTGATGCAGCTCATTCTGGAGGGATAGCTTTGACTGACAGCTACATATTTAATAAATAACCTTATGCAACACCTAATAGACATCCTGCCTTAGTGCATACTGAGGAGAGCCTCAAAGCTGAGGAGTCCAAACTGACAGGTTACAGATGCTTTTCACATTTCCGGGTTGCAACGTGGATGTAAACTATTGTGGAATACATTTCTATAGCTGTAAATGGGAGACCACAGAAAATACTATTTTTGCGTTCCCATTTGCTCCAACAGCAAAAGAAAAACCTATTACGTTCCCATGGTTTTTTTAAAAAAGGGAATAATTAGAGAGCGGTGGATTACGACAATCAGAAGAGAAAAAGATGCCAAATTTATTGTCGCACCCTCAGCAGCTGTATTTTTTAAACCCATCGTAGCAGTGCTAATTTATGTTATAAATTACATTAAATAAATATAGCTGCGAGCAGCAATTAACGGGGTTCAAGTGGTTTAAGGACTTTAAGCATAAGCGTAAAAAGGTATTATGCTTTATTTAGCAAGCATGTAACCACCTAGATCATAGATGGAATAGACCATCCAATACAGCCAATACAGGCTATTTACTAAAGAAATACATGGTTTTTAAAGCTTTTTAAAGCTCATAGTGCCACCTATGGTCCGATCTCTATAAAAGTCTGCATGCTTGTTTAGAATCATATATCGCACGTGCTCACTTAATTTCGTGAAGTTCTGAGTTTTTTGGGGGGGAATTATGGGCTTATTTGTACACTTGACCACGCCCATTTTCTAAATGACACTGTTATAGCTACCCAAAGGGTAAAGTTCAACATTTTTTTTGATAATTATTGACCCAGAGAGTCCAGAGAATTGTACTGCATTGTTTTTGTTGAGGTTGAGTGAAAAACCTAGGACTAGTTCACAAAAGTAGGTTTTTTACATAATCGTGAATATTTAATGAACAATTTGATTGACAGCAGTGGTTCTTGAGGCAAAGTTGTTCAGTATGAGGAGATCAAACAAATGATATGAATTATAGCTGCGTCCCAATTCAGAGGCTGCATCCTTTAAAGGTCACATTCGAAGGCCGATTGCATCACTACTGCACGACAAAGGCTGTCCCAATTCGAAGGCTCCTTCAAATGCGGCCTCCAAATGCGTCCTTCATTTCCCGTGAAATGAAGGATACAACAGATGGATCACATATACTATATAGTCTAGTCAAAAAAGATGTTATAAAGATGTATAATTTGTCAACATTATGAACAATTTTGAACAACACACTATATAGTAAATGTGAACTCATTTAAGCAAAGTAAAGTCAAACCCATGGGTGGGGTCAATGAGCATCAACAGGTTAAAGTGGTTCAAATGTTGACTTATATCTTACTAAGATGTAATTATATATAGTTTATACTCCTTATTATATACAGAAATGGACCATAGTAGACTGATCACGTGACACTTTCATGGGCCTAGACGCACATTATTCAAGCTCCGCATATGTAGCCCACCTTTTACTGTTTTTAACTTTCTTTTTGACATCTGGGGTAGTTTTTTCATTGGCCATCGGTTTGTAAATGTCACATAGTCGGAGTTTTGCTTATCTCTCACCATCATCTTCTCCAATAAAGAAGAAAACTAAATCAGCAGCCGCTGCAGGCCGAGCGGACATGGAAGACAGCATGGCGACCACTATAAAGCGATTTGAGGACATTTTGATAACTGAATTAGCGGCAATGCGCACTGAATTCGCCTCTCACATGACCACAATTCAGAATATGTGCTCTAAAATTTACTTTTTATTCGAGGAACAGAGAGAGCAGAAAAAAGTGGTCAACGAACATACTAGGCGTCTGGATGCCCTCGAGCAATAAGTGACAGATCTACAAGACCGCAGCAGACGCAGTAATCTCCGGCTGCTCGGCTTACCAAAAAGGGACCGAAAAAGATGACACAATTGGCTTCCTGAAACAGTCTCTACCGATCTGGATTCCAGCACTATCAGGCAAAGAGATCGAAGTCGAACATGCGCATCGAGTTTACACCAGAGTTTCAACTGATCACTCCAAACCGTGAGTGTTTCTTTTCAAACTGTTATGCTACAATGACAGGAATCTGATTCTAAACGAAGCAAGATGCCACGGTACTGTAAAAACAAACAACGGTGCAATGCTGAGCTTTTTCCCTGACTTCTCTCCTGCGATGGCAAAGAAGCGGAGCTCCTTCACTGTAATAAGGAAAGAATTGAAAGAGGCAGGTCTGCAGAACGTTCTTCTGTATCCAGCTATGCTGAAGATTGTCATGAAACACGGCGAGACTAAACTACTGTACTCTCCGGAGGAAGCACGTCAATTCCTAAGCTCGATCCCCCGACCTCATTCTCCAAGGATGGACATGGCAGAAGAGATTGTTATTACTGAGTAACTCCTGACTTGATAATCTAGAACTACATATGATGGTCGTCTACCGGCAGTTTATTTATTTATTTATTTATTTATTATTTTTTTCATGTAAGCTAGGAGACAAGGTATCACTAATTTACAGTTTCGTACTTATATGATGTAGTTATCTATATTTGCTTCCTCTTTATAGGAAACATAATTTCTGTTTTTTCTTTGCCCCACTTCTTTACTGTGTGAATTCAAAAAGTTATTTGATTCTCTTATAATAGGGCTAATGGCAGTGTACTAATGTTGCACAGGCTGTCATGTTGCTGTCACTGACAATGACAGGGGAGGGTGGCAGCCTGGGGTTTGTTCTTACCCCAGCCTGCAATAGTTCTATGGGGTAGGTTTGCTTTATGTTTCATGGTTGTTCGATGGGTGAGGGATGGGTTAAAGGTAGACTTAAATAATACATTTGCAGTGGTATTACTTTGACTCATTTGTTCAAATCATTTATTTGTTTGACTCCTATGACTGAATTGAATATACTAAGTTGTAATGTAAATGGTTTAATAAACGTACTAGTTTTTTAGAATTATTGTGACGAAGAAAGGTTGACATTGCTTTAATCCAGGAATCTCATTTGAGGAAAGACGAAGTTCATAGATGCAATAATACATTTTACGAGGTGGCCTCTTTCACCGCTACTGACGATAAAACTAAAGGTGTATTAATAATTGTTAGAAGAAATTTAAATATCTCCATACTAGACAAAAATGGTGATAGTGCTGGCAGAATAACTCATATAAAAACAGTGGTTGAGAATAAGAAGTTAGCTTTTCTTTCCATTTATGCACCATGTAGTCCAAATCCAACTTTTTTCTCTGAACTATCTACTTATCTCACTGATCTAATGGACTTTGAGATAGTAATGGGAGCAGATATGAACGCTGTAATGTCCCATTGCCTCGATAGGTCTGGTGGCAAATTTTCTTATTCCCAGAATGTTTCTACTGAGCAACTCAAACAATGCATAGCTTCTTTTTCATTAGTAGATACATGGCAGTTATTTAACCCTTCCCAAAAATTGTATACATTTTTCTCAGCTAGACAAAAGTCATATTCACGGATTGATTACATTTTTGCTTCCTCTTCCTTAACCTCAATGATACTTGAAGTTGACATTTCTCTCCTATCTCTGTCAGACCGTAGTAGTAATTTTTTGAAATTTTCAATTACCAAGCGTCCTCCGCGAGCCCCTAGGTAGCGTTTTAACACTAATTTATTAAAAGATTAGGTTTTTTGTCATCAATTCAAAACTAAACTATGTGAATTCATTAACATCAGTAGAGGCTCGGTAGTTGACCCACGAATACTATGGGAGGCGACAAAGGGCTTTATAAGGAATTTTTCGATTTCATATGCTAATTTTCGCCAGAAAATTCATTGTAAGAAAACCTCTGACCTGGAATCTAAACTTCGGTCACTAGAACAGGCAAACCAACATTCTTTTTCTGATAGTACTGCAGCCGAAATTGAAATTGTTAGGAAAGAACTTAATTTATTATGTAGACACAGAGCTGAATTTCTTATTTTCATGATAGTAGACTGTAACACTTCTCACTGGAAGGAGGAGGTGAGAAGCAGATTTCCTGGTTCAGGTAAAGGTTTTATTCTCCTTACTGCAGCAAATGCACTCGTTCAGGGCTCTTACACTGTTCAATGACTCACTCTAAAATACACAAACTATTTCACAAAAATAAACTCAACTCAATAATAAACTCTTGGCTTCACAATTGGCTCTCTGGTGTCCAGGCTCTCTCTCTCGTCTACCTGCGTTGTGGCTCTATTTATGCCGTTCTCCCCGTGCTCATTGAAATTAGAGACAGATGTTAGACATAATTTAACTCAGGTGTAAGCGCCCTTACCGCTTTCTCTCTCTCCGGAGAGATGCTTGACCACACCCCCGCTGCCACATATCCCCACCGCCCAACTGAGGCCGGGGCGGCATCCGGCCTGCCTACCACTCCCCCCCCATTCCTGGATAGGAAGTCGGCGACAGCCATCTGCGCTCCCGGTCTGTGGACCACCTTGAACTTAAACGGCTGAAGAGCCAGGTACCAACGGGTGATCCGGGCATTAGTATCTTTCATGCGGTGGAACCACTGGAGTGGGGCTTGATCGGAACAGAGGGTGAAGGCCCACCCCAACAGGTAGTATCGGAGAGTGAGGACCGCCCACTTGATGGCGAGACACTCCTTTTCCACGGTGCTGTACTTAGTTTCCCTCAACGAGAGCTTACGGCTAATGTACAGCACCGGGCGCTCCTCCCCCTCCACCACCTGCGAGAATACGGCCCCCAGCCCTCTGTCTGAAGCATCTGTCTGTAAAACAAAAGGGAGAGAGAAATCAGGTGAATGTAAAAGCGGCCCCCTGCAAAGTGCGGCTTTAACTTGTGTGAACGCCCGCTGACACTGCTCCGTCCACTGGACCGGGTCTGGAGCTCCCTTTTTAGTGAGATCAGTCAGCGGGTTGGTGACGTCCAAATAATTAGGTACGAACCTTCTATAATAGCCAGCCAGCCCCAGGAACTGTCTCACCCCCTTTTTGGTCTTAGGCCTCGGGCAGGTCGCAATCACCGCTGTCTTGTCAATTTGGGGACGCACCTGCCCGTGGCCCAAGTGGAACCCCAGATACCGTACCTCCACCCGCCCAATCGCGCACTTCTTTGGGTTCACTGTGAGTCCCGCACGGCGCAGAGATCTCAGAACCGCCCTCAGATGTTGCACGTGCCACTGCCAATCATTGCTATAAATGATGTCGTCATCTAAATAGGCAGCGGCATAAGCTGAATGCGGTCTGAGGATTCGGTCCATGAGACGCTGAAACGTAGCCGGGGCTCCAAACAAACCGAACGGAAGTGTCGCAAACTGGTGTAATCCAAACGGTGTGGAGAAGGCGGTTTTCTCACAGGAAATTGGTGTCAAGGGGATCTGCCAATAACACTTCGTCAAATCCAATGTCGAATAAAATCGAGCAGTGCCCAACCGATCGAGCAACTCATCAACGTGAGGCATTGGATACGCGTCAAATTTAGACACCGCGTTGACTTTCCTATAATCCACACAGAACCATACAGACCCGTCGCTCTTAGGCACTAGAACAACTGGGCTGGACCAATCGCTGTGGGATTCTTCTATTACCCCCATATCGAGCATTGCATCCAATTCTTCCCGAGCGATTTTCTTCTTGTGTTCGGGTAATCGATAGGGGTGGCTATGTACCACGTGGTGATGGATGAGGTTTGTACACCCCGGTAGAGGAGAGAACACATCCGCAAACTCCTGTTGCAACCTAGCAACCTCCGCGAGTTGACTCGGTGAGAGGTGGTCTCCACAAGTGACCGGGATGAACCGTTTATGTTTTGGACTCACCTCCGGTCCGAGCTCCGCCTTCTCGGGAACTACCGTAGTCAACGTCATGGGAACTGCCTCCCTCCACAATTTCAGGAGATTGAGGTGGTATATTTGACGTGCGCCCCCTCTATCGGTTCGTTTAACCTCATATTCGAGATCTCCCACTCGTTGTGTGACCTCAAAGGGTCCTTGCCACTTGGCAAGTAATTTAGAGCTCGATGTGGGAAGCAATACAAGCACTTTATCTCCCGGTGCAAATTCCCTTAGCTGAGTTCCCCTGTCATACAGTCGGCGCTGTCGCTCTTGAGCTTGGAGCAAATTCTCCTGTGTTAGCTGCCCCAAAGTGTGGAGTTTTGCTCTAAGATCAAGAATGTATTGAATTTCATTTTTACTGTTTGAAGGTCCCTCCTCCCAGGCCTTTCACAATACATCAAGTACACCGCGTGGGCGTCGCCCATACAGCAGCTCGAATGGGGAGAAGCCAGTGGAGGCTTGCGGGACCTCTCGTACTGCAAATAACAGGGGTTCGAGCCATTTATCCCAATTTCTAGCATCGTCGTGCACTAACTTACGAATAATGTTTTTAAGGGTTTTATTAAATCGTTTCACCAGGCCATCCGTTTGAGGATGGTATACGCTGGTGCGAATCGATGTAATATTTAACAACTCGTACAGTTCACGTAGTGTCCGTGACATAAACGTTGTGCCCTGATCGGTGAGGATTTCTTTTGGAATCCCCACCCGGGATATTATTTTGAAGAGTGCCTCCGCAACACTATATGCTGAGATGTTGCGCAGAGGCACTGCTTCCGGATATCGCATTGCATAGTCCACTAGGACCAATACAAAGCGATGTCCGCATGCTGACCTTTCTGATGGCCCGACGAGGTCCATTCCAATTCTTTCAAAGGGGACCTCGATCAAAGGGAGAGGGCGCAATGGCGCTTTTGGGGTGGCCGGTGGGTTAACCAGTTGGCATTCGCGGCATGCCGCACACCACCTGCGGACATCGCCGCCAATGCCCGGCCAATAGAAATGGGCTATTAGACGGTTCAGTGTTTTCCTTTCTCCCAAGTGACCCACCATGGGATTATAATGAGCCGCCTTGAATACCATTTCCCGACGGCTCCTTGGAGTGTCCTGTGTCACTCTATACAACCGCTCATTTATAATCGCAAAATAGGGGTATGAAAGGGCGATGTCCGGCTGGAGTTGTTGACCATCAATGACTCTCACTTGGTCGAAGGCGTGTTTGAGGGTTTCGTCTCGCGACTGCTCCAAAGGGAAATCCCCCTCAGGGAATTCCCTGAGAAGGGGAGGGGCTGCAGCCTCTCCCCCGCTTTCATCATTATGACATGGAGCTGTTGAGGACGGCCCCGGCTCTGCCTCCCCTGCCAGAGCATTGCACATTACACATCTCCCTAACTTCATACAGGACACATCCGCGCAAATTCCCTTTAATAAAACTCTAAAATCAGGCCAATCAGTCCCCAAAATCAGCGGACAGGTGAGGCGGGAACTAACCGCGGCCTGCACTCTATGCTTTTTCCCCCGAAATTTAATCGTCAGGTCACCACCGGATGCTTTGTGAATATCCCCGTGCACACATTTCACCCTCACCGTTTTAGTTGTGTCCAATGCCTCAGGTTGAACCAAGCGTTGGTGGATAGTGGTTTGATTACACCCGGTGTCCACCAATGCTTGGTGAGTACCCCCCTTGACACTTACCGGTATCCAGTATGCTCTGGCTCGGTCGGGGGCAGCCTGTGGGAGGTCAGAGACCTGCACCACCATCCCCAGCTCCATCAGAGGGCATTGATCCCGGAAGTGGTCCGGGTCCCCGCACCTCCAGCAGGCTGGCCCAGGCGCTACACCCGCACTTGCGTCGGTGGGCGCCCCTCCCTGAGGGGGAGAGCGGCAGGGCATCGGGATAGGGGAAGGTGTCGGCTCCCACACCCGGGGAACTGGTCTCAATGGCTGAAGTCCTCCTCGTCTGCGTGAGGCAGGAACGGAACCTGGAGAGAGAGCAGAACAAGAGGAGATAGGGGAGGGGAATGAGACAGGGGGAAGAGAGAGAGAGTGGGAGGGCTCTTCCGCCCTCGGGATCACCGCCATGTGGTCCTCCGCAAGCTGGATGGCTTCCTCCAGCGACGCCGGGCGGTGGCACTGGACACACTCCGCCGTCCCTTTTGGCAGTTGATGTATTAATTGCTACAGTACCACCTGGTCGATGATCCCGTCAATGCCGCGGTCCCCCGCTGGCAACCATCTTCGGCAGGCGTCGCGGAGCCATTGGGCGAAGGGAAATGGGCGGTCGGAGTTCTCCAGCTTCAGGCTCCGGAAGAGTTGATGACTTTCTTCCAGACTCCGACCAACCTGTTGCAGGATGGCTTTCTTTAAGTAAGCCAGGAGGCTCGTCACTGGTAGTTGTTGAGCTGCGAGCTGGGCTTCCCTGGACAGCAGCGGTATGAGTAGGGCTGCCCACTGGCCGAGCAGCCAGCCCCAGATCTCAGCAGTGCACTCAAAGAGATCCAGGAACGCCTCTGGGTCGTCCGCCGCCCCATCTTCTGTAACGCAGGCGGGGGTAACGCCGTGTGGGTGTCCGGGGTCACAGCTGGGGATGCCTCCTGGCTGAGGAGGCTCCGGATCGCCTGTCGGTCCTCTACTTGAGCACGCATGAGCTCCACAAACCAGCGGTCTTGATCTTGCTGGAGCTCAAGCAGGGATTGCTGGTGGCTCCGATGCAAGCCAGCGAGGCATTGGAGGATCTCAGCCAACTGGGAGGACTCTACGGGTGACTTCCGTCCATCTTCAAACCTTTATTCCTGGGTTTCGGCACCAGTGTAACACTTCTCAGTGGAAGGAGGAGGCGAGAAGCAGATTTCCTGGTTCAGGTAAGCGTTTTATTCTCCTTACTGCAGCAAATGCACTTGTTCAGGGCTCTTACACTGTTCAATGACTCACTCTAAAATATACAAACTATTTCACAAAAATAAACTCTTAACTCAATAATAAATTTTTGGCTTCACAATTGGCTCTCTGGTGCCCAGGCTCTCTCTCTCGTCTACCTGCGGTGTGGCTCTATTTATGCCGCTCTCCCCGTGCTCACTGAAATTAGAGACAGGTGTTAGACATAATTTAACTCAGGTATAAGCGCCCTTACCGCTTTCTCTCTCTCCGGAGAGATGCTTGACCACGCCCCCGCTGCCACATAGACCTAGCCATTTACTGTCTTTAAGACTACGTAATAGCGAAAAATTTGCTAATATTACAGCAGTGAAATCTCAAACCAATGAGATTCTGACTGACCAGGAGCGTATAAACAACACTTTTCGTTCCTTCTATTGTGAACTATACAGCTCCAACTCTAAATGCGAACCTACCTCCTTTACTTCCTTTTTATCTACTCTTAACCTCCCACATCTGTCAGAATCAGATTCTGAACTCCTAGCTAGACCTACATCGCTCACTGAATTAGAATCATCGGTCACAGGTATGAGCAAAGGGAAATCCCCAGGCCTAGATGGCATACCAGTTGAGTTCTATTTGTCCTTCTGGGCCAAACTGGTCTACTTATGCTAGATATGATGCATTATTCAATTGATCAAGGATCCTTTCCGCAAAATATGAACATGGCTATTATGTCTCTTCTGTAAAAAAAAAAGATAAAGACTCTACATCCTGTTCTAGTTATCGCCCACTCTCTTTAATTGGTACAGATGTTAAAATTTATGCAAAAGTTTTAGCATGCCGTTTAGAAGGCGTTATGGCCAAACTTGTTCATCATGAACAAACAGGGTTTATCAAATCTCACTCTGCCTCAGATAACCTGCAAAGATTGCTTCACATAATTCACTCAGCAGAACATAATTCACTGCAATACTCTCTTTAGATGCAATGAAAGTATTCGACCATTTGGAGTGAAACTATTTGTGGGCAGTGCTAGTTCGCCTAGGTTTTAGCGTTAACCTTATAAATATGATTAAAATCTTGTATGCTAACCCCTCAGCTACCATTCTTACTGGCCAGGTATGTTCACAATCTTTTTCGATTAGAAGAGGCACTCATCAGGGTCCTCTTTCACCTTTACTGTTTGCTCTATCTTTAGAACCTCTTGCTCAAGCTGTACGTCAGTCAGAACTTATACTTCCTATATCGGTTAGGAACACCTCACATCACATATCTTTATTTGCAGATGACATATTGCTTTTTTTAGACAATCCTGTTCAATCAGTCCCCCATGTTTTAAATTTATTCAATCAGTTTAGTAATCTGTCTGGGTATAGGATTAATTGGACAAAGTCATATCTGCTCCCTCTCAATTTCTGTGTTGGATCTGTGACGTTTTCTGGTTTTATTCCGGTGGTGCATTCCTTCAAATACTTAGGGATAGATATCTATCCCTCTCTGCAAGATATTGCTTCAAAAAAATGTTAACCACAACTTGGCCAAAGTCACCTCAGATCTCGCAAAGTGGTCGCACCTTTCTACTTCTTTCTATGCAAGAATATCCGTGGTTAAAATGAACATCCTTCCTTGTGTTCATTTCTATTCCTCTATTTCTTTACCCCCACCAGCTGGCTATTGGGAAAACTCAATTCAGTAATTTCTCATTATATCTGGAATGGTAAACGTCCCTGAATTAAGTTATCTACTTTATAGCGCAGCAGAACAGATGGGGGTTGGTCCTTCCCAAATTGTAAGTTATACACTGACTCCTTTACTCTTCGTGCACTGTCATCCTGGTTTAAACCAAATGTGTCGACTTCATGGTGGGCTATTGAAGAATCGCTTGTTTCTCCTTATGATATAAAGCATTTGGTTTTTGCTGGTGTCTCACTTAGACAATGTAAACTTCGTTTTGGCCCTATTATAACACATTTTATTTCTACTTTGAGAACGTTGACCAGGAAGATAGAGTCAAATTTGATTTGGCATCGTCATTCACCTTTGTTCCATAATAATAAATTTTTATCTGGAAAGAACCCATTTCATTGTGCACAATGGGTTAAATGTAAAGTAAATTGTCTCGGTGACATTTATGATGACAAAGGCTTAAAATCATTTCAAGATATTAAGACTATTTTTAATTTACCAGGAACTTCCTTTTTTATGTATCTTCGTAATAGGTCTGCACTTCGCGCATATTGAGTTCCCTGGGATGCACAATTACCCTTACACCCCTTGCGAAAGGTAATTCTTCCAACTGATAAATCGGTTATTTCTGCCTCAGCTATTTACTCTTTTCTCCTCAAAAACTCATACAAACCACTTTCCATTACATCTATTTGGTCTAAGGATATCAGTGCTGATATACAATCTTTATTTACTGATCAAATTTGGGAGACAATCACATCATCTTCAAAAAACATGAACCATCAGATGATCCATTGGAAACTACTGCATAGACTCTACCTGTCCCCTTTAAAACGTTTCTATATGCATTTGTCACCTTTCCCGAATTGTAACTTATGTCCGCAGAGAGCACTTGGTACCTATTTAAATTTTTTCTGGGAATGCCCTACACTTTTTCCTTTCTGGTTGCAACTTGCTCATGACATATCATTTCTGTTAGATAAAGATATGGTTTTGACTCCAGAACTTTTCTTCCTAAATAAATTCTCTGAATTGGCATTGTCTTTGCAACAGAGTAACATACTTTTAGCTGCTTTCACTGCTGCAAAGAAAATGTTAGTCAGTCGTTGGATCCCTCCACATGAGCAGGCGTGTATGGGCCTTATCTTTGTTGGATATAATTTCTTTGGAGCTATCAACAGCTCGCATTCATGGAGCAAGGACAAAGACTTTAAAAACTTGGAGTTCTACTTTTGATATTGTTAAATCTTTTATTTCTTCCTTTTGATGTGAAAGTCATTTTGTATTTATGTATATTTTCTACTGATCTGTTGATCTAGATGTTTTTCTTTTCTCTTTTACCACTGCAATGTCTTGCAATTCCTCAGCACATTATAAGTCTACCTGGCGGGTGAGGGTGGTTACACTTTAATAATTATATCTTTTTGTATTGAACTGACCACTCAATAAAAACAATTGTTCACAAAAAAAGAAATGGACCATGGTGAAAATATTTAGACAGTTTGTGAACCCTGTTTTTTTTTTCAGACAGTTTAATATAACTTTCAAAAAACTCACAGACCTCTAGGGCCGGGAGTCGAACAGGCCCACCAAGTTTTGTATTGATCGGCCTCCGATAACCTTGTCTAATAGGTGCTCAAACTTCATTGGCCGATGGCGGCCATGTTTTTTGAGATATGCCAATGTCCTCATAGACAGTCATGGCACCTTGGACAAAGACACTGCATGCTGATTTTCAACTCAGCGTAGTTATGTATTTAGAGCTGTTTTCCTGTTTTTATCTTGTTATAGCACCACCAAGTGACCAAACTCCACATTTTTCTTTTTTACTGTGACCTCAGATTGAGCTCATACGCATGTGTACTGAGTTTGGTGAAAATATCTCATTTTGTTTGGCCGTTATAGCCATTTTAGTAAAAATGGCCCACCCTTTTTGAACGTTTTAGCACCTCTTAGCGACCATGAGTTGAAATTGCAACTTTTTGTTTTGATAATTATTGATAATCAGACTCCAGAGTATATTTTGGCACTGGTTTGGTTCCGATCGGGTGAAAAACCTAGGGCTAGTTTGCAAAAGTAGGTTTTTAACATCTGAAATATTTACCAAACGGTTTGACAGACACCAATGCTTCTTGAGGCAAAGTTGTTTAGAATGAGAAGAGCTATCAGGTGATATATATTACTTGTGTTTTTTCACAACACTGCATTATATACAGCCATTAACACCTACAAAAATCGTGATAGCACCACCTAGTGGCCGATTTTTAAAAAACTTTGCACAACACTCTCAGACCAAGAGTCAAATAGGTCTAACAAGTTTCGTTCCGATCGGTCATTGTTAACCTTATGTAATAGCTGCTGAAATTTGATTGGCCGATGGCGGCCATGTTTTTCAACATATGTGAATGTCCATATAGACAATGATGGCAGACAATGTACGCAAATTTTGAAGTCAATAGGATTAACGGGTCCATAGTTACAGCCAATTTCATGTTTTTTTTATTTTTATTATAGCACCACCATGTGACAAAACCGTGGCAACTTTTCTGGGTGAAAAATATCTTGTTTCCTTCAAGAGTTATAGCCATTTACGTAAAATTGCCCACTCCTACTTCTGGTGTTTTTGCATACCGTAGCTACCTCGAGTCGAAAGTTCAAACTTTTTTTGATAACTTTTGATATTGAGACTCCATAGAATCGTTTGGCACTGGTTTTGTCCCGATCGGACGAAAAACCTAGGACTAGTTCTCAAAAGTAGGTTTTATGAAAAATCCAAGATGGCGCTAAGCGCTTGAACCCCTAATAATAATAAAAAAACGTAACAATTACAACAGGGTTTCAGCGCTAAGCGCTTGAACCCCTAATTAACAAATTTCAAATATAAAAAAGTTTGTTAGATTTATGCTGCTAAATTAAGGCAGACATGTGTCATCAAAGTCTGTGAAAAGGGTCCATATAGGCTCTGATAAACTTGGTTATATGAAGACTTAATAACATTAGGAGAATCTGCAGCAGTGCAGTGGGAGTTTAATTTGTGTGAAGTTGCACAAAATGCCCACGTTGGAAATTAAAACTACTGTAAAGTGGCTCCAAAAGAGCTGAATTGACACGTACTGGCCTAAGTAATTTAATTTTAGTGTAAATCAGTACAATTTTTTTCTGAAGTGACATTTTGCTCTCACATCAAGGCAAGTAAACTGATCCCAGCTTGCTAGCGGTCTTTTGTCACATGAGGATTATAAATAATTTTGTATACTTTTCCGACTGTACATTTTTAAAAACACTTTTGGGCTGTTGATACATGTAGAGCTAGATCTAAATTTCCTGAAGGACATATCAGTGGTTGCAAGGCAGCAATAGAATAGTATAGTATAATAATAGTATAGTGTTTAATAGAATAGTAGTTTTAGCAAAGTTTGCTAGCTTCAGAAATGTTTTGGGCTTTAGATCTTTGTAAATTACAGTAAATGCTGCAGAGCTGTTTTGCTGTGGTCATGACACTTGTTTTCTGTTGGCTGCACACAAGAATCAACGTTTCACAAAAGTTACTGAGAGGCTATGGTCCACATTAATCCGGATACATTTGAAAATGCCATTTTCATTTTAGAAATGCTCTACAACCACACTGCCATTTTAAAGCATTTTCAAAAAGTTGTTTGTCCACACTGAAGCGTATGAAAACTCTTAAATCCCCTTACTGCAGATGCGAAAAATCCCTGTTCCATGTACGGTCTGAAATGCAATTGTCCTTGTGTTCTGTTGCCGAAGAGCAATTCTGAGTAAACCTTCCGTCGCCTCTGAAGTAATGCAATGTGGAGGTTGTACAAAGTAACATTTATCTTTAACAACGCTATAAAAGTAAAAGCAGGCACAATAATGCTGCTACAA
The DNA here is from genome assembly GCF_019703515.2 of Myxocyprinus asiaticus. Classification (NCBI taxonomy): domain Eukaryota; kingdom Metazoa; phylum Chordata; class Actinopteri; order Cypriniformes; family Catostomidae; genus Myxocyprinus; species Myxocyprinus asiaticus. The sequence continues at coordinate 11,831,312 of NC_059346.1, read as the reverse complement.
CTTGGGCTGCCATCTTGATTGTTCTGGGTTGAATGGATCACATAACTGCGTCACATGACAACAAATACGTCATGGTTTCAGAAATCTCTGTTTCCCCTGTCCACAGTACAACGCGAAGATGCCGTTTTCAAATGTATCCACTTGGGAATTTATCCAACTTTGTAAAACTGGATTTTTCACTTGAAACCTTATGGTTACCTTATAGTTATACTGCCCTTGTGACAACTATCCCTTGCAACTATTAGCCCCGGACTCTCCTGTGTGGCTTCAGGGCCTAATTTGCAGTCTAAAGAGAGCTTATCTTTAAATTTCCATATTTCAGTCTTCTAACTTAGAGCCATTCTAAAAAAAAAAAAAAAAAAAAAAGTTAATCACATCTTTCATTGGGTAACATCATAGTTTTCCGCTGCTATATTGAGGTCTGTTCACATAAACTATTGTAATGATTCAAAAGACTTAATGAGCTGGATTTCATGTAGAAATGTAAAGCGAAAGCTAAGCTAAACAAAAGCTAACCAGCATGTCAGCTCTCCATTGACTTTTGTCCTTGCTGTAAGCCTTCAAAAAAGGAGCAAAATGTTTTCATTATGAAAAGAACAAGTCTTCTCCAAGTCTTCTATACACACCCACATATGCACCATGAATGGAAAATACAAAACAAACCAGTGAAGGGAGAGAAGGAAGGTGACCTTTGGATCATGTTGGTGAATTGGAAAGTGTTCAAATTCTTTCTGAGCAGCATCTTTGCTTTAGATTGTATTGCACGTTTGCAATTGCTTTGTCGTTTGGTCAATAGAATGCATCTTAATAGATTTCTGTAGTCTCTATTTGATATTCACTATGGTTTGGGAAGCTGCTGGATTATCGAGTATCTGTCTCAGTGCATGCATTATGTAGACGGGGAATTTATTTGCTTAACTAACTAGTAACTAACCACATTGATCCGTGCAGCATTTTGCTTTAATTGGGTAACCGAAGGATGTTTATAAGACAGTGGAGAAAATTGGATGAGGCAATGTTTATAAAGCGATAGAAAGCTTTCTTCGGGAACAGATTCCCCTGTCTATATGGATCTTAGTTACACAAGAAGACTTTAAAGCATTTGCAGACCCACTTTATATAAGACGTCTTTAACTACTTTGTACTTAAGCATTTGATGCAATATACTTATTATCTACATACATGTTGTTGCATTGTACTTACATGTGAAGTACCTGCAATTAATTACTCCTGTAGTTACACTGTTAACCCTAATATAAACCCTAACTCTAAACCTACCTGTACACCAACCTCAGAAGCAGAAATTTAAATCTTGTGAGAATTTTGCAGAACAATATGTAGTTACACAATACATACATTGTATTGTATGTATTTTAATGTTAGTACATAGTAGTTAAAGACACCTAATATAAAGTGGGACCGTGTTTACGAGTGTTTAATTTAATAAGAATTGCAGACATTTCAAGTTTAAATCACAGCCATTGTGATACAACCAGGCAAGCACAAAGATGTGCTATAATCAGCATCAGAAATTTAGGTAGTACAATATATTTTAATACCGAACAGTCATGAGGGGGCCTGGGTAGCTCAGTGGTAAAATACGCTGGCTACCACCCCTGGAGTTTGCTAGCTCGCTAGTTCGAATCCCAGGGCGTGCTGAGTGACTCCAGCCAGGTCTCCTAAGCAACCAAATTGGCCCGGTTGCTAGGGAGGGTAGAGTCACATGGGGAAAATTCCTCATGGTCGCTATAATGTGGTTCGTTCTAGGTAGGGTGTGTGGTGAGTTGTACATGGTTGCCGCAGTGGATGGCGTGAAGCCTCCACACGCACTATGTCTCTGTGGCAATGCGCTCAACAAGCCACGTGATAAGATGCACGGGTTAACGGTCTCAGACACGGAGGCAACTGGGATTCGTCCTCCGCCACCCGGACTGAGGCGAATCACTACATGACATGAGGACTTAAAAAAAGCACATTGGGAATTGGGCATTCCAAATTGGGAGAAAAAATAAATAAAAAAACATAGCGAACAGTCAAATCTAGAGAGAGAATTTGTTTGTTTTTTTATTCATGTTTTGAAATGAAAGAGTTGTGAAAACATGCTGTAACTTTCCAGTGATTTTCCAAAAAGTCTATTTATTAAAACTAAGCTTCAAAAATGTCTTGTTCTGAACTTCTGTAACTTTTTTGTCACCAGATACTGTAGATGACTATATTAACACATGATCATCCTTTTTTCATGATCATCCACATTTACACTCCAGTCATACCAGTAACCTTATAAAAGCTGTTTTATTCTACATAGAGATTCCGCACATGGGGGCTGCCATTTTAGATTCACACGACCAGCCAAATACTACTCGCTTAATCTCAGTAACTGTCCTGTTATTTGACACTTTCACTCATTGATTAAAGTAATCCTGGCAGACTGTGAATACTACATTTCAACAATGGCATGTGAAACAGAAAACTATTGATTTTAAATGATGCTGCATCCAAGCTGCTAGGTGTGAGTGCACTGAGTGCACCTTTGGTGTGCTTTTAGTCCTGTTGTGCCCTACCTTATTTGTCCATGTAATATGCCATTAAGTTGTTAATTCTGTGAAGCTGATTGTTTTAAACTCAGACTTGTCTGCCTTTATAGATGACATATTTCATTTATATTTCAATTACTGGTTCAGTAATTGTTCCCTTGATGAAATGAAAATCTATTATACGCATAATCAAGACGTCTTCTTACTTACGTCTGTTTGAGTTAGTTTGCATCATGTCAGACATGATATCATCCTTTATTAATATTGTATTGGCTTAATAATTCATTTAACTCTAGAATTCTTTGTTCTGTATTTATTATGAACCAAACCTCCTTGTACTCCATAAATTAAAAGAATGTTCAGAAAAGATTAATCTTCCAACAATTGTGGATTCTTCTGTTCAACACAATGCATTACTCATTTATTTCTTATCCACAGTTAAGTTATTAAACCAATGAATGTAACCTAAATCCTGGTATATTTTAGCCAATTTTCTTGAATAGTACAAATTGTCCCACCATTTATATTTTTGTCTTAAAAAATGATTATGAATCATTCCAAAATAATTTAATCACATTTTATGACCAATTGTTAAGCCTAATATTTTGATACTTTAAACCTTTAAGCTCTGAGGGTGTTTTTAAGATTTCCTGTTTCAATGGCATACCCGAAATTAAATGCTTATTATAAAAAAAAATAAAAAATAAAAAATAAAAAATAAAAAATAAAAAAAAGTCACCTCAGATCTAAAAAAAAGGGGGAAAAAAAAAAACAAAACAAGGAGGGTCAAGTGTTTGATATCGTTTTAAAAAACATTTAATGATATAGATTATGATACATTCTGAGATTCTCAGCCTAAGAAACTGCTGAAAAAAAAAAAAGAACTTTTTAATAATAATTTTTATGATTTGACATTATGTATCTCAGGGTGTAAATAAGATAGCTCCAATAAACTGCTTTTGTTTTGTTCCAAATCATGTACCCTGTAACTGAGTAAAATGTTGTGTTGATCCAACAAAGAAATCATGCGTGAGTTTCATTCTGTGCTATTTGAGTCATCGAGTATGTGTCATGTACTTGGCACCATCTCCTGGTGGCCATTTGTAATTAGAGTGTTTGATCACATGACTCTCTGCCCAAATATGGAGGATCATCACTACTGGTTAGAGCAATCTGAACCCAATCCGATTGGTTTAGCATTCAACAATGCTACAGAATTTCTAATGAAGTCATCTGATCCAGAAAAGCTAACATGGTTGTAGCCAGATAACAAGATTCCAGACGCTGTGTGCCAAATGCTGTGTGCACATTGTGCTTCGTGTGGGTTATCTAATGATCTATGCATTGGATTACTTTGTGTGGGCTTGTTCTAATGATAATTGTCTCCTCTAAGTAATGGTGTGTGATAGTTCATGTTCTGTTTATTTTTCATGAAGTCATAAGCGGAAATGCGGCATAAGAGCAACACCTGTTCACATGAAAAATGTATGTCAAAAATATATACTTAGCTATTACTCGCCACATTTTTGTATGTGAGTAAAACAAATAGGCTGGTTGTATTCTGCACTTTGAGAGCTTTCCAACAACATATGACACATGGCCATTTGATGAATCTGATGTTTTTAGCAATTACAATAATATATACATTGCAACATTTTTAACAAATTATAAAAATGGAACACTTCTGATTTGTCTGCAAATTCCAAAGCACTTGTTCAGTTTTGGTCATAATGCCTACATGCATTGTAAAGTAGAGATTCTAAGCTTTAAAATTTTGCCTAATTAATGGCTCCAGACTGCGAATAAAATGGTCGCAAATGCGACCAAAAATAATTGATTGCGACAATCATTTAAAATCTAGTAGTCATTGGTGACAGTAGGGTTGTGTGCGTTCATATGTGGCTTTGTCAGATATCATCTTGTGAGTTATTGAATACATCTTTAGAGCATGCACCAGGGTGTCTCACGCCGCTTTTCACCCGTTCTGTTGTGATGAGCTCGCTGAACCACACGTATCAACAAACCCAGCGCAAGAGTCGTGAACAAATGACTCTTTTGAACCGGGTCTTTTTCGTGAATCACCCGGAAAGGACTGAGGGTTTGAACTCTTGAGATCAGGTTAGCAGTTTGAATCAGAGTCACTTTCTCAGTGAATCAGCCGTCAGTGTCAGTGAGTTCAGTCTAAATAAGAGTCTGTTTTTTTGGGCTTCTTTATAATGAAAAGTCCCACATTATAATAACTTTTTTTTTCTTCTCCTGGTAATTATTGATTGGGATTGGAGTAGCACAATAAACTGCATCTGGGATTTCATTCAATGGAATGAAATATTGGCAATATTTTAAAATAATTGAAATTATATATATACTGTATAGATAGATAGATAGATAGACAGATAGACTTATAGACAGCCATTTGGCTCCTTAATCTTTCAGTTTAGGAGCCAATGGCTCCTAAGTAATTTTTTTAGTCTGGAGCCCAGTATTTTGTGTTGGTCAAGACTGTAGTTATTAACATTATGATTTTGTTTTCTCGTGGGCCTGCCCATCTGAGCTTAAAGGGTTAACAGGTCTGCCTACTCTATTTATAAAAGTGTCATTAATGTTTTTAGTTAAGTCATTAAAACGTAACACAGGGCTAAACAATTCTTAAAGCTAAAAAGCAATTGATGCAACGGTTGTTAAAGTTCACTTTATTGTGCTTCAGTTCTTGCACAACCAGTTTTCCCTTGGCACACCCAGAGTCTTGTTTCGCCACTGGTGCAATCTGAATTCTTTTCTCCTCTAAGCCAAAATTGAGCTTTATAATTTCCATTAGGCATTGCTCACCCTGTGAATCTGAAACAAACTAATTTCACCACCCATGTGTTGTGTTTATTGAAGAGAGAGGAGATGAGAGATACAAGCACGATGGGGGACCAGAGCTTGGTTCTGTTATGGCTAATATGAGGTTTTAGATACATCCCACAGATCCTGCTATCAGAAGGCTGGTTCTCTGGAGATTGTGTGTGTGTGTGTGTGTGTGTGTGTGTGTGTGTGTGTGTGTATTGGGTGGTTTACGTGGACTTTTTTTAGGTAATAAACTGGTAATTACAAGGATATAATGCTACAAATGTGGTTTGAGGACATTTCTAGTGTCCCCATAATTCAAATTGCTTAAAAACATACTAAACAATGTGTTTTTGAGGTTTAGGTTTAGGGGTAGGGTTAGGGGATAGAATCTATTGTTCATACAGTATAAAAATCATTATGTCTATGGAGAGTCCTTATAAGGATAGCCGCACCAACATTTGTGTGTGCGTGTGTGTGTGTGTGTGTGTGTGTGTGTCGGTATAAACTCTTATTGTGTTGTATCACACAAGGATACATTCTTTACTTCAGTGTCCACATGTAGCAAGAGCGAGTAATTTTGTGCTTCTGTTGAGGCACCAATGTTTGACATTTCATTAAAATGGAGGGAACGGATGGATGTTCTTCTTTTCATGATGGTTTTCTCTCGGCTTGGCACTCTCAGCTGGGACAGCTTGACTATAGCAACTATACAATCTAGTGCCAGGGGTGGTAAAGACTACAGCTTATCAAATACTCATTTAAGGAAAAGAGCAAATGTCAAGAACATCAGAATTTGAAGTAGTTGCTTGTAAAGCAAAGAAAAGGCACCAAGAGGAGAATTTGAAATGGTCTTTTCATTTATAGGCTAGTTGTTCATGCCTGTTTGAAATGCAAGTATTCACATATTAGACCAGCTATTGAATTTGTTCCCCGAAAGAAAGAAAGTCGGGTTTTGAACAACATGAGGGTGAGTAAATGATGACCATCCTTAAGCTTTTTTTTTTTTTTTTTTTTTTTTTTTTTTTTTTTTTTGCAGTTTGGTGGACAGATTACAGCCGAACTTTGATTAAAGAGATCTAACTTCCATGAGCTTAAACTCTAACCCTTGTGCGACCTTTGGGAGATTTTTGTCTTTTTCATTTTTGTTTTTGTTTTCAATTTTGCCAAAGGTGTGTATTTTTGGGGGAATTTTGATATTTCAACCTCAGTTCCTATAATAGAAATAAAATACACTGTGTACACAAAATAATTTCACTCAGGACCTTCAGGACAAAAATATCCCCATTGAAACCCATTAAAACTGCAATATTTGATCCCAGTGCCATTAAAGGATATAATCATGAATTCTATGATATTATGCTTTCATTCCGGAGCCCTGGCTCCAAAATGTAAAAAAAAAAAAATATTTTTCACCAGATGGCACCATTTTCTCCTCTGTTTAGCCTATGGAGCAAATACATGTTTTTTTCTTATTTTCTGTTTGCTGTATTATAGAGTACTGCAGGTCAATTGAATAAACGACGCAGCTAAAATTGTGTGGGTGTGTTGGTATGGATGTCTAGTGTCCCCATAATTTAAATCACTTAAAAAACATACTAAAAGATGTTTTATTGAAAATGTAAAAATGCAGAAAGTTTTTTGTGAGGGTTAGAGTTAGGGGATAGAATCTATAGTTCATACAGTATAAAAATCATTATGTCTATGGAGAGTCCTCATAATGACAGCTGCACCAACATTTTTTGATGCGGACATTTTTGTCCTCTGAGGTCCTGAGTGTTTTTTTTTTTTTTTTTTTATCTGACACTGCACAAAAAATGATAATGCATCAAAATCAATGTTGTTGCTAATCATTGACATATCCCAGACTGTGATAATCAAAAAAAAAAAAAAAAAAAATTCTCCTATAGGTGAGGTGTTTCTTTTTTTTCCCCATCTTAAAATACATGATGTTCTAAACCCTGTAATTTTCTTTTTTCAGAGAAAAAAATAAATAAAAAATGTTAGCCAGAATTTTAAAGACAGTTCTAAAACTTAGTTTTGCAATTCTGTTTGGTGTCAATAGAGGCCCAAAAATTACACACTTCACCTTTAATATGTAACATTAGCATACACAGTCAAAAAGTACGTCATCGTACAATCCAATCTCCTTATTAAATTTTTAGCCCGTTCATGTCATTGCAAAAGCTATTACAGTGCAACTCAATCCAAATAGTTTAAAGATTCTCTGCAAACATGGTTAGTGACAGCTGAAGGGGGAATGATAATTCATTTAGTAAAGCTCATCGGCAGAAATGCGATCCATGCATCTCTGATCGTGATTTTGAGGGCTGGGAGAAAAAATGTATATGTAATTGGAAATTTTAAACTGATTTTTTTTTTTAGTATGTTCCCAAAGGGCACAATGAAAAAGTCGATTATCCTTACTGAGTTGCTCACAGTGGACAGATGCTTTCAGGCTCAAGGCTGCTCTGTCATGCTTCAATAGTCAAAACTAGACCCGTCTAGACAAATGTATCCTTCCTGTCCCGGTGTAAACTCGTGTCTTATTTGGGTCTTGTCATGGTTGACATTCCGCCCTGTGAAAGTACTGATGGTTCTGCAGGAGCATTTCTCATAATTCTCCACTGCTACCCTGCCACTTACAAATGGTACCATGCCATTACCATATGTTTTTTGACATAGTACCATGGTAAAAACATTACCAGGTTTTTTGGACATCTTACATTGTAATTCTATGTTTTTGGACATGTACTATGGAATTACCATGTTTTTTAGACTTTATACTGTACCATGGAAAAAAACATGTTTATGGACATGGTATTACCATGTTTTTTAGATATGGTCACATGACAATACCATGTTTGTTTGTTTTTTTCCCTGGATATCTACTATGGTATTACCATGTTTTTGGACATTATACCATTATACATTATACATATCTTTTGGACATGTGCCTTGGTAGTACCATGTTTGTTTAGTCATGGTCCAATACCATGTTTTTTGGTATTTTATCATGGTGAAACCATGTTTTTTGGACATGTGCCTTGGGATTACCATGTTTTCTTAGACATGGTCCAATGACAATACCTTGATTTTTGGATATGTATCATGGTATTACCATGTTTTTTGGGCATTATACCATGGTGAAACCATGTTTTTTGGGTGTCTGTCTTGGTATTACCTTGTTGTTTAGACATGTTCCAATGACAATGTCATGTTTTTTGTTCTGCTTTGTTTTTTCCGGATATCTACTACGGTATTTCCATGTTTTTGGACATTATACCATGATAAAACCATGTCTTTTGGACATGTGCCTTGGTAGTACCATGTTTTCTTAGACATGGTCCAATGACAATACCTTGTATTTTTGGATATGTATCATGTTTTTTGGGCATTATACCATGGTGAAACCATGTTTTTTGGGTGTCTGTCTTGGTATTACCATGTTGTTTAGACATGTTCCAATGACAATACCATGTTTTTATATATATATATATATATATATATATATATATATATATATCATGGTAATACCATGTTTTTTGGGTTTTATTCGATGAAAATACCATGGCTTTGTTTTATATTTGTCATGGTATTACAATATTGTTTAGGCATTATATCATGGTAACACCATGTTTTTTGGACGTGTGCCTTGGTATTACCATACTTATTAGACATGGTCTTTGGTAATACCAATTTTTATTGCTGAACCAGCACACTTTTACAAAGATTTACCATGGTAACCATAGTTTTGCCAAAATACCAGTTACTATAATTATTGTCTGCTAAAATCATAATAAATTAATATGGGATCTCCTTCAAACTGTTTAAGAGGCATTCAGAATATTTCTGACATTATCTTTTTATTTTTTAATAACAATTGTTGCTAATACACAATTTCAACAGTTTTATTGTAATAACTTTAATTGTAATAATTATGCTATTTTGGTGAAAAGTATGGTTACTTTGTTGATTTGATGCTTTTCACCAGCAAACCATAGTCAGTGGACTGGTTGACCAAAATGGTCTTTTCTGATGCAATTGATTGACCAAGCAAATCTTGCTGGTTAAGCTAGTTAAGAAACCTCATGGGGACACCTTTGTGTCAGGAAGATAGACAAAAAGACCCAAGAGCAGAGGAACAGTTCAAAGGATTTATTAACAATAAACTGTAACTTCAACTGGGCTGGCAAAGATGGAGAACCTGGCACCGGCTGTAGTAAGCAGGAGATAGGTGTTCATTGATGCGTGAGCACCATGGCCACGCAGTGAGCAGATCTGTGAGGAATCCTCCGTGAAAAGTGTGTTCAGAGGCAAGTGTATGCGTCGTGGTAGTCAGGAGCAGATCTGTGAGGAATCCTCAGTTGAAGATTTGTGGGTGTAGAGAACAAGCGCACATCAGACTGGAAGGTAACTACACTCCCGACATCTGGGCAGATACGAGGAATCCTCCGTTGAAAAGTCGTGAGCCCAGAGAATAAGCGTACAGCAAAATGGAAGGTAACCACACTCCAACACATGGGCAGAGATGGGCAACGGAACAGATACACGAGACAGGACCAACTAGGCAGAGAGAGCGAGGTAAGTTAGTTCACACCAAACAACAATCTAGCAAAGATACTGACACAGCGAAGGGATTAAGTAGGCAGTGTATCAGTGGAGAACCAGGTGCTGCTAGCACGCTAATTAGTGGCATGATCAGCGTTCTCCTGGGAACAATCAGTGTTCCCATGGAAACCCTGATCATGCATGCTGGCAGCGCCTGAGACACATGAGGGAGAGAAATGACAAAACAAACAGACGAACTCACCGGAACCGTGACACCTTTGTCTTTCTTTGAAGAATGAGACATGATGTCAAAATCTGTTTCTTGTAGCCTTTTAATCTCCGTCTGAATTACAGAGGCACTTTTATCTATCCACATGTGTGACAGCACTAACTCTTTTATTGCTATTTTTATAATTTTAAGGATCATCAATAAAGGCTGATCATTGAAATATGACTGACAGAGCAAAGGCTGGCAAGATGGTCTGATTAAATTAGCCAGAGCTTGATCGGAACCGAACATCGCATAAAACTGTCTGATATAATTAGTGTGATTATAATAATGGATGGCAGAGCTTTGTCTGTTCCCTGTCATAGAAAGACTGGGAGAGAAAAAAGAGTTAGAGAAAGAGATTATAATGCACTGGGAGAGAGAGATGAGGAGCAGGATTTTGTCTAAGAGCTAGAAGGAGATGATGTAACTTTTTAAAAACAAATGAAATGTGGCTTAAACATTGGCCATGATTAAGTAACAAAAGCTGTTGTTTCCCTTAAAATCAACATGAAATCAAAATTGACCCAATTTACTTTCTTAATGCACGTTCGTGGTCATACTGTGTCATTTTTACAATAAATAAACTATAAGTCATCGCTTGTGGATCAATTTCCCCGAAAACACAGCGACATTGGCTTAACTAATGGCTTTGAGTTAAGCCAATGAGTTTGGGGCGGGGTTATCATGTTGTTCCTTTTGCAATTCCATTTGCAGAAATGACACACTTCATCTCTTAAGTTCTTACAGTTGGACTGCCATTATCTTGTTCCACAAGTATTTTTTGACCTTGATGACTCTTCTCCAGAATGCTTAAATACAGGTTGAGCGAAAAGGAACTCAGTAATGACAATTCCTTCCTCTCGGCATGAGGTAAATGTGTTTCTGCCTGTGCTCTTCAGCAATCATCATTTAATCAACATGGCTCCTCTGTCCAGGGAGAGAGAACGAGACATTATGTCTGATTTGTGTTGCTAATGTTCTGAAGGAGACCTGCTGGAAGACTTGCTGGAAGACATGCCAGAACATGACCTGCATGACACTGGCCTACTGTCCCTTGAATCATAGAATATCACTCTTATTTCCCTGCTGAGAAGACCAGCTTAGATCTGCATGAATTCCCAGCTAGTTTATGCTGGTTTGGTGCTGGCCAAGCTAGTTTAACAGAGGACATCCTACTTATGTTATTATGGGCCTTGTAGGCTCTCTCAGAATGTTATCTTAAAAAGAACTTGCACCAATGCATGCAGATCTATTCCATGAGACCCATAGTCATTCAGTCGTTTAGAGATGATTGGCGACCAAACAAATGTAGATTCTTGCAGAAGCAAACATTGTATTACAATTACAATTAAAAACCCACTGAACACCAGCTTGGCCAGGCTGGGAGACCAGCTAGATCAGCTTAAAGGGTAGTTTACCCCAACATAAAAATTCTCTGATAATTTATTCACCCTCACGTCATCCCAGATGTGTATGACTTTCTTTCTTCTGCTGAACACAAATTAAGATTTTTAGAAGAATATCTCAGCTCTGCAGTTCCATACAATGCAATTGTCTGGAAAGTATTCACAGCGCTTCACTTTGTCCACATTTTGTGATGTTACAGCCTTATTCCAAAATGGATTAAATTCATTATTTTCCTCAAAATTCTACAAACAATACCCCATAATGACAACGTGAAAGAAGTTTGTTTGAAATCTTTGCAAATTTATTAAAAATAAAAAACGAAAAAAATCACATGAACATAAGCATTCACAGCCTCCTGTTTCCACTGACCATCCTTGAGATGTTTCTGCAACTTGATTGGAGTCCACCTCTGGTAAATTCAGTTGATTGAACATGATTTGGAAAGGCACACACCTGTCTATATAAGGTATCACAGTTAACAGTGTATGTCAGAGCACAAACCAAGCCATGAAGTCCAAGGAATTGTCTGTAGACCTCCGAGACAGGATTGTATCGAGGCACAGATCTGGGGAAGGGTACAGAAAAATTTCTGCAGCATTGAAGGTCCCAATGAGCACAATGCCCTCCATCATCCATAAATGGAAGAAGTTTGGAACCACCAGGACTCTTCCTAGAGCTGGCCGCCCGGCCAAACAGAGTGATCGGAGGAGAAGGGCCTTAGTCAGGGCGGTGACCAAGAACCCGATGGTCACTCTGACAGCGCTCCAGCATTTCTCTGTGGAGAGAGGAGAACCTTCCAGAAGAACAACCATCTCTGCAGCACTCTACCAATCAGGCCTGTATGGTAGCGTGGCCAGACGGAAGCCACTCCTCAGTAAGAGTTTGCCAAAAGGCACCTGAAGGAGCTTGAGAGGTCCTGCAAAGAAGAATGGGAGAAACTGCCCAAAAATAGGTGTGCCAAGCTTGTAGCATCATACTCAAAAAGACTTGAGGCTGTAATTGGTGCCAAAGGTGCTTCAACGAAGTATTGAGCAAAGGCTGTGAATACTTATGTACATGTGATTTTTTTTTATTTTTTTTTATTATTTTTTTTATAAATTTGCAAAGATTTCAAACAAACTTTTCACGTTGTCATTATGGGGTATTGTTTGTCAAATTTTGAGGAAAATAATGAATTTTATCCATTTTGGAATAAGGCTGTAACATAACAAAATGTGGAAAAAGTGAAGCGCTGTGAATACTTTCCGGATGCACTGTATAACTCCTTTTTCACTGTACATATTGCTAATGCAGTCTCTAGGAACAATCATGATTGCAAGCTCAATTACACTTCCTAGCGCTTGATGCATGCACAGAGTGCTAGATGTCAGTACAGAAAGTGTAATCGAGCTTGAAATCATGATCGCCAAGGAGACTGCTGTCAAGATGTACATTGAAAAAGGAGTCATTTTTTGGTCTGTTCTCACCCAAAACCAACTGGATGACTTCAGAAGACATTGATTAAACAACTGGAGTCTGGTGGATTATGTTTATGCTGACTTTATCTGCTTTTTTGGAGCGTTAGGAGTTTTGGTCACCATTCACTTGCATTGTATGGACCTACAGAGCTAAGATAATCTTCTAAAAATATTTGTTTGGGTTCAGCAGAAGAGAGAAAGTCATACACATCTGGGATGGCATGAGGGTGAGTAAATGATGAGAGCATTTACATTTTGGGATGAACTAACCCAGGTAAGACCAGCAGACCATCGTAGGCTGGTTTAAGGTTTTTTTTTTTTTTTTAAGCAGGGTTTAAACATTTATCCATGCAAGGTTGAAAATTAACCTTTGACAAACAATTAACAATCACAAGATGAGTAACCTTTGTGGCCTATGCATTAGTGTGTTTAAAGACCCCATGAAATGGTTTGATGAGCGCAGTTATCTTTCCTTTTGAAATGGGAAGTTGCAATGAGACGTTCCATTTTTAAGCCCTTAATTTCTGCTACACTCCTGCAGAATTATTAATATACGTCAGAAATATTAAGAGTAGGATGGCAGTATGCGATTCCAAATTAAAGGCACAAAACCCTTATTTTGATTTAGTAGGGTCTTTGACTTAGTACTGTTGTTTATCATCATGTGAAATAAGTGTATGTTAGGTTTGCTTACACATTGAATTCACAAAAGCGCTGATTCACCTGGTGCCTTGGGTAACCCCAGCATTATGTTGTTTAATGCAGGTCCCTTTATCATTCTTCTCAGAGAATGGGCAGTATCTTTACTCAACTCTAATCCAAACAATGAGGGGTAACAAGTTAATTTGTTGTCTTTTGTCTGTTTCTTGTGTGAAACTAGGCTTTTATTGAGCTTGAACAAAGCACGCAGTGGAGTATTCGCCGTAGAGAGAGAGAGAGAGAGAGAGAGAGAGAGAGAGAGAGAGAGACAAAGAGGTAGACCTACAGCACATTTCGACTCTCAGTAAGACCATAACAGAACTCTACTACTGCAAGATTGATTTTGTACACACGGGTTGGACTATGGATCAGTGGTGCTGAAGTTTAAAGTATTTTCAAAGCTAATGAAAGTAAGTGAATGCAGAGCTAGTTCCATTAATGTCACGGTTAGTGGAAGACAGAGTACCGCTCGCTCTTAAAGCAAACTAGTGTAAAGAGAGAGAGTACACTACTTTAGAGCCATTCAGTACAGCCACTAAAGATGATCAATGCTATTCAATAAAGATCACCTTTTATTCAGAAGAATTATTGCATCAGTGCTTCATTCTGTGTAAGGGCATACTCCAAAACTCGCATTCAAAGATTTCATTGTACTTTGTAGACAAACTCTAAAGGCAGAAACATACTTTATGCAGGTACGTGAACGCAGATGCATCTAGCAACGCAAACTTAATTTCCTGCATTATTGTAAAAAAAAAGAAAAAAAAGAAAATATAATAATTAATTAATTAATTATATTTATATAGATATATAAATATATCTCGCCTGTCTCTGTGGCAGCTCTAGACTCTGAAAACAGCAAGCAAAAAAATTGTCTGCAGACCACGGACAATGATGTTTTGGACCTGTCAATCATTTTGCACGTTCTCATAGTGTTGTAGTTGCAGCGAATTATTGAGACCTCTATTTTTAAGCCATGTTGTTCATAACGGTTGTCAGTTGAAGGTGCTATTTTGCTGCTGTTGTTTTTAACAACCTTTTCTGCAAGATGTCAGTCTTAATAAAGCTCATTTGGTATCTTTGGAGTGCGGGGTTTTGAAAAGAGGGGGTGTGGCTAATCCAATGGCTCAGTGTTGTGGAAGTAGAACAGCTAAAATCACTTACAGCACCTTTAATGTATTTATACACTTGAAACTTCTACAAATTAAAACTGAGTGAATCATTATCAGGTGTTCTTCAACATTGTCGATTATTTTCACTGTCACTAAAGCTTAGCTCATCCTCAGTGTTGTCAATCGTAAGAGCTTACAGTGCACTCCCCTTTCCCTTTCCATAAAACATTGCCATGTTCGTTTTTGTCTTAAAAGAAGAAATACAAATCATGATTGTGTTATTTATGCATAATTGCAATTATATTTCCAAATAAATTAATAAATGCAATAATGTTATAGATGGCACTATCTATAAAAAATTCCCAGTGAGAAAATGCATTAGTAAAATGTCATTGTATTACAGAGTTGCCATATGGCTACACCAAAAAATATACAATAAATCAAATAATAAAGTTCTATAGCCATTTTATATAATATCCTTTCAATGCTTTACTATTCTGCCACAATATTGTAATGTCTTTGAATTATGTTAATTTGGGCTTTTCTCAACAAATATTGATACATTGAAAAATCAGCATATCATGTAATTAATTTTTTTTTATTTATTTATTTTTTTTAATTTTTAATTGATTTAGAGCCCTAATATTTTCCTGTTATTCTCTCTGTCTCTCTTTCCTGGCAGGTGTGGCAATGTGGCGGCAGTATGGAGGTTCTTCCGTGTGCTAGAGTTGCGCACATTGAACGTACAAAGAAACCATACAACAATGACATCGACTACTACGCCAAGCGAAACGCACTGCGGGCAGCAGAGGTCTGGATGGATGAGTTTAAATCTCATGTCTACATGGCCTGGAATATCCCCATGAATGTGAGTTAGAGTTTTAGCAATCATGCTCAATCAGGCTCATTTGTTAAGTCTAGACAGCCAGTGATTAATTGAAAATTATTGTGGTGTTTAATTTTGTCTTGATTAATTTTCTTGTGTGTCTTCTACGCAAGGCACAATACACAGTATGAGATTCATTGTCTTTGCATTAAACAATGCTGAGTTTGATATATATTGAAGTTTTATATATATATTTTAGGTTACAAACTGGTAATTACAAGGGTATCATGTTATAAATGTGGTTTATGAGAACATTTCTAGTGTTCAGAATTCAAATCACTTAAAAACATACTAAACAATGTTTTTTTTGAAAATGTAAAAATGCAGAAAGTTTTTTGTGAGGTTTAGGTTTAGGGGTAGAGTTAGGGTTAGGGGATAGAATCTATAGTTCGTACAGTATAAAAATCATTATGTCTACAGAGTGTCCTCATAAGGATAGCTGCACCAACGTGTGTGTGTGTGTGTGTGTGTGTGTGTGTGTGTGTGTTTAATAGGTTCTTTTTGAAAAGCATTTTTGTAACTTGCAATATCAAACATAACGCTTAAGTTATTAATGAAATTTTATGACCCATCATGATCTGTAAACATCATTTTTTTCTTCCCGAAAGGAAAAGCGGTGCATTGAAAGAATAATTAAACCAGATCCAGCACTTACGTTATAAAAAGTTTTAATTACATTGTAGTGTTTTAGGAATGGCCTTGGACTATAAATGTAATGAGATAATTCACCTCTTCACAGCTACAGTTGAAGTCAGAAGTTTACATACACCTTAGCCATATACATTTAAACTCAGTTTTTCACAGTTCCTGACATTTAATCGTAGAAAACAGTCCCCGTCCTAGGTCAGTTAGGATCACTACTTTATTTTAAGAAATGTCAGAATAACAGTAGAGAGAATGATTTATTTCAGCTTTTATTTTTTTCATCATATTCCCAGTGGGTCAGAAGTCTACATACACTTTGTTAGTATTTGGTAGCATTGCCTTTAAATTGTTTAACTTGGGTCAAACATTTTGGGTAGTCTTCCACAAGCTTCTCACAATAAGTTGCTGGAATTTTGGCCCATTCCTCCAGACAGAACTGGTGTAACTGAGTCAGGTTTGTAGGCCTCCTTGCTCACGCATGCTTTTTCAGTTCTGCCCACAAATGTTCTATTGGATTGAGGTCAGGGCTTTGTGATGGCCACTCCAATACCTTGACTTTGTTGTCCTTAAGCCATTTTGCCACAACTTTGGAGGTATGCTAAGGGTTATTGTCCATTTGGAAGACTCATTTGCGACCAAGCTTTAACTTCCTGGCTGATGTCTTGAGATGTTGCTTCAATATATCCACATAATTTTCCTTCCTCATAATGCCATCTATTTTGTGAAGTGCACCAGTCCCCCCTGCAACAACGCACCCCCACAACATGATGCTGTCACCCCCCTGCTTCACGGTTGGGATGGTGTTCTTCGGCTTGCAAGCCTCACCCTTTTTCCTCCAAAAATAACAATGGTCATTATGGCCAAACAGTTACATTTTTGTTTCATCAGACCAGAGGATATTTCTCCAAAAAGTAAGATCTTTGTCTCCATGTGCACTTGCAAACTGTAGTCTGGCTTTTTATGGCAGTTTTGGAGCATTGGCTTCTCTCTTGCTGAGCAGCCGTTCAAGTTATGCTGATATATGACTCATTTTACTGTGGAGATAGATACTTGTCTACCTGTTTCCTCCAGCATCTTCACAAGGTAATTTGCTGTTGTTCTGGAATTGATTTTCACTTTTCCCACCAAACTACGTTCATTTCTAGGAGACAGAACGCGTCTCCTTCCTGAGCGGTATGATGGCTGCGTGGACCCATGGTGTTTATACTTGCGTACTATTGTTTGTACAGATGAACGTGCCTTCAGGTGTTTGGAAATTGCTCCCAAGAATGAACCAAACTTGTGGAGGTCCACAATTTTTTTTCTGAGGTCTTGGCTGATTTCTTTTGATTTTTCCATGATGTCAAGCAAAGAGGCACAGAGTTTGAAGGTAGGCCTAAAAATACATCCACAGGTACTCCTCCAATTGACTCCAATTAGCCAATATGCCTATCAGAAGCTAATTGGCTAATTGCCTAAAAGCTTGACATCATTTTCTGGAATTTTCCAAGCTGCTTAAAGGCACAGTTAACTTAGTGTATGTAAAAAATTACTCGTGTCATAGGAGTGGTGGTGGCGTAGTGGGCTAAAGCACATAACTGGTAATCACACACAGCCCAAAGCCATCACCATTGTGTCCTTGAGAAAGGCACTTAACTCCAGGTTGCTCCAGGGGGATTGTCCCTGTAATAAGTGCACTGTAAGTCACTTTGGATAAAAGCATATGCCAAATGCATAAATGTAATGTAGATGTCCTAAATGACTTCCCAAAACTATAGTTTGCTAATATGAAATCTGTGGAGTGGTTAAAAAATGGGTTTTATTGACGGAATATTTGAACACAATTTAATCAAATATAAAAAGTGTACATTATTAATACATATTCACATTGCCATGGTGTTAAATTCCACGTTTACTAAAATAGTGCCCACAATGGGTTTCTGACAGTACTCACTGGCATAATTTATTCACCCTCGTGTTATTCCAAATATGAATGACCACAAATGAGATATTAAGCAGAATGACAGCCTCAGTCAGCATTCACTTTTCAAGGAAGAATTTTTACACCATTTATTACATTTTAATTTTCTTTAAAGCTGCTTTGAAACTATGTGTGTTGTTAAAAGGGTTATATAAACAAAAATTACTTGATTATTAGTGTGGCATGAAGTCCCAACAACACTTCTCTTGCGGTAGTTGATTCATAGATAAAAAATAAAAAAAAAATTAAAAAATGCTGATAAATGTACTCATCATCCGGTGGCTGATATTGGGCGTTTTCCTAACAGAAAATAAAAAAAGTGGATCGGACCGATCCACACAACACTATTGCATGTGCATGAATTTGGGGGGTGGAGCTTCTGAAGGAGCACTGAAGGGAGGAATGTGTTTGTTTGGCTGTTGAGTTCAAATATCAACAGTCTTTCTCAGGAATCGCTTACTCCACCTTTAAAGGTTAAAGTGATGGTTCACTCAGAAATGAAAATTCGGTCACTATTTACTCATTTTCATATTGTTCTGAACCCAAATGACTTTTTATCTTCCAAACACAAAATAGGATAGTTTGAATAATCTCAGATCTTCTCTTTTCCATACATTGAAAGCACATAGTGACCACGGGCTGTTAAACTCCAAAAAGAACAAAAAAGCACCATAAAAGAACCATAAAAAATGTTTTTGTGACTCTTGTACTATAGTCCAAGTCTTCTGAAGGCATACGATAGCTTTGTATCAGATACCGATGGAATATTCAGGTCATTATTTACTGAAAATCTTGCCCTCCACCTAAACTCTCAAATATAATTTATGTATACACATGGCGCATCACATTAGATTACAAGATGTGTGAGAATCAATGACAGTTGGTGCCATTGATGTCAAATCTGGCATCTTTGTTTAAAAAGGCATGAATCGAGAGCTACAACGGAGTGCAAGATTTTCAGTGAATAAAGATTTTAATTTCAGTGTGTTTCTCACACAAAGCTATCATATGGCTTCAGAAGACTTGATAGCGCAAACGTTGTGCGGACTACTTTTATGGAGCTTTTTAAGCTTGATTGCCCCTTGTCACAATATGCTTTCATTATATGTAAAAAGCAGTTTGGAGACACTTCAAAATTGTTTATTTTGGGATCCACAGAAGAAGGAAATCCGTCGAGGGCAACCAACAAACAACAAAGCTCCTGGCTTGCTGTATTTTACCAGCATCCCAGAGGGGCTGCTCATTTATTTTGTGCATTTAAATAGTTTTACATAAAACAGTGCTTGCTAAATGACAACTAACTGTCTCTTTGTGTTTTGCCAGAACCCAGGAGTTGATTTTGGAGATGTGTCAGAGCGTGTAGCGCTGAGGAAGAAAATGAACTGCAGGAGCTTTCACTGGTACCTTGAGCATGTCTATCCTGAGATGAGAGTCTACAATAACACCATCACCTATGGAGAGGTAATAAAGACAAATCAACCTTTTATACAACTTTTTAAGCCAGTAAAACCTTTATAGAACAGTTTGAGCTTTCACACACTGTTAGTTTAATGTCTGTATGCTTCCTTGAGGAATGGGACAAATTTATCTGTCACATTTAGGTTTTAGAAGACACTTTCATACCAAAGTTGCTTATAGTGACAGTGTTGCTTCAGCAGCTTGTAAAAGACACCAAGTATGCAACATGAGCTCATTAGGAATCATAGGAATTTAATGCATATATTTGGATAGACAGTGAAACAAACAATATCAAAGTACTGACAGCATAAAAAAATTAATCCATTGAATGTATTTATGATGGAGCTGGCTAATTGATGGACTCAGGAAACAAGTAGTGTAAAAAAGAAGGGATTTTTATATCAGTTCTGACCAGTCTTTGGAGGATTAATAAATATGTGTATGTTTCTAAAAATGAACATATGTAACAGGGTTTACATTTTAGATGCTGTCAATATGTTGAAATTGTATGTTCCAGTGTCTATCCAAACATATATAAATGCGTTTGTACACTTTACATACAAATGCCTATGAATATCAATGACATCACCCTGTATTATGAGAACTAAGAAAAATCTTTAAAGTACTAATAAGGATAGAGTACCATTATAATTGAGGCATTAGAAACAAGTCAAGTACAAAGCCAAGTTTTATCAGTGTTTACATAGTTATTTTATGCAATGGTTTCTCTCCAGAGTGACTTAGAATAATGTTTCATCCCTTCGAATGCAGCCATTTCCTTATGGTATCCATATGATTTCATTGTGTGAGAACAGACATTTGTATTTTTAGTATGGAATGCTACAAAATTGCAATAATACAGCAGAAATGTAAAGATTATTGGTCTCCATGGCAACAGTGTAGCAAGCATTGGGATTAGCTTCAATTTCCTCAAAATGAGATTTAATGAGGCCCTTATTAGCTTTAGTGTGTGTGTGTGGGTGTGTGTGTGAGTGTGTGTGTGTGTGTGTGTGTGTGTGTGTGTGTGTGTGTGTGTGTGTGTGTGTGTGTGCGTGCATTGGAATTAAACAGGCCTAAATCTCCATAGAAGAAATCTTACTGCTCTTTCAATTCGTGGGAGAAATAAAATTATACCTGCATTTGATTTCTGCAACAGCCAGGACAGAAAATCTATAGCTGTATTGAAACAGCTTGTCTCTGAAAATATCCATGCTAGACCACAGATTCCACATATCTCATGTTCTCTCCAGTATTAGGTTTTATGGATGTTCGATGTTGTCATTTCACAAATAGATTTTCACTGGCAGTGCCTGTGTGTGTGCATTTATTTTCAAGCTGCAGAGAAGCACAATTACTACAGGCTGAATTGGGCTACTTAATGCTGCTAAAGGCCGTTCATTTGAGTGTGTGTTTGCAGGGTCCAAGATTAAATTATCTTAATTATAATCCCATTAACATAGGGACAAAAGTGTATTTTTTATATAAGCTGACAAGAAATATGATGGCCATTACATTTACTCAATACACCCACCATTAGTAGATGAAAGTCATTTCATACCACGTGTTTGTTTGTGTAGGCCTATCTATGCTGCTCTAACCAAAAATTAAAAACCAATTCCTACAAATTGACATAGCAATGTTGTTTTCACCAACACAATTAGCTTGATTTAGGTACCAGTAGCTATGTCTTTTTGTGTGTATATTTTTCAGGTGCGAAGCAGTAAAGCCAGTGGGTACTGTCTTGACCAGGGGTCAGAGGAAGATGACAGGGCAATACTCTATCCATGCCATGGCATGTCATCACAGGTCAGTGTGCTTTTACCTTTGGGTTTGGTTTAAGCTATTATACTGTAATCTGTGTAAAACTTGACAATGTCCTGTCTTATCCTGTTATTCAGAACAGCACCCAAATCCACCCAATTATGGCATTTATGGCAGCCATCTTATGCAACTAAGCAGTTATGCAACCAGAAAGTTTACATATGTTTAGAACCTAATATTAAGAGTTATTGGTCTGTTTACAAAAGAGTCTTAGCTACTGTAAGCTTGGTTTAGTACACTATAAGTCAAAGTTTGGATACACTTGACTGAATTTATTTATGAACGATTTATTATAAATTTAAAAAACCATCTAAAGGCTTGTACTTAGTAGACAAATCAATTGAGCCTATGTTTAATTTTTTTTTTTTTTTCAATTAAAATAAATAAATTTGGGCTGTCAATCGATTAAAATTTGTAATCAAATTAATTACATGGTATGCTGATTCATTAATCAAATTAATCACAATTAATTGTATATATAAATATTTGCTGAGAAAGCCCCTTGAATAACAATAATTCAATATATAATGATTAAATAATTAGAAATAGTTACAGTATATTTAAATAATTAAAAATAAAATATATTTATAAATAAGATAATTAAAATGCATTACATTATTGGGGCACACGAGTAAAGCATTAAAAAAGACAATACAAAAAGTGGCTTTAGAATGCAATATATTGTTTATTTCCATATTATTAAACATAAGCCTATCATTGACCTAAAATTCACAGTAATCCATTTTGCAATTGAATTTGTCAATCAGTCCAAGATTTATTATAAGGGCTTGTCTAAAGACACATCAATGTGTCAGATGGATTGATATTGGATTTATTTGGTACTCAGATTAGTAGTCAGGAAAATATGGGTTTTTCAATGGTCAGTTCTTAAAATATTACTTTTGGTTCCCCTGGAAATGTGGTTACATCATCACATTTATATTAAATTTAAAGGGATAGTTCACCCAAAAATGAAAATACTCTCATCATTTACTCACCCTCATGCCATCCCAGATGTGTAAGATTTTTAGAAGAATATTTCAGCTCTGTAGGTACATACAATGCAAGTGAATGATGACCAGACCTTTCAAGCTCCAAAAATCACATTAAAGCAGCATCAAATTAATCCATATGACTCCAGTGGTTAAATCTGTCTTCAGAAGTTATATAAAATGTGTGGATGGGAAATCAATATTTAAGTCCTTTTTTACTATAAATCTCTACATCACTTTCACATTCAGAAAGTGAAAGTTGAGATTTATAGTTAAAAAAAGGACTTTACTATTGATCTGTTTCTCACCCAAAGTGATTGCTTCGCTTCAGAAGACATACTGTATATTAAACCTCTGGAGTCATCTGGATTACTTTTATATTGCCTTTATGGGTTTTTTGGATCTTCAAAGGTCTGGCCACCATTCACTTAAATTGTATGTAACTACAGACCTGAGATATTGTTCTAAAAATCTTTGTTTGTGTTTAGCAGAACAAAGAAATTCATTCACAACTGGGATGGCATAAAAGTGAGTAATTGACGAGAGAATTTACATTTTTTGGTGAACTGTCCCTTTAAGTTCTCAGCAGACAACATAATGATGGCAGACAGCCAAGAATATACGACGCTTGCAATGCTAAACTACTATTTCAACTTTGGCACATGCAACAGTATTCTAGAAGGAAAATCTGTGCTTTTTCACCAATGCCAATGCCTTGATATGAATTGCAAGAATTAGATAAGATTTGTAATGAAATAGTGTTCTTTTAACATAGGTACAGATTATTCACAGTTGGTGGTGCATTGCACCATTGCCTGGAGATAGATAGCAGCTTAGTTATAAATTACCTGTCGATTGTATCTTAAGTTCTGTGTCCTGTCCGCTCCCTTGCTAAATAGTGGTTTCAAGTCTTCAATTTACATGTGACTTTGACATTTAAAGTTTTTATTATTAATTTGGATTAAATAGACATAGAATAATCAAACAGCTCTCCTACCAGGCTACGACCTTTGATAGTGCACCATGATTTTTTCATTGTTATCCATGCACAATAGAGACATAATCCATTGAACAATTTGAAATACAGTCTCTCTCAGTCTATCTCGCTCCCCCTCTGTCCTCCCTCCTAAATCTTGTAAGGGAATGACAGTCATAGTCTATAATCCAGGCCTAAGGGAAATAAAGCAATAGAAGTGTATTCCCATTGTATAATCAAATTACAATAATGGCTGGTTTTACATGATACAGTTAAGCTTCATTTTGTCCATGTTTTTCATCTCCCTGTCCAAAGACAATTTAAAAACGGGAACAATTCATGGCATCTGTGCCATTAAAGCCCATTAATAGTTATAGTAATAAACCACATATTTTTTTTCTACATAAATCAGTCATTGATTTATTTAAATGCATATGACTTTTAACACTGGTCTCAAATATTGGTTGTTGCCTTGCTTTTCTATCATTTAATCAAGAAATCTGAAGTGTCTTAATTGTGCTATATTGCCTTGCACTATGGAGCTCATAGCTATGTTTTATTAAATATTACAAGCTTACATGATCATGCTTTCTATTAAAGTTTTTAATTGTGTAATCGCAAATGTTCACGCATACATTTTGTACTGTATATGGTAAACAACTATGGGTATCCTGTTAGATAAATTGGCAATTCATCTTGTTTGTTTTTACTGTTCCAAACATGTAATTAAAAGGATGTTGATACTTTACAAACACACATAATAATGAAACCAGTTTAAAATCTATAGTTGTAGCAAATGGTTTGTCGAATAACCATAAAGTTCAGTTATACTGTATGTCCTTTTAAAATTTATTAAAATGAATAAAAACAGACGCAAATGAAAAGTTTTGTTAATTGCACCATCAAAGGGAATTAAATGAAACATGTGTCAGAGAAGAATTTACTTTGTGATTTTATGTATTGTGTAAGTCAATTGAAAATATGATTTAAAAAAATGGTAACACTGTACAATAGACCCTTTTCACATACCAGGTTTTGGAATGTGGAAGTAAATGATTACAGGGTAAACTTTGACAGCAGTGAATGGGAGACCACAGCAAATATTATTTTTACTTACCCATTTGCTCCAAGTGCAGAAGAAAAATTCCACTATTACATTTGAATGACTGTCCAGAAGAAGAAAAAAAATAGAGAGCGGTGGATTAAGCAAGTCCGATGGGAGAAGATGCCAAATTTACTTTCACTCTCTCAGCAGCTGTAATCGAAACCCCCTCACAACTGTGGTAATTCAATTTTTAAAACTAATTCCAGGGTAATATAACACAAAGAACAATGTTATAAACTTACACTCAATATTTTAAAAAAAAAATAATATAAAAACATTTGCTAGATTTACGCTGCTAAATAAAGCGGAAAAGCATCATCACAGTCTGTGAAAAAGGTCTATAATGTTCTATTTATTAACATTTGCAAATGCATTAGGTATCATGAACTAAAAACTGAACAATATTTTACCAGCTTTTATTAATCTTGGTTAATTTATGGAAATATGTTGTCTATTGAGGCGGAACACTGTGTCCTGCCAGACATGGGCAGAACGTTGTTATGGACCACGGACGGGTTAAGCTGTTGCGCATCTCCAGGACACTAGCGGGGTCCAGGTTGGGGTGGCAAGTATGGTGGCAAAGCTCATTTTTAGGATGGCCACCTCATGCCACCCTTCTGGCCCTGCCCCTGTCATAAGGTAGTTGCCTCCAAAGATTATCATGGGAGGAGTTATCGCAAAAATCCTCTAAACATATTCTTTAGAAAACCTAAAACATATAGAGCATTTAAGTGTACTGTTCAATCTCTAAAAATAATTTATAAAGTAAAACACCTTTTCTCGTTCATTGATTATCAAGCCTTTTTAAAAAAGCGCAGTATCTCCTATTTGTCATCATTTAAATGAAAAATTTTTCCAACTATGTCCTTTGTGAAAACCTCTGTGTGGTATATCATCTAAGTGAATGCATCTCTACTATAAGGGTTGGAATCAGGTTACATACCGCATGAAGATGAGCTCGCTCTATTGTCAAAGTGCTGTTTTCACCTTGGTCACCACACAATTACCCTCTGTGCTATAGATTAACTTTACACAATAGAGCAAGCTTGATTTCCATTCAATGTCAGCTTGTACTTCATTAAGATGTGTTGACCTTGGGATCTGATATCTGAGAGATTGGCTTTCAGCTGAATTATTGACCTGTGTTATTCATTGCTGTGTACTTACTGTAATAGATAGCTGCTATCTCCACTTCCATCTCTCTAGATGCCAGAGTAGTAAGTATTATGGAATTAGAATTAAAATATAACCTGTACAGTGTGATGGTAGTGATAATTGTAAACTGCCTGTCCCATATCTGATGGGCTTTTTGTAAAGCCCTTTCTTTTAACAATGACTGCACAAGGGACACAATTTTCTCCTAATGGTTATGTTTCTGTAGAACTATAGTTTCAAACAGATTTAAAGAGATTATTAACAGTGGAAGCACTATAGAGAAGTAGGTTTTACAATGCTTATAAGGCAGCACTGTATTAATATTTATCACAAAAAAAAAAAATAATATTAATAATAATAATAATTCTAAACACCTAACCCTTAGTATCAAAGGGCTTAACATACCAGTCTAACGTTGTTTTGTAGATAATTTTAGCTTTCGTTTTTTTTAATTTTTTTATTTATTATTATTATTTAAACTTTATAAGAAATCTAATATCAAAGTTTGAAAAAAAAAAAAAAAAGTTTGATAGAATGTTCAAAGTGCAACCATCAGTGACAACTTCATCATAATATTTGCATACTGAATTTCTGAATAATTAATTGATGTTTTTTCGTACATACATTTGCATTACAAATTGTAGTCTTTCCTTTCTTGCATCTATTGAACCATCTCAGTTTTAGTCTGGTAAGACTGTGTTGATGATACTTACAAAGACACATGCTGAGTGTCATTACAATGGCAAATTTCAAAGCGGCTGTCAAAATCAAAGTCTAATCAAAGTAAAACCTATGCTTCCTTCAAGCTTCCATGCAAGCACTGCTATTTCCTTCAGGTAAACTAAATCAAGTTTTACAACTGATATTTTAGCATTGGTGATGGTTCATTGCCCTTTAAGTTGCAGTTATACACTGGTGGCCAAAAGTTTGGAATAATGTACAGATTTTGCTCTTATGGAAAGAAATTGGTACTTTTATTCACCAAAGTGGCATTTAACTGATCACAATGTATAGTAAGGACATTAATAATGTGAAAATTTACTATTACAATTTGTAAAAAAAAAAAAATAACCTTAAACTACTTAAAAGACTTCTCTCAAAAAATCCTCCACGTGCAGCAATGACAGCTTTGCAGATCCTTGGCATTCTAGCTGTCAGTTTGTCCAGATATTCAGGTGACATTTCACCCCACGCTTCCTGTAGCACTTGCCATTGATGTGGTTGTCTTGTCGGGCACTTCTCACACACCTTACAGTCTAGCTGATCCTACAAATGCTCAATGGGGTTAAGATCTATAACACTCTTTTCCAATTATTTGTTGTCCAATGTCTGTGTTTCTTTGCCCACTCTAACCTTTTCTTTTTATTTTTCTGTTTAAAAAGTGGCTTTTTCTTTGCAATTCTTCCCATAAGGCCTTCACCCCTGAGTCTTCTCTTTACTGTTGAACATGAATTCAATGAAGCTGTCAGCTAAGACTGAAGCTGTCAAACTAGAGACTCTGATGTACATATCCTCTTGTTTAGTTGTACATCTGGTCTTCCACATCTCATTCTGTCCTTGTTAGAGCCAGTTGTCCATTGTCTTTGAAGACTGTAGTGTGCACCTTTGTGTGAAATCTTCAGTTTTTTTGGCAATTTCAAGCATTGTATTGCCTTCATTCCTCAAAACAATGATTGACTGAAAGCTGTTTATTTTTTTATTTTATTTTTTGCCATTTTTGACCCAATATTGACCTTAAGACATGCCAGTCTATTGGGTACTGTGGCAAAACACAAAGACAATGGTAAGCTTCATTTAACGAACCAAATATCTTTCAACTGTGTTTGATATAAAGGCAAGTGATTTTCTAGTAACAAATTAGCAATTTAGCATGATTACTCAAGGATAAGGTGTTGGAGTGATGGCTGCTGGAAATGGGGCCTGTCTAGATTTGATCAAAAATGACTTTTTTCAAATAGTGATGGTGCTGTTTTTACATCAGTAATGTGCTGACTATACTTTGTGATCAGTTGAATGACACTTTGGTGAATTAAAGTACCAATTTCCTTCCAAAACAGCAAAATCTGTACATTATTCCAAATTTTGGCCACCAGTGTAAGTGTGGTATACAATAAATGAGATGATTTTGTACATATACTTCACATCTGCCGATTTTATATTTTTTACACATTCCTCAATGTTTCTTTTCAGCTGGCTAGGTACACTACCGAAGGCTTACTCCAGTTAGGACCCCTGGGGTCGACCACATTTCTACCTGACACAAAATGCCTGATGGATGATGGGAAGGGAAGAACACCAAGTTTAAAAAAGTGTAACACTGTTTCCAGGTCCTCACAGAGACTTTGGGATTTTACTCAGGTAAGAGAGTGCACTCACCTGACCACTCACAAAGCACTTTATTTATTAGCTTACTAAAGGCTTCAGATTAATATTTTATTTTCTATTTGAGACTCAATTGATTTGATTTCCCTTAATGGAGATCGCTGATATCAAAGCAACACACTCCTTTTAAAATAAACATTTAAATAAGTAAATGGCTTGAATGAGCATGCTGTCTTTTGTTAGTTCAAAACGATTACCTTTTTTTTTTTTTCTTAAAAGCACCCTCAAGATACCGTAGCATTTAAAAGTCTGAGACCACTTGTGAACATTTTTAATACAAGATTTTTCATTACAAAACAAAAGGCTGAACTGAAAAAAAGTACATGAATTGCAGAATTTCTTTGTATTTTGTATGCCTTAATGACAACGTGCTTGATTTGGCATGGACTCCATAAGTTTGTTCCAAAACAAAAAATATGTTATCCAGGCATTATTTGAGAATTTTCCAAAGAGCAACTTGTGTGCTTCAACGAAAGCAAGGAAATCCAACCTTTTGTGCAGTCTCAGATCTTTGAATCCCCCACTGTATATTCTGTACATAAATGCTCAATATATTTACGATCTTGTGTATTTGTTTTCTAGAATGGCCCCATCATAAGTCGAGACACAGGGCGCTGTTTGGAGGTTGAAATGTCCAAAGATGCCAACTTTGGCCTGCGGCTGGTCGTCCAGCGGTGCTCAGGACAGAAATGGATGATTCGGAACTGGATAAAACATCCTAAACACTGAGGAACATCTGACCTGAAAAATAAACTTCCTGCATTGGAGAGCAGCCATAGACACAAACCCTGAGTCTGGGGTTTAGAAAAGAGACTGAGCCGAAGATCTCACATTAGGGATGTAAACAGCTCCAGTTGCCTCTTTCAGGGTAAAACACTTTCAACAGAGATGTCTAGAGGTGAAATGTTGGCTTTAGACAGCTTTACTGCTGAGCCAAGGGGCTACAACAGAAGGCCATCTTTACAGGAGAAATATTTGCTCTCTGAAATGTTTACCGAAAGTACTAAGCAAGTCCACTGTATAGACTCCCGGAATACCACAGCTTTCTTGTGTTAGTGAGGAGAATTTTGATAATCTCTCTTAATGAATCGCAGACAGTAATATTCAAAAGATGTGTGTATAAACAAAGAGAGAGAAATCTAAACTTTCAAAGTCTTCTGAGCAAAGATTTATTTCTTATCAAATGCCATATCAACACTTTTTTCTTCAGGCTGAGAATTGCTTTGGATAATTTAATATCCATGTTAAAACTTCAAATGTATATCCCAAGTGCTACAAAAAAAGTGTAGATTTAAAATTGAAACAGCTAGATCCAGCTCATTCTGTATTTTTGTTCCTTGATTGTTCCTTGATTTACAGACTTAATTGCTAATAATCAGCAAAACCATGTGTTCACACAAGAACTCATGTGCCTTTATCCATCCTAATGCAATCAGACCAGGGAATGTTCATCCCTAAGCATGTACAAAATATTTGATTTTAACTTAATTGAAATATGAATATACTGTAATGTTAATAGTTCTTATTATGGAAACATGTTGTAAAATACTCAAAACATAATAAACACAAGTTTTTCTTCTCTTTTATACAATATTGTGTGATGTAGTATATTTGAATACCAGGTTAAATATCTCAAAAACATATCCAAGTCATACTTCATCCCAAAATTGAAAAAAATAAGAAATTCCATTTTACATAAAGAAAATCAAGTCTATTTTTTAATAGAATCAATACAATTCTGACATTATTTTCATGACAGTTGAGGACATTCTTATTACCGTAATGCATCCAGATGTTATACTTTCAAAATTTTTATTTATTTGTGTAATTATCATTATTCTCATTACTAATTACTTATTAATACAATGTTTTTTGTTTTGTTTTTTGTTTTTTCTCCCCAATTTGGAATGCCCAATTCCCAATGCGCTCTAAGTCCTCGTGGTGGTGTAGTGACTTGCCTCAGTCCGGGTGGTGGAGGACGAATCTCAGTTGCCTCCGCGACTGAGACTGTCAATCCATGCATCTTATCACATGGCTTGTTGAGCATGTTACCGCAGAGACATAGTGCGTGTGGAGGCTTCACACTATTCTCCGTGGCATCCATGCACAACTCATCACATGCCCCACCGAGAGTGAGGACCACACATTATAGCGACCACGAGGAGGTTACCCTGTGTGACTCTACCCTCCCTAGCAACTGGGCCAATTTGGTTGCTTAGGAGACCTGGCTGGAGTCACTCAGCATGCCCTGGATTCGAACTCGTGACTCCAGGGGTGGTAGTTACTAGCTACTCAGGTACTTGCTGAGCTACCCAGGCCCCTACTGTAATACAATGTTTTTAAGTTTAAGTCTTGTTTATCATGAAAATAATGTCTTGATGCAGAAATAAATCTTGATGGTCATAAAAATAGGCTTCATTTTCTTTCTCATTGTGGATTATACAGTCAATCAAAAAGCTAAATTTTTGCAACTTGTAGAAACTCAGATTTATCTATTTCTAGAGACCTGAGTAACTTGTTGTTTTATACTGAAAGGACAACCAGAATTTTTTTTTTCCTCTTCATTATTGTCATTAACAATTTTTATTGATTCCATAGTCAGATTTAAACACACAGCACAAGAATACAGAATCAACTTTAATCAGTTATTTGCCCCCACTTGATGACATAGAAAAACATATAAAATTAACCAACAAAAAAGAAAAAGGGTTCCACATATTTATTAATTGACATGTATTTAATCAAAATTGTCCCTCTCTACTGCTCCTCCCTGGCAACCTTCTAGGAAGGCCAAATGAGTGCCCCATTTCTTACCATAAGCACCCAAACTGCCCAGCCATCTTTGTGGCATCTCTTCAAAAGCCGCCACTCTGCCCAACTCGGTGCACCACTCATGAAATGAGGGCGCACCAGCCGACTTCCATCCCCTAAGAATTACCTGCCTGCCGATCATCACGCTGGTAAGGACCCAGTTTTTTATATGTTTGTTCATTATGTTAATTCCCACCCCATCACCCAAAATACAAAGTCTGGGGCAAAATTAAATCTGAGTGCTCAAGACCTCACAGATAAAATTCTGAACCCTCAACCAAAACTCTTGAATCTTAGTACAGAACCAAAAAACATGGGCTATGTCCCCATCCTCCAACTGGCATCACCAGCAAGTAGGTGTGTCTTTAAGGCCAAGCCTATACAATCTAAAGGGAGTCCAATAAAAATGATGCAGAATCTTAAACTGAATGAGGCGTACCCTTGCATCCCAAGACATAGACTTTTTTAAACTCCTAACCCATTCTCTATCTTCCAGTACTAAATTCAATTCTTTAAAAGCATATTAATATCAATGGCTGAGGTAAATATTTCACCACCAGCAGATTTCACTGAGGGAATGGTAGAAAAAGACTCTCTCTGTTTTATATATCTAGCCAGAAGTTTTCCTGCTTTGTCCCCCAACTCAAAGTATGACTGTCTTGCCCTGAATAACCAAAACTCCACCTCACGCGACAAAATAGTATTATATCTGTATTTCAATCAGGTCAATTCCCTGAGGACTTTAGACGACATTCTGCACTTCAAATCTGCCTTGGCACTTTTAATATTCCCTTCCGATTCCACGAGTTCTTGTGCTTTGGAGTGAATGAGGCATACTGTATGATCCGGCCCCTAAGAACTGCCTTAAGTGCCTCCCAATCCACGCCCACAGAGGATACTGAGGACCAGTTGGTCTCCATATAGACACTGATTTCAGCCTTTATCATTTTTTGGAATTCAGGATTTTTCAAAAGGGATACATTAAAGCTCCAACTATATGATTTCCTTTTCTCCATATATGGCAACACCTCAAAACACACCAGGGCATGATCCGAGACTAAATGTTTCCAATTGAGCAATCAGCAACAGATGAAATGAGGGACTTGGATAACAAAACAAAAAAATCTATTCTAGAGTAAATCTTATGGACTGATGAAAAAAATGTATAGTCCCACCCAGATGGGTTCAAAAGTCTCCAAATATCTGTAAGACCAAGATTTTTACACATCCTGTGAAGCATCAATGTTGATCTAGGGGGCTTGCACACTTTTGCTTCACTATGATCAAGGACTGAGTCCATCAAAAGATTAAAGTCTCCTCCCAATATTATACCATGAGGGGTGCCAGTGGCTTGCAACATCCCATTAAGATCTATAAAAAAATGCCCTGATCATAAATATTAGCCAAAATAACACTTTGCCCCTGAATTTCAGCTAAAACAATAATGACTCTTCCTAATTTATCTTCAATTCAAACGTCTCAAACAGATTAAAGATATTTACTTATCAGTGTAATGACTCCCCTGCTCTTATTCGAGCCAGCACTATAGAAAACATGACCCCCCCTCCCATATCTTCCCAATTTTTTCAGCTTCCTTTTATGCTTAAGAAGAGAAATAACCTTCCTTCGTTTATGGGGTGCCCCAACCCATTCACATTCCACGTGGAGAGAGACAATCCACTCATATTAACATTTGATATTTTAACATATAAGAAAAAATAGATTGTGTCAAAAACATGATTATAAAGACCACATTCGAACATTAGTGCAACAATAAAACCTTGAACATCCCCTAGGAAAAAAAAAACAGAAAAAAGAATAGCGTGCACATTATTCACCCCGCGCACGACAGCGCCAACTTCCGTCCAAACTCAAACAGTACACACACGCCTACGAGAACCCCCGTGACATCTTTGCCATTGGATTGCTCAAGTCTGGTGTTTCTATAAAAATTTTGTGAGACAAAATTACACAGCAAAAGATAATCTATAAAACAAACTCCTGCTAATAGACAGAATAAACACAAAGAGCATGTAAGAGTGTGTAGATTCATTTATAAAGCTGTCCTGAAGGTGTGTTACTCTACAAAATAAACTCCAGCCACTAGGCGGAACCAGCACAAAAAAGTGTGCAGATTCCTCAAACAGTCAAGCGAATGTTCAGTGAGCCGGTACAACAAGATGACTTACTCCATTGACTTCCTTTACTCCTCGCCTCGCGTAACACAAGAACTTTATCGGATGATCTCAGAAATTTGGCCAGAATTGATCGGGGCCTGTCTCCCTCCACGGATCGCCGAGCAGGAACCCTAGCTCTAACTCTAAGTCCTCGTGGTGGTGTAGTGACTCAGTCCGGGTCGCAGTTGGCTCCGCGTCTGAGACCATCAATCCGCACATCTTATCACATGGCTTGTTGAGCACGTTACTGTGGAGATGTAGCGTGTGTGGAGGCTGCAAGCTATTCTCCGCGGCGTCCACGCACAAGAATTTGAACTTACGACTCCAGGTGTGGTAATCAGTGTCTTTACTCGCTGAGCTACTCAGGAACCCTCACGTAAGTGTCTTTTAATGCCTCCAGAGCCCGAGGATTTTGAATTCTTTGACATATTGTCCTCTTAGACAGTTATGGAACAGACTGTATCGAATCTCACCATTTTATATCATGAAAAGAATTAAAACTAGAAAAGTGCGCGTTCACACGTCCGATCCTCGCATGATGTCATGTGACACAAGGACAACCAGAATTAAGCTTTGTTGTGCTCCCATTTACACTTCTAAAAAAAAAAAAAAAAGCACACTCTAATTGTAACAAACCACACACACATCACCAGAGTCCTAAGAGCTTCCAAAAGCTATCAAAACTCAGCATGCAGCTCCTTTCAAAAGCTCACATCTTTCAAAAATTAATGTTACTGCATTTCATTGATTTATTCACTCTTTTCTGCACTGAAAGCCACTCCATATTTTCCCTCTTAAACATTTATGGCTCATGTAATCCATAGAGAGAGTGTAAGGCCTGACTGAGGTAGAAAAGCTAGAAGGCATCTGACTGTAAGCGCTTATAATATGGCCACCTGTGTGTTCTCAAGGCATTTTTAATTTGCTTTCCAGCTAGTTTACTAGTTGGACTTCAGCTCAAATGATTTTATAAAGAAAAAACATCCTTTCCCTCCTCTCAACTACAAGAGGAAGATCTAATTTAAAACAACATGAAGGCCCAACAAATGCTGTCGCTGCAAATTCGTAAATAGCTGGCATGTGATGCAATGATACAAATAAGAGACAAATATTAGCAGGCCAGAATGGCTGTTTTTGCTTATGCCTAAATGCTTTTTACACATGATGCTTCAGTGATGAAGTCATAGGAGGAAATGCACAGTGAGCAAGCACCAATGAATCATTCTGCAATCTGCTTCTTTCAAGGTAGGCCTACTGAGTACTGCAGTACTGAGCCAAAAGTGATGTAGTGTAATAAAAGTAAAGGATTTTGCAATCCAAATCCAAAGTTTGCAGTTGGGTGATGCATGAATCAACCAGGCTGGTCTCATGAAATTTATGTGAGCATTGCAACGTTTTTGCAAACTGCTTCATAACATGTTTGGCTGCACTTTTCAAGTGAAATATCCAGCAGGGGGTGCCAAATCCGAGTGAAAAGAGGTTGTAATCAGACAAGGTTTTTAAGGTGAATTTTAGATGGAGGTTTTAATAAAACATACCTCCCTAAGCTAAAACTTTACCCTAAACTTAACCAATAATGTCTGAAAATAGAAATGAGAGTTTAACAAAACAGACATCCTTAAGACTAATTTTATACTTACTGGGTGAACAGGCCTCACGTAGTCTGCCTACAAAGGACGACGATATGCAAAGATGTTTTTGTTCAGCCAAGGTGTTCGTTTGGTGAGATTTATCCTGTTCACGCACATCTCTGAAATTCTTGACCCAAGAGAACTTGGCTGGTCGAAGAGCGCTGATGACTGGTCAGATTTAAAAGTCAACAAAAAAGTATTTAATCAAAACAAAAAATGGAAGATTAAAAGGCTTCAGGAGAGGGCAAAAGCCAAAATAAACATAATCTGCCTAATAGGGAGTAAAATGTAACTTATCTGTGAAAAGAAAAACAAAACAAACAACGTAGACTTACACTTACTCTATCACTGGTCAAAAACAAGAGAAAAGACAAGTTTAAACAAAATGGCACCCACCTCCCTACACTTCCGTATTAGTTTACTATTTACAACAAAAACTCAAGAGTGGTTAATAATACTTAAATGTTGTACTACTACTACTGCTACTACTACCACCACCACCAGCAGCTTGGGTTTTATCCTGTTCCCTTCTCACTAACCAATCCAGACAAAGGAGTGATTGGTGATCATTGCTGCAGACAACTGATGTTGATCAGCCTGCAAGGAGCAGGAGAGAGACAGAAAGACAACAAAACAGAAAAAACAGCAGCAAAAATCTCCAATTGCAATAAGGCCAAGGCCATACATCCACAGATGTAATTAAACAAATTAACAGTAAAAATAAACAAATAAAAGAATACACTTAAATGCGTCCTGGGACGTAACACCCCCAACCTTAAATTACAAACCTGGGTTTGTAAAACTATAAATCACCACATAACTTACAGGAGCTTTGAGTCCTTACAACCAGTTCATCCACCTTAGGAGTATTAGCAATTGGAGTGACAGCAGTGGAAACAGCTAGTACATGTAGAAGAGGTCAAATATTTGTCACCATCTCCTGAAACAAGTCAAGTAATTTTTATTGTATAGCGCTTTTCACACCACACATCGTTTCAAAGCAGCTTTACAGAAAATCATGCTTTAACAGAAAATGAAACTGTAATATCTATAGAGTCATCATTGTGTAATTGTAAATTGTGTATAAAATTAAATAATTAATTAGTTAAATAATAATTGTATTTAGAACCCCAGTGAGCAAGCCGAAGGCGACTGTGGCAAGAAACACAAAACTCCATAATATGTTGGTAATAGAGAAAATAACCTTGGGAGAAACCAGGTTCACTGTGGGGGCCAGTTCCCCTCTGGCTATAAAGCATGAATATAATGCCAGTATTAGTTATTTGTGTGCAGTGCAAGTCATGGTTTAAAATTTGTAAACTAAGTAAGTGTTAGGGGCCAGTGTTTAAACAAAGATTTTATATGAACTGTAAGACTAATGACTAATGTCTTTGAAGTCCATCCTGGATTAACTGCAGAAGTGAAACACAGGTTTTCGACACATTCACATGACACACCTTATTCTTTCATTTGAAGTTAGGGGTGACAATGTGATGGTCAGTATCATAAGGCACTACCTTGATACAGTAGGTGTCGGACTTCAACTTTGGTTTAAAGGGGGACTCTTGCACTACAGTCAACTCAACAGGTTCAAAGCCAATTTCAGTTTCAACAGCCAGTTTGCTCTCAACAGAATTTGACTCAGAAACCAGGAATGAGTCAGAGAGATCCACATCTTTGAACTTCTTCAATTGTGCACACATCAGTTCACAGGCAGGGAACGCAGAGCAAGGCTGTTTGGAAATGTCAGACTGATCACAGGCGTCAGGCTCATTTACAACAAATGGACAGGGAAAATCCTTACCACCTGCTAGGTCATTTCCAAGGATGAGGCTCACTCCCTTCTCTGGCAGTTTTGAGCTACACCCACTTTCACTGGCCCAGAGACCAGGTCAGAGTTTAAGAACATTGTATGGATTGGAACCTTAACACAGCCCAGCTCAATGCCACGAACAAACACATCAGTTCCCATGTATGTCTTACTTGAAAGGGGCACCGTATTCTCAAGAATAAATAATTGTGCAGCACCTGTATCTCTTAGAATTGAGAGAGGTTTTGCAGCGGAGTTAGGGGAAATAGAAACACTACCCTTCAATAGAAAGGGATCAAACACAGAGGAATCAGACAAATCATGATCCTCAACACTAGGCAAAGGACTGAAAACAGCATTCACAATGCTTTTAGTTTTAGGGGTGGCATTTTTTAGTTTCCAAGCCTTGCAGTCAGAGATAAGGTGACTGGGATCAAGGCAGTAAAAACAAATGTGTTTATCCTTGGAGTGTTTAGACTCATCCTTGCGCTGCGTTGGATGGTGCTCACTTTTTGGCGAACGATTAAACACGAGGCTTTTCGCCTCACGGGAAAACATCTACGCTCTGACGCGCAGCAGGAGAGAACACAGTCTTATAAGGACATATTCATCTGCCAACACAGCAGCAGCAAAAAGAGAGGCTACTTTTTGTTCATTCAAATGCATCACTAGATTATCAGGCAAGCATGTTTTGAAATCCTCTAACAGGACCAGTTGTAGGAGTTGTTCGAATGTTGTGGTTTTGGAAGCAGCACACTACTTCTCTAATAAAGCTCTCATCACGAGCGAACTCAACAAATGTCTGTTTTGCTGTTTTACTGTAACCATGAAATTTTTGTCTATAGGCCTCAGGGACCAGCTCATAAACTCTGAGAAGAGCAGCTTTAACAAGGTCATAATCAAGGGATAGGAAGGGCAGAACACACCTCCTGTGCTTTGCCAACAAGGCTACACTGTAACATTAACGCCCACATATCTTTTGGCCAATTAATTTTCACAACAATTCGCTCAAACACAACAAAAGCATAGACTTCAGACTCTCTGAATGGAGGGACAAGTTTAATAAACCTGCTAGAGTCAAAGGGAACAGAAACACAGTCAGGTCTATGGTCTGGGCCAGGCACGGACTGGGCAGAAGTAGAGAACCCACGTTGGCACTGAAATTGAAAGAGATAGAATTGCAAATCAAACGGCAAAAGCATGATACATGTTGTGTGGGTAGGCGCGGAGGGAGGCGGAACTGCGGTACACGCTACATGCTCCCTTTCCTTTTCACTATTAATTAACTCTAATTCACACATATGCCACAAACATGTATCATGCTCTTGCCGTTTGATTTGCAATTCTAGCTCTTTCAATTTCAGTGCCAACATGGGGTCAGGTTCAGGCATTGGATGGCTGGCAGCTGGACCCTTTTTTCAGACGTTCCACCCTCCAAAGCCTCGCCTTTATCAACTCCACCAATTTGGTAAACAATTTCAATTTAATTATTTGTTTCGCAGATGAAGATTGAACAGAAATTCTCAAAATTTCAGCAATTTGCGGTAAATATTTTTGTGTAATTTATCAAATTGTTCTGTGGTCGGATTGAGGAATTATTCAATATCAGATTCCATGGTCGACACTACACTTACTCCTCCCTACACAAAATAAACAGCCAAACAAGAAATGTAAATACTCACCAGGGAAGAGAGTGAGTAGGCAGACGAGCCCCCAACTGTTAAGATTGGACAAACTGAAGGTCATGCCTCTAAATGTTATGCTTAGGCAGATGGACGAGCCCCCAATTGTTACATCCTCCCCAGTCTAGGGTTGGAGAGGAGTAACAAAAAAAGGTTTGGGGTTCCCTTCTCCCATCCCAGCACTCAAGGATCAGTCAAATGTAAGAGTCAACAAAAGAAATTTTTATTTAAATTAAAAAAAATAAAAAAAACAATTTAAATGGAAGTTTAAAAGGCTTCTGGAGAGGGCAAAGGCCAAAATAACAAACATAAACCCTCTGCCTAATGGGGAGTAAAATGTAACTACACTGTGAAAAGAAAAACAAAACAAACAACACAGACTTACATTAACTCTTTCACTGGTCAAAAACAAGAGAAAAGACAAGTTAAAACAAAATGGCACCCACCTCCCTACACATTTAAATAGTATTAGTTTACTATTTACATTATTTACAACAAAAACTCAATAGTGGTCAACAATATTTAAATGACTGAGGTTAATTTCAACAACAGTTACTTTCGACGACAACAACCATCTCAAAAGAGAAAAGGGAAGCCTCATGGCAGTGGAGATCTGCTTGGGTTTTAACGTTAAACACCGTGACATCACCCTAAATGAACTAATTTTAAAAACGACATTGCGTGTAGTATAAACGGCTGCTTCGTTCATCTAGAGTGCTTTAGTTCATCCAGGAGAAAAAAGTTTGGCTTCTTCCAAAGTATAAATCAGGCTTTACCCTTAGCCAACACCTAACCTTAACTGATAGTGTTTTAAAATGCAGAAGCAAAATGAAAAGCACATTTTCTGAAGCAACCAAGTCAATTTGATTTGTTTCTGTGTCTCTGTCGTGTCACATGTCAGCTTGAGTTCTTGTCTGGTTTTGAACCATGGTCCTCTGAGTCCAAAGTCCAACACTCTGTGAGGTGTGCTATCATGCAAGCTAGTCATATAGGAATAAGTGTATATCTGTAACTGTGTCTGTAATACAAGCATTAAAATTTATAATTTTTCAAAAGATGCATTAGAGTAAAAGTGTCTCGATATCATAACATAGCAGGGTCTGAGTAACAGAGAGAAAATAATTGTTTATAAAGTCATAATCAGCCATTGAAGTCAGGATATGAGTGAAAGTGAATAAAACACACAGTTGTTGTAGCGCCTCTAGTGTTCATTTCACCAGGAAATTGCAGGGAATTGTACCTGGAGATACACATAACAAGTTTTGCAAAAATGCATATTCACGTTTTCACTATGAGACCAGGTTGCAATCAACCTACGAATGGTTTGAGAGTTGCCGCTAAAATTGCTTACAGCACCTTTAAGGCCAGAAACATACTACACAAGTATGCATAAGCAGCTGAATATGCTTAATGTGAATTCATGCATTTCAGTAACAAACCTCAGTACTCAAGGGGGCGATGGAGTTACCTCCAAAAACCTATTTCATTAAACTAGATGTTATTATTCAGGTAAGTTGCTATAAAAATATTAACTTTAAGTTACTTCCTGAGCAATATTTCCTTCAAACTGTTGTTCTGCCATTACAGTAATTGACTTGAAAGAGAAAACTCACCATAGAAGTGGACAGTTATGTTATATATTGTTTTACAAATTGTGGTCCGACACATTTTGGAACGTAACACAGCACGAAATCAAGCATGGGTAGCTAGAAGAGTCTGCATTCATGTACAGTACTTGTATAAAGTATGTTTTGGCCTTTACATAGAAAAAATACACACTTCACCTTTAACTACGCTGTTCTGGTCAAAAGTTCACAAAAGGGACAAAAACCATTATTCATTAAACAAACTCTGGAAAAGTTGCAATTTTAAGTCTTGTTGTGTCTGAAACAAAGCAAAACAAGCCTCTGCTTTCATAAACACTCTGTCATAAAAGATATTTGCAAATTCTGATTGTATATCTCTTCAAACACCATAGTGTCTCCAGGAGAGCATCCCTTTCATGTAAAAGGCAGAGGAAAAGCAAATGTGATGTGTAGTCTGGCCTTGATGGGATGAAAGCACAAGTTGTACAATTTTCATGTTTTTTGCTCCCAGAGTTGTTAAACACCTAGAGGACACAAAACGAGAGAGACAGCATTCAATTTGCCCAAAGAGGACAGTTACAGGTTCAAACCTTGACAAGGGCAGCCCTCCCTCACAACACAGGAGAGTGGAAACTGATGCATGACTCACATTATCCATCCTATTCTTTCCACTGACACCCAGGATGGATGGCAGGACAAAGTAATAAGGAGCTTTGAAGAGAAAGGCAGAATGGGAATGAGAGAAAGTAGAGAGGAGAGAAACAGGTCACAAGGACGCCTTCGCAAGGATCCTCACACTGAGGTACAGAATGTAGAGTTTTTGAGTTTCCATTGGTTCAGGATGTGGCTGTATCATCCAATCGTAAAGGACTCTGTTGTATGATGGAAAGGTGAAAATGGCTGTGTTTGGAATGGAATGCTTGCTATTACCGAATACTGCACAGTATACACTGCATATTGCCTGCTACTGTAGTGAGATAAGTGAGTAAGTATTATGCAACACAATGTTTCAAACAGTAGAATGTTACACCACTTTTCTTCTTGGAAATTATTTTGCATGTTTAATTATTTTCTTTTTTAAACAAACAAAATTGTTTCTATAATTACTTTCATTTCATTTGTCACACTGAAAATCAGTGTCAACTCAAGGTCAAGCTGAGTGCATTACATTGTGGAATAGAGTAATGTGTACACTGCAGTGTGCTTTGTTGTACACTGCACATTTTGGAATGTAGTAGGTCATCTGTATTCCATGCATCCTATGCACACCATATATATTGTTCAGTATAAAATCAGTAAGCATGTTTACATGTACACAAATACGCTGATAACTACCAAAAATTAGCTTAAATCTGACAATGTAAAAAGAAAAAGTAATAAAAAAAGAGACAGAAATATACCTCTTCTTAATCAGTTTATACCGATAGAGGAATACTGTTTAAGGTGTTTACATGGCCTTTCAAGTTGTCGGAACGTGCATGTAAATGCAATCAGTGGTTAGCGATTTTGGTCCAGTTTTGGAATGCAGATAACAGACTTGCATTCTTATGAAGACCAGTCTTGCCAAGCTACCTTGGAAGAACAAACTCAGAAAGACAGGAGAACAAAGAGCGCATCTATTGCAAGCGTTGAAATGTGAAGAGATTTTCATGTTGCGCAATTGCCCATCCCAGCACATTTGTACTCAGTGAGAGAACTACCTGCATTATCATACACCAGTGACAGCAATATTATCATCACATTGGTGAGGTTTTGCAGGACTAGTGACATGTTGAAAGAATAAAGTCTGTTGACACTCATTTCCTCCATGTGTTTAATACTTTATTAAAATGATGCTCAAAAAAAAAAAAAAAATGTTGATGACACTCATGAGCTTACAGCAGGAAACCCTTGAGGGAAAAAACAATAAATGTTCTTCGTCTGCAACTGTAGTGCCGCTATAACTTCTGGGACTCCAAATGCGTTCTTGCGCACAAGTCACCATCTGATGCATCCTCAATATTCGGCCTGATCAAGAACACATCCGTGTAATTTTATGTATTCTCTGTATTTGCATTCTTGAGTAATGGAATTTAACTTCTGCAGTGGACAATGACGTCGAACGAGTCCATGCGAATGTAAGAATACAAGAAAGCACATTAAGAAAGAGTCCTTAATTGGGTGTCAAGCAAAGGAGATATCCAAAATATGCAGTACTGGTGTATGTCAGGACCAGGATTAAGAACAGCTGCTATTTTTTGCAGAAATAGTTAGAAATAGAGTCGTGTCTTAGTATGGTATTTCAAACATACCAATAAGCTACTCAATGGCTATATTTTGGCTTTTATTTTATTTTTTATTTTCACGTGGAAACTCAAATAAGGCTCCCCTTCTGTCACTCACTCAACGTTTTGTCGATGTAGTGACACTAGGGGTCGCCCTTGGGAGCCCCAAACACCTCAGATCTTTGAGAAAAGGCCAATGAGAATTGGCGAGTGGAATTTGCATGCCACTCCCCCGGACATACGGGTATAAAAGGAGCTGGCTCGCAACCACTCATTCAGATTTTTTCTTCGGAGCCGAGTGGTTGTGTGTCAGCAAGCTGTCTTCCAATACCAGTCCATTCACCTCCCAAGAAACGTTTGCTGTTGGATATATGGTGCATTCCAGCGGCTTTTCTCTCCTGCACAGATCTGTGCAGATTACACCCCTGAGCACTTCGACAGCGCTAAGAGAGTTTATATTCCTGCAAAGAGTATATTTTCTCTATTAGAGCAAACACATTGACGTGAACGTCTTTTTCAAGATGTCTTTCTGTCTTTGTGTGATTCCTGGATGCGGTCGCTATCTCTCCGCTTCCGACGGCCACGGGCGCTGCCTCACGTGTCTGGGTTGTAATCACACTGAGGCAGCGTTCAAAGATGGTTCATGTTCTCATTGTAAGAATATGACCATGGCAACGTTGTGGTCATGGCTTTCCTTCTTCCGGGGGAACGAGGCCAGCCCGGCTGGCACTGGAGGCGATTTGGGGGCTTCAATGGGTGCGGCTCCACCGGGTAAATCCCCATGGACCTCCCATTCCCCAGCATGCTTGTTTGCCCCCGGTGAGTTCCAAGAGGAGACCAGCTCGCCCCAGGGCCAGCTTAGTGTCCCTTTCGGAGCTCTGGAGCGGGATGAGTGCTTGATCGCTGCATCGGAGAGTGTACTGGCGATGTCAGACGGCGAGGACTCGACTGGGCTGCCACCTTTGGGTCGGCCCGCCCAGTCTGAGGCTGACGGTGAGATGACCGCCATGCTTGCCCGGGCTGCCGCGTGTGTTGGGTTGGAGTGGAAACTTCCACTCTCCCCTGAGCCCTCGCGGCTAGATGATAAGTTCCGGAAGTGCACGACGAGCTGATGAGGTCATGGAAAGCACCATTTTCTGCCCGAAACCAACCTCCCAGCTCGTCCGCTCTCACTACCCTCGATGGCGGGGCGGCCCACAATTATACGGAGGTCCCTCAGGTGGATAAGGTGGTTTCGGTGCACCTGTGCCCGCAAAGCGTAGCCGCCTGCGGGATCGCCCGGCACTCCCTTCATAGGCCTGTAGGACGACGTCATCTCTGACGGCCAAAGCCTACAGCGCCGCTGGTCAGGCCGCCTCTGCCCTGCATGCCATGGCCCTCCTGCAAGTACACC
Organism: Myxocyprinus asiaticus; assembly: GCF_019703515.2. Classification (NCBI taxonomy): domain Eukaryota; kingdom Metazoa; phylum Chordata; class Actinopteri; order Cypriniformes; family Catostomidae; genus Myxocyprinus; species Myxocyprinus asiaticus. The sequence goes on along the minus strand of NC_059346.1, from coordinate 11,787,721 downwards.
AGACCAAGGCACTAAAGGAACTGCACTTGTGTAGTCCTGATCCCGATGTGATGCAGGAGCTGCGCTCAGCGACTGACCTCGCCCTCTGGGCGACGAAGGTCATGGCGCAAGCACTCGGACAGGTGATGTCCACCCTCATGGTCCAGGAACGGCACCTGTGGCTGAATCTGGTCGAGATGAGGGACGCAGACAAGGTTCACTTTCTCAACGCCCCCATCTCCCAGATCGGCCTATTCGGCGACACCATCGAGGACTTCGCCCAGCAGTTCTCGGTGGTGAGGAAGCAGATGGAGGCTATACAACACATCTTGCCCCGGCGCGGCTCAAGATCCCGTATCCTGTCTGCTCGCCGAGGGCATCCCCCCTCTCGGCCCCAGCGTAGAACACCCCGCAGGAAGCTGATGCCCACCGAACGGGCTGCGGTACCCACATTCTCAATAAATGAGCAGTTTCCTCACTCCCTGGGTAACATAGCCAGTGTTTACGACCGCCGTTATCACGACAACCAGGCACTGAGCACCTGCAACTTAGACGCGGCAAAGGCGGGCCCCCCGCCTTCGCACGTCTTGTCTCACCACACACCCATGGCCAGGTGTTATGACGGACTATGAGGATGGTCAAAAAGTCCCTCCTCCCCTGTCGCCGACCCCCCTGATGTCGGGTACATGGAGCATGGTAAGTGCTTCGAGGGTCTCCTCAGAGCAGCCACGAGTTCGAGATGAAGCGAGGCTCCTAGACGTGGCATCCCCTGCTCCCACCCACAGGTACATTAAACGCAATTGTCCCTTCCTTGCCCTGAGCTTGGACGCGTGGCTAGCGCTTTCCAACCTGTCGCGGTGGTTGGCCAGGACCATCCGACTCAGCTACACGATTCAGTTCACCAGGCGCCCGCCCCGGTTCAGCGGTGTCCGCTTCACTTCGGTGAAGGACGAGAATGCCACCACCTTGCATGCGGAGATCGCAACCCTTCTACACAAGGGTGCGATAGAGCCTGTCCCTCCAGCCGAAATGAAGAAAGGGTTTTACAGCCCTTACTTCATCGCACCGAAGAAAGGCGTGGGTTGCTGCCAATCTTGGACCTGCGAGTTCTGAACTGGGCCTAGCACAGACTCCCGTTCAAGATGCCAAAGCACATTTTGGCGTGTGTCTGGCATTAAGATTGGTTTGTGGCGGTAGACCTGAAGGACGCGTACTTTCACGTCTCGGTTCTACCTCGACACAGACCCTTCCTACAGTTTGCTTTCGACGGCTGGGCGTATCAGTACAAGGTCCTCCCCTTCAGCCTGCCCCTGTCCCCTTGTGTCTTCACGAAAATCGCAGAGGCAGCTCTTACCCCGTTAAGGGAAGTGGCCGTCCGCATACTCAACTACCTTGAAGACTGGCTGATTCTAGCTCACTCTCAAGAGTTGCTGTGTGCACAGGGACCTCGTGCTCAGGCACCTCAGCTGGCTAGGGCTTCAGGTCAACTGGGAAAAGAGCAAGCTCTCCCCGGTTAAGAGCATCTCTTTTCTTGGCATGGAGTTAGACTCAGTCTTGATGATAGCATGCCTCACGAGCGAGCACGCATGGTCGGTGCTGAACTGACTGAAGTCATTCAAGCAGAGAACAGCGGTTCCACTGAAACACTTTCAGAGGCTCCTGGGGCATATGGCATCCTTGGCGCTGGTCACGCCACTAGGGTTGATGAATATGAGACCGCTTCAGCACTGCCTTCAGACTCGAGTCCCTAGATGGGCATGGCGCCGTGGCACACATCGCGTGGCCATCACACCGATCTGCTGCCACTTGTTCAGCCCTTGGACAGACCTTGCATTTCTATGGGCAGGTGCATCGTCATTACGACAGACACCTCCAAGCGAGGCTGGGGCACCATGTGCAATGGGCACGCAGCCATTTGCTCCCGGACAGAACTGCAACTGTGTTGGCACATCAACTGCCTCGAGATGCTGGCAGTATTGCTCGCCCTGTGGAGGCTTTTGCCATTGATCCAGGGAAAGCATGTGTTGGTCCAGACAGACAACACAGCGATAGTAGTGTATATAAATCACCAAGGCGGTTTGCACTCACGTCACATGTTGCAACTTACCCGCCGTCTCCTCCTATGGAGTCAGCGGCGACCGAGGTCAATGCCACAGCAGACGCGCTGTCGCGGCAGGTGACGCTCAGGGGAGAGTGGAGACTCCACCCCCAGGTGGTCCAGCTGATTTGGAGTCAAAAAAGTAGACCTATTTGCCTCCCGAGAAACCTCCCACTGCCCGCTCTGGTATTCTCCGACGGGGCCCCCCTCAGCCCAGACGTGCTGGCACACAGCTGGCCCCGGGGGCTAAGCAAGTATGCGTTCCCCCCAGTGAGCCTACTTGCACAGACCCTGTGCAAGGTCAGGGAGGATGAGGAGAAGGTCACCCTCGTGGCCTCGTATTGGCCCACCGAGACTTGGTTCTCAGACCTCACGCTCCTCGCGACAGCCCCTCCCTGGTGAATTCCCCTGCGGAAGGACCTTCTTTCTCAGGGACGGGGCACCATCTGGCACCCACGCCCAGATCTCTGGAACTTCCATGTCTGGCCCTTGGATGGGATGTGGAAGACCTAAGTGGCCTACAACTGGCAGTGGAAGACACGATCACTCAGACCAAAGCTTCCTCCATGAGGCAGCTTTATACCCTGAAGTGGCGTCGGTTCATGAATTGGTGTTCTTCCCGTGCTGAAGACCTTCAGAGATGCGCAGTCAGGTCAGTGCTTTCCTTCCTGCAGGAGAAGCTGGAGGAAAGGCCGTCCCCCTCCACCTTGAAGGTGTATGTGGCCACCATAGCAGCACACCATGATATAGTGGACGGTAAGTCCTTAGGGAAACACGACCTGATCATCAGATTCCTAAGAGGCGCCCGGAAGCTGAATCCTCCTAGGTCATGCCTGTTTCCCTCATGGGATCTCTCCGTGGTCCTCCTGGGCCTTTGCGTAGCCCCCTTTGTGCCGCTAGTGTCAGTCGAGTTGAAAGCCCTCTCCTTGAAGATGGCCCTCCTGATTGCTCTCACCTCCATCAAGAGGGTCGGGGACCTGCGAGCGTTCTCTGTCAGCGATACCTGCCTGGAGTTCAGTCCGGGTGACTCTCACGTAATCCTGAGACCCTGGCAGGGCTATGTGCCCAAGGTTCCCACAACCACCTTCAGGGATCAGGTGGTGAACCTGCAAGTGCTGCCCCAGGAGGAGGCAGACCCAGCTCTGTCGTTGCTGTGTCCGGTGCGTGCTTTACGCATCTACTTGGATCGCACGCAGAGCTTTAGACGCTCTGAGCAGCTCTTTGTCTGCTTTGGCGGACAGCGGAAAGGGAACGCTGTCTCCAAACAGAGGCTTGCCCACTGGATCATGGATGCCATCGCTATGGCATACCAGGCCCAGGCCGTGCCCGCCCCTTCGGGAATACGAGCACACTCCACAAGGAGTCTGGCATCCTCGTGGGCACTGGCCCATGGCACCTCTCTAGCAGACATCTGCAGGGCAGCGGGCTGGGCGACACCCAATACCTTTGCAAGGTTTTACAATCTCCGGGTTGAGCCGGTTTTGTCCCGTGTTCTGTCAGGTACGAACAGGTAAGTTCGGGAATACGGACAGCTGGCCAGGTATATCGCTTGCATATAGCACCTTTCCCCTCCAAAGTGGCAAAGATGTGCACTTCTTTTCCCATGCGAGTTCACGAACCCGTGAACCCTGGATGTCCTTCCTCCCTAGTCCTGTGGCTCACGAATTCAGCGAAGGAATTCACAGCCTGAACCAGTACGTGTGCTAATATGCCCTTACTGAGGTAGGTGATCCACAGGTGCCGGTTATTCCGGTAACCCCGTGATGTATTTTCTGCAGTATGGTCTCCCTGTCGGCAGACCTGCATCTCCCTTCAACAGAGCCCTCTCCGTCCCGGTCGCCATGTTTGTAGAGCTCCTCCCCTTTCAGGCAGGACCTATCACTGTGCCTCTTCCATGTGCGGCTCTGAGCCCACATGACGTGCTTGCCACGTTACCTTCCCTCCGGGCAGGATGTGGTCTCTGCGGGGTCTTTTCTCCCTGAAAGAACAGGATAGGAAAAGAACACCTTCCCCGGCGCATATATCGAGCATTAAAATGACCCCAGCCAAATAACTGAATACTCTGTGGAGAGAAAACATAGAGAGAAAAGGGCGTGGCTGGCGCGGCCTGCTCCCATACTAGATACGTCTCTCCCCCTCCCAGGGATGTGAGGAACTATACGTTTTTTGGGGCGTTGGTGGAGGCTACGTGCAAACTGGTGCACCTGCTACTATGCACGCAGCAGCTTGCTTGAACCTGCACCGGCAGTCCACGTAACACGTTTTAGCAATTTGTGGCGTTTCGTATAGGGACCCCTAGTGTCACTAAATTGACACAACGTCGAGTGAGTGACAGAAGGGGAATGTCTCGGTTACTGTCGTAACCTCTGTTCCCTGATGGAGGGAAAAATAATTGTGTCTCTAGGACAAATGGTTAAAAAGATATGCAAAAAAAAAAAAAAAAGTGAATTTTTGACATGGTTGTGGCGCTATAGAGTATGTCCTAGAGACTCCAAATTTGGTTAAAATTGGGCTATTCTTGACTACTACTATCAGTGTGCCAAATTTCATCATTTTCCTATGTACAGTTCAATGGGCTGCCATAGACTCCCATTGGGGTGGAAGAATAAAATACAGCTATAGAATAAATATAGCTGCAAGCAGCAATTAACGGGGTTCAAGCAATTAAGGTCCTTTAAATACACATGCAACCATTAACACCTAAAACAATGATAAAGTGCCTTAATTTTTTAGAACCATCACGTTAGGTAGCAAAACATATGGCGTTTTTTAACATTCATGACTTTTATAGTGCCACCAAGAGGCAGAGGTGTGTAAATGTTTTCATGTGTCATCAGATTGGCATCCTTCATAAATGTCCAAATTTTGGTGATAATATCTCATTCTGTTCAAGAGTTATGACCATTTAAGTAAATGTGGCCACGCCCACTTTGAAAATTTTGGCATACCGTTGCAACGATGAATCGAAAATTCAAATAAAAAAAAATAAATAAATATTGGTATTGGGAATCCAGAGAATCTCTCTTCACTGTTTTGGTTTCGATCGGGCAAACGGCCTAGGACTAGTTTAAAAAGTAATCCAGTGGTTCCTAAAGTGTGAGGTCACTGCAGGGGAGGCGCAGGGAGATGGTGGGATAGGATAAGTCCATAAAAAAAAATATAGGTATATAATAATGATATTATTATTATTATTATTATTATTAAGCATAAACTTTTCAAGCATGCTTCCAAACCAATTGAGTGCCAATTGTGCAATTGATTGATATATTTCAGCTGGACTGTTGAGTCTGTAGAGGACAGAGACTCTCGGTGAAGAGAGATGGCTGCCATGCCAGTTTGTTTTCTTGTTGTACATTTTAAAGTATTAAATCCACTGTTAAATCCTCTGCTTTTGTGAGAATAGGGGTTTTCCTGCATTGAAAATGTTGGGGCGGCCGCCGAAGCAAAATTTCAGCAGCCGAAGCAAATTTTATGATATTCAAATTCATCATGCTTTTGCCATTTTATAAGCGCTAAATTAGCTTTTCATCTGGAACACGGATGAGCGCGGGTGCTTAAAGAAAGAAAGAAAGAAGGAAGAAAGAAGCTGAAATTCATTCTCTATTTTCTTTAACAAGGCCAGTAGTGGAGAGAACAGCAGTGCAATACTTCTGTTCTCAAAATAGCCAGTTTGCTTTAATAAAAGAACCTGTGAAATAGTGAGGCATCGAATTCATTCTTTTCAATCTAGTCTAAGAAGCCCTATTGTCTCTAAAGATCAAAGCACTTTTGTCCTTAGAAAACATGAATGAGAAAATGTTTTGGGTTCTTTTAACACAAGAATGGGTTGTCTAAGACTTTGGGAAAACTCTCTCTCTCTCTCTCTCTCTCTCTCTCTCTCTCTCTCTCTCTTTGTGTGTGTTTACCTGCATGTTCTGTTAGGGGTCCTGTGTTAATAAACTTATATAGATATAAAATAATCATAAAAATAGAATTTCTAGAAGTGCACAAAAAAAAAAAAACAGACACTCTTACATACCTAGGGTCTCTAATGTATACACTATTGGCACTTAAACCATTATAATTTTATTTTATTTATTTATTTATAATTTTGGATTTTTTATGTTACAATATTTATAAGAGAGAGATTTAAGAATCCTAAAGAGGTGTGGACACAACTGGATGAGGTACATGGGGTGGAATGAGGTCCTGGGTCACTAAAGACCTGAGGTATGTGTTTAAGGGTTAAAGGTGCACTCTGTAATTTTTTCCTCATTAAAAAAGTTTAACTCCTAAAAACAAGAATTGTAATTTTGCAATATATGTAGGAAACATGACCACTCTCATTAAAATGAAGACTCAAATCATATCAGTATCCTTATAAAAGCTGTTTTATTCTATATGGAGAGGGTCCGCACATGGGGACTGCCTTGTTAGAATCACATGACCAGCCGAATACTACTCGCTTAATCTCAGTAACCGTCCTGTTATTTGACACTTTCACTTATTGATTAAAGTAATCATGGCTGACTGTGGATACTAAATTTCTTCAATGGCATCTGAAACTGAAAACTATTGATTTTAAATTATGCTGCATCCAAGCAGCTTGGTGTCAATGTAAGTCCAAGTTAACACAAAGACAAAAGTTACTGAGTGCACCTTTAAGACATCCTCTATGAAAAATATTAAGCTACTTCTGTTTGGGTTCTCAGAGAACCCTCAGATGCAACATAAATAATTGCAAAACATTTTCAGGTGCTAAGATTTTGTGATTGATAAACACACTGTAAATACTGAGCCCAAATATAAACAACATTACTATTCTGGATAATTAAGTGTTTTGATTAGGGGAAATAAGAGGTTAATCTCAAAATTACTATTATTATGTTTACATGTACAGCATCGAGCTCTCTAGGACACCAAAAAATTAAGAAATCAAAGTCCATCTCAACAGAACACGAGGGTTAAACGTATCCGGATGAAAGCGAAAATAATTTCAGTTGTGAGTTGTGATCTCTCTTGAAAAGGTTATTTGGAGAAAGCATCAGTTGGCTAGTCATGTCTTCTAGGCGTCTGTGCTGAACGCCATCCAGCATTAGCTATTGACAGGCATTAAATTGTTTTCTGAGTTTGATAGATGACAGGATAAAGTGCTCCTCCCACCAGCATTATTGAGGTCATATTTCCTCTGTCTTGCATTGAGTGAACATCAAAGCTCTGAATTGTCTTCTGTCATTGCTTCTTTTATTGTTTTTTCCTCTACTAAAAGTTTAAAATGTATTCTGTCAGTTTATAAAATTCCATCTCAATTTTGTTGTTTGTTTTTCTATACACAAGCTCTGGATTTCTGTGTGTATACACTAGCACTGGTGTTATGGATAATGCATAGGGAACATGGGTCGTTTAGAAATTATAGTTCTTCTCAACTTTTTATCTTATTTTATTTTTTAATCATGGCTTTTTCATTGCAGAGTTGAAAGCTGTTTTTTTGTTTGTTTGTTTTTTTAATCAAAGCTTTTAAAGAAACAGTGGGCAAATCTCTTTGGCTCTCTTTCTTCTGTAGAACACAAAAGGAAAAATTCTAAAGATTGTAATGATCTTGTCTATGTAATCATAATAAATATGGACTGAATTTTTCAAAAGCTTCAAAAGAGGATGCAAAAAAGCATCATAAAGGTGCAACTTGTGCACAAAATTCCAAGTCTTCTGAAGCCATATTGTAGCTTTGCGTGCCAGACTGAAATGGAAGTCATAATTCACTAATAATCTTTCCCTCCAGTCAGCTGTTAACCTATGCAACCGGATCATTGAGTCAATGAACTGGATCAGTCTGATGAATGAACGAATCTTTCAGGACCAGTTTTGTGAAACGGATTAACCGATTCATCATTCAAAAGAATGATTAACTCACGAATCAACATCTACTTCACTCATGAACTCACCAAGAAGAACTTGGACAGAAGTCAAGCTTTTCAGTGAATAACAACTTAAATTTGCATCCTTTTTGAAACATGAAGGCTTCATCCACGTTTATTGTAAATGCATGTAAAGAAGCATAAAAAAATAAATAAAAAAAGAAGTCTTCAGAACTTCTTTTCTGTTTCACAGAAAAAAGAAAGTCTCTTTGGAAAGAACATGAGGGTGAATACATTCTGACAGTATTATCAATTTTTGATCAACTATTTTATTAAAAGTATTGTGCTATATCTAAATATATAAAATGTAATAAAATTCTGTCTGATATTTGCTGTCTCTTTGTTCTGAAGAGCTCTGGAGATCCGTGCATCACTGGTGTTTATCACTATGGATAATGCATAAAAAAATTGGCTTGTTTCGAAATTCTAGCCCTTTTCGACTCAGTTCTATAATCTCTTGAAATAGCCTTTCATCGTGGCTTTTTCATCATAGTTTTAAAACTGATTTTATTTTTTAATTCAGCTTTTAAACCATTGCAGTCATGCTGACGGCCTTCTTATTAAATTGCCTTTGTTGTACCCTCTGTGTTGCAGTGATAGACTTACTGATGGTAGAATGACACAAGGGCCATGTTTTGTTTTTTAAAGCTGCTCAGTTTCCAATTGCAACATAATTTTCATGCTTTCCCCAGATGCAGAATAAGCAAAAGTCAAAACTCCTGGGGCCAGAGGCCATTAATCATAATCAGACAATTTGCATTCAGAGAAAAAAGCAATATTCTGTACCTGATGCCAGACTCTTGTAATTAATTATCTCTTGTCAAATGATTTTGTACTACAACAACTTTTTAAGTCATATGCCAACATATGCTCATTAATCTTGAGCTTCTTGCAGCACAACATTCCAATTCTTAAACCCATTTACTGCATTCTGCATTTAAAAACCTGTATGAATAGGCATTTTAAATCAACTGCATCAATATATTTCACAACAGAAGCCCCAAAGATTAAATTTAAGAGGAAACTCTTTTACTGTTTTACTATTTTTCCTAAGAACTAAAGCTAAGAACATTGACTTTTGTTGGAAGGAGACCTCCTGTTGTTCCAGAACAATATCAGATCCTAAATTCTCACAGAATGAGAACTGAGCTTACGGATGTATTCATAGTAAAACCAAACAAACAAAACTGCACTCTCCTTCCCATCAGGGATGCCTTGATCCAACTTCTGTTCAAAGTGACCTTGATAGTCTGGAGAGACTCTAAGCTGTTTGTTTGATGATTCACTTTTCAATATACTGGTAAAAAAAAATAAAAAATCCTAAAGGAATCTTAATGGAATTTCTGCATTCATTTGGAACTTATCATAATGGGATCAAACAAATATCCTTTAAGAATCAAATAAGATCCAACTGGATAAACTGGAATTCCTAGAGATTCTAAGAGGAATCATACAGTATGTGATACCATTAGCGTTGGCTCCAATTTATGACAGAAATACAACTAGCATTCTTCTTGAATTTATTGGCAAAAAAGGATCTAGCTATCTATCTTGCTCCTGATACATTTTGTATTGAAAGAGAAACTGTTTTTCATGCCTTTATGCATTGTCTTATTGAAATGAAACCTTTATTTATGATTTTAAAAAAGCATTTTTAGTTTTTTTACTTTTAAGTTTTCTATAGATACTTTTATCTTGGGTTTCAGATATGTTCAAAGGAAGCAATTGTTAACTTTATTTTGGATCAAGAAAAAATGGCCATTCTAGCTTTCCAGGTATATTAGACCTCCTTTATCCTGATCAGCCTGACAAAGCATGCTCAACCATTTGTCAGGGTTCAGCCACTTCTGTTGGTTTTGTTTATACATTTTATGGCCAAATTCTGACACTCATGTTTTGTGACATGTTGTGTGAACACATGGCTTTGTTTGGTTCTCTAACATTTGTTTGGAATCTCACAGTAGCAATTTTAACCACCACGCAAACCACGCAATTGCGTGGAGCCCCAGACGTCGGGGGGCACCCCACCTTGGTAGGAAAGCTCCGCAAAAAAATAGTTGAGGGGTGACATGTCACATGTTGTTCTGGGAACACACGTGAATATGTGGTTGTCAGCACTCTCAGAGTGCTTCACGTTAGAGGTCCACCGGGTTCGGGTCAAGTAGGAGTTTGGTTTGTAATTTATGAAAAAATATCCAGACCTTCCAAACTTGTTTCGCCCACTCCATATTTAACGTTCTGAACAAGTTCAGGTTGCAAAGAGGCGATTGTTAAAATGTTTAACATTATTCCAGATTGTTCTGAACAAAGTTAAGTTTCAGCGCTTAATAAACGGCAATTATTTTTTTCCCTCTTCTGCTCTAGTGTTGAGGGGCTGCCATGCCTTGTATGTTTACTATTACTGTTAAAAATGTTGCCACTATGCCTACATAAAATACAGCCTTTTGCAACATGGTGAACAATACATTGCAGCGTCACAATATGAGCTCCAGGTGAAAGTAAATAAGACTAAATACTGTTAAATTAAATACTATTAAATACTAGTAAATATATTACTATTGTATACATCAAATCCTTAAAATAATAACATAATACTGTATCATATTATAATGACAAACTGGACAATAAAAAAATTGTTGGGTTAAAATAATATTAAAGAACAACCTAATTGCAAAATGTTAGTGAGTTTAGTAGTAGGTTTTGCACACACTGTTCATTAAAAAAAAGTGTTTTGTAAAAAGATATGTAGGTAAACATTGCTTTTTTTTTTTTTTTTTATCACTGTATTGTGGAAAAACTGGAAGATATGCACTAATCATTTTAACATTTTTATTTCATTAAACATTTTTTTTGTAACCGGCCAGCTTCTGACCACTGTTACAATCTGCGTTGTGTTATGTAACTGAGAGAAGACACGGAACAACTGGAACTGCTGCTCATTTGGAGAGTTTATTTTTGGTGGATGTTTGGGAAGCATGTAGATGGCGCTGCATGGAATAAACATGAGTGCAGCATGAAAAATGTTGCTTCTGTTACTTTATCACCTCTCCTCAGCAAGCTCAAAGCAGACTTGGTAAACATCATAATGATAGTAATATTAGAATCAAAAATAAAATGGATGAAAACATGTTCCAAACAATATTTAGGCAGAATAAATTGTAACAAACATTCATCTAAACATAGTTTATCATCTAGCAGCTAGTTTGAATCCATCATGAATTAGAGATTCAACAAATTGATACAAGATGAATACACTGAAAGATAGAACAAATATGAACCATACCTGCATGGAATAAACAGAGTACAGCATGAGAAATGTTGCTTCTGTGATTTTATCACCTGCACAGATCAAAGGCCAATTAATTAATTGGCCAAAATCACCGCATTTAACCGACGCACACACATACACCCAAACCGCTGTTCTCGACAATAAAACTATTAAATCCAGTCCATCCATGCATGCATAAAACACTTCTTAGCACATTTCTAACACTCTTTACAGAAATATAATTGAATATTATGTACTCAATCCAACTTCTGTAAACTTTTACACTTTATATTGAAAGATCACTCCTAGCTGCTTACCTCTCTTCTGCGCGCTCAAAGCAGACTGAGGACGCAGCGCGGGATGAACAGAAATGACGTCACAACGCCAATACAATTAATCATAAAAGTCTTTTTCCAAAAAATGACTAATAAAGTTCAAAACAAAATTATAACATTTTCTTAGACAAATTAATATAAAGTAAACAAATAAAAACTGACAGGAAGGATTATTAGTGAAACATTCATTTACATTGGGAATATACACTGTGAATATAAACATCTGTCACATGTACTTGGCTACAGTGGCTGATAGGATGAACTAAAAAATTATGATTTAAAATAAATTTTATGTAATTTTTAAGCAAAAATGTTCAAAATGGGGCCCCGGGTTGGTCGGTTGCTTGGGACCTCAGAAATCATATACCCGCCCCTGCTCGGGCGTGGCTGATCCTGGAAGCACCAATAACACCCAGTTTGTCACTTGACAGACCAATCACAGCAGTGATAAGGGAGTCCCACCTCCCTATTTAAATCACTGTCATAGGTGCCAACTTCATTCTCGTTCTCTTCCCCATGAAGATTTTTTAAAGCTATCTTCAGCAGGACATCTAAGAAGTGGTCGCTTAACAGTTCATCAGGTGAGCCGTTTAGGTATGTCGCAGAACACGGCTGTTCTTTTTGCGAGTATATTCACTGTCAAAGTTAATATGTTTTCGGCTGTATTTATATTGTTTTCTCCGGGTGGCGGGTTTGCATTTTTTCTGTGGAGTTTCAAGCTGTTATAGTTTCTACCTCTACAGCACATTGTGGTGGTGTGGCAGATCGGCTGGTCTTGTCACATTTAGAGGATTGACACAGAATCAAGTGGCATATTGTGGTGAACTGCTTCTGTGTTTTTGAGTTCGGGTTCTGTCATGGCAACTGTGAGCTCATCAAGCGATGGAGCGAAGGGGAAGAATCCCTCCCGTCCATGCACTTGTGGATCTATGATCTCACCAAAGGATTCCCACCTGCTATGTATCACCTGTCTGGGGGTCAGGCATGCACAGGCCACACTCAATTGTTCCGGTTTCGAATGGAGAGTTTAGGAAAGAAGGGTGTGGGTCGCAGCATCGAATAATGATGATCCCTTTTTTCCCCACCGCCAGCGGAGAAAGACCCTTCACCCCAGCTGCAAGCACAGCGCAGCTGGGGCGTTCTCATGGACGAAGTCTTCCCCAGTCTTCCTCCCCTCTTTGAATCAGCCCCTTTGGCGGGGGACAGGGAAGAGGAGGAGGATGACGCTGATGATCGTCTTTTGGAGGACGATGGCGAGGAGGATGAAGACGATGCCATTATCCCCGCTCTTCCTCTTTCCCGGTGGGGTAGCATGATGAACGCGTCCCCCTCTCCTGTCCAAGGAGAGCTGGACCTTATTGAAATGTGTAGGAGGGCGGCAGCCAAGCTCTCCATCGACTGGCCATCACAGCAGACTGGCCAGGGTACAGAGAGGGATCTGTACAATGGCAAACGGCTGCTGTCTTTTGCTACCCCAGTCAAACAATGTATTCTAGCCATCCAGCATGTGTCACAGAGATGCGTTGTTTTTAGGACAAGCCTTTTTCACACAGAGTGCCTGTTAAATGTTTCTTTTGGCTGGATGTTCACAAATAGAGGATCTGGGGATGTCCAGCCCACCTCCAGTCGAGGCATCGGTGGCGAATCACCTTCACCCCCAATTGTCTGGCATTTTTTTCATCTGCTCCCACTTCATTGCCGGGATGGACTGAGAGATTGTCAGCCTCCATTTACCAGAAGATCTACCGATCTTCAGCCTTAGCTGTAAGGGCTCCTAACGCCACCTCACTCCTCACAGCATATCAGACTGAGTTGATGGAGGAGATGGGCCAACAAGTGGCTGCGGTGTGCCGGATGCAGCATTGTGGGAAGAGATCTGTGTTATTACGGATCTCAACCTGCGTACATCAAGAGGAGCCATCCGTTGTCATGGCAACTGCGGGACTCACCGTTGTGGCCGAACGGGCTATATGGCTCGGTCTGTCTGACCTGTCTGAGAGGGAGAATACAGATTTCCTCGATGCCCCAGTGGATCCAAAAGCCCTTTTTGGGGCTACGGTGTCCACAATGCAGCAGCAGTTTGATTTAAGGAAAAAGGATGGGGAAGCGTCCTGAAAATCCACTGCTTGCCCTCCGCAGCCATTACATTCCAGGTTCACAAACCATTTTAGAGGTGGACAATCTGGTTTAAGAACCCAGACCAGGCCTACCCCACTGCCCCAGCAGTCAGTGCATGGAGGAGCACAGCCAAAAAGAGACGGGCAACTTAACCAGTGTTCTGGTTCGGGACATGAAGTGGGTGAACAGTACTCGCAGAGTCTCTGTTCCACTCCTCCCTCAAGAAGCGAGTTTGTTTTCTGCCCCTCCAGCCAAGAGGACTCGGAAGGTGAATCAGACCGTAAGTTTTGTGTTATACGGTTCATGCACAAACAATTTAATGAGAGTGTTGTCACCAGTTCCCCCAGTGCCTCTCAGTTTGCATCTCCCCTCTCCAGCCACAGGGTCAGAAAAGAGAGAGGAGGAAAGTTTGCACAAAAACGTGTGTGACAGCTGTCAGGGTTTTTACTCCTGGTATTACGTCATCCCCAAGAGAAGAGGAATGCAACTATGTAGTTGTATTCCACTCACCCAGTTGCTGTCTTTCCCCTGTGTTTAAGTGTTTGGTGGAATGAGAATCACCCTGGCACCAATTGAAATGAACTGTGCCACACACAAGACACCAAAGTATGTGGTGATTTTTATCACACTTCACTTAAGGTGTATGTGTGTGTGTGATTATTAATATCAGATGGCCCCTCCCTCCATCCTCGGGACACCAGCTAAGGAGTTTCACCTTAACAGTAAAAGAAATATGTAAATTGGAGGGAGTCGGTCATTTTATTAATCTGAAGGATTCGTAAAATTCGGCCTAACCTTTAGAGCTCTTCTGTATCATCAACGCAAGGAACACACCGTTGTAATAAAATGAGTTATATTTACAAAAATATAAACAAGAATTACTAACAAAAACTACAAAATGGTACTAATATGTGAAAAGATGAAGTAAATAATGTAAATAAATAATGGTGCATAGGATGGAAAGATGTAAGTAGTTGAATTGGATGAAGCAATGGCAAAGTATGACTATTGTCTTATGAAAGATAAATTGCTGTTTCTCCATTAATTAATAAGGTGAAAACCTTATTCCTAATTAAACATATAACTTATAGATTATTTGCAAGACATTTGATACACAGGTTATGCTATCTAAAGAACATTAGAAAATCATAAACTGATAGTATACACAAATGCCAAGGTGTCTGGAAAGAGGTTTAGTAGTGATATTTATGTTCTTCTTGATCGATTGATGAGTTCAGTGACGGCGACCTCTTCCACTGGGGCTCAGGGCCACGTTACAGTGGGGAAGGAGCTGGATTCCATTTTAACAGCCTTGGACACAAAGGAGCTGAGAAATGCTGATCTCCTGGAAGCACTGAGTGGGTTCCTGCAATCTGACGCTCCCCTCTCCAGCCCAGCCAGTCACCGAGTTTGTCGCCCTGGACTGGGATTTTCCCCTTCAGTGTGGTTTTTCATTTTTGTTTGTTTTTGTAGTAAATAAAGCCATTTTACTTTACTCTGAGCTTGAGTTCTCACATCTCTACTCTACTGACACCAATAGCATGAGTTTGGGGCCTTACTATCGGTTTGTCCAACCATGTAAGACATAGGGAGTGCTCTGTAAACCTGTTTGAAAGCAATCATTATTTTTGCCATTTTGTTTGGTGACACTAGTGGGGCTGAATGTATACACTTCAGCTTTACATGTTTTGCATGCTTGTTTGTCATGATTATTTGGTTGGCTGGTTGATTTTTTCTCCATAACGTAAAACCAGACCATATTGCCATCTCTAAGGCCTTTTCACAAAAGGATGTTCTCAATCAAAATGGCTTCTGTAGCATCATAGTCAGTGATATCTCAGGAAGCAGGATGATTAATGTCTATTGGACTGAGCAACTTGCTTTCCCTGACCATGAACCCAGTGTTTGTGGTACATCATAGCCCATAAATGTGACAGCAGTTGGAATGTATTATTCATCAGTGTTACTGATATTCTTCCACTGAACCACTGAGTTGAGCTAGGCCGGTATGTGGTTGCATAACCTTGTGTAAATAAACGTTGTAAGGGTAACAAACCTCATTCTTTCCTGACAAAAGAAGAAAAGAGAAATCAGAGGATGTGTTTGGTCAAGGTAGGAAGTGAGGCAGAGAAGAACAGATCAGGGATATGATGATGAAGAAAATGGGGGTAGAGGGACTGGTTGGCAATGGCGGGTGAAACTGTATTTTGCATTATTTAAAAAAAAATAATAATAATAATAATATTTTGTCCCTATGACAATTACATTATTTAGCTGTTTTATTTAGCTGCATATTTGTGACAAACATTGCAGGTCATTGTATCCCACGCAGCACCACAATCTCCATTGGTGAAACTACACCTAATGTTGTGACATCAATTTGTAGACCAACCCAAGAGGCTTATTCACCGTGGGTTCCCTCATTCACAACATATGTAAAAAAAAACAAAAAAAACAAAAAACAGTGGCTTCGGTATTTTACTTTGATGTTTGATGATATGTAATTTATATTGTAGAACAAAACATGAAAGTCTTTGCAAGTCATGTTAACTACAGACCATATTTACTGATAATTTGAAAACTATTGGAAATTCCTGAGGGAATGTATGGCTCGAAAGTGCTAATTTGCTTTCTGGCTTTTAGGATTACAAACTGAACAGCTCTATTGTTATTTTATTCTAAATAATTTTGTTTTTGTGGCTTAATGCGAATAATATTCCATTATGATATATAAACTTTTGATGGTAAATTTTCCATTGAGGTAAATGTGCAAGTTGCAACAGATGTTTTACCATTTGTTTTTTGTTTGTTTTTTGCATTGCTTACGCAAGTGATATAATTCTTAAACATTATAATGTTTCAGTCCTAAATAATGTTACCGGCAAACTGGCAGGTAATTATTTTTTTTATATATATTTCTCTGCAAAGTAAATTTTTACTCTGATTTGGTGCTTGGCGGGTGTTAATTTTGTTTACTGGGTACAGAATAGGAGAGAGAAAAATGGGACAGGAGGCAATGAAGTGTATTCAGGAGGAGAAGAAAAAGGATGCTGAGGTTGAGAGAGAGGAGGAAGAGGGTCAGAGATGGGAGGAAGAGGATTTGAGATGAGGCTTTTGATGAAAGAGATAGAGAGAGAGTGGAGAAGTGTTGAAGAGGCAATGTCCAAGGGAGAGAGATGAATAGGAGGAAAAATCAAGGAAAGAAAAGAAGCACTGCAGGGTTGGTGTTCAGTCCAACCCTCATTCATATCAGGAAATGTCTTCACAATATCTCTTTGAGCTACAGTGCAGAAATCATTTCTGTGGTACGTGCAACTCTTGCATCAGAGCAGAGCAGTTGCCATGGGCCTAGAGGTCCCAAAGTGCATTGAGATGGAGATAGTGCCATGAATTGCTTGATAGAAATATATTAGCATACCACCACACATATGAACACATTTGACCTCCTGTATTACTTTTGAAATTGTATAAGAGAGACTGGGGCTAGTTGTCACACAGGGAAGTTGTCACATCTCAGTAACTATTTAGAGACTAAAAGGTTTTGAGATAAAAGTTCAATTGCACAAATGCTAGTTTTCTCTAACAATGGTTATCTATGTTGGTTTCAAAACTTGTTGGTGTCTTAATATTTGTGAATTCTATGCTCAAAACCAAATGTACAATTCCATCACAATTTTTGTTATACTGTAGCTTTTAGGTGAAACAAGGAAACACAATTAATTTAAGTAGATTTTAACAGAAAGGTTGAATTGTGTTCTCAGGACATTGTTATTTTTCATTAATGTTAGGGTATAAGTGGTCACATGTGATTTATATGTTGCGATTTTATACCATATATTAATTACAGTTTATGTTGGCTAAAATGGTTTGATATTTTTGGAAGTTTTAACCCAAGTTAAAAAAAAAATCTGTTTCATGAATTGTTTTGTATGATGCAATTGTTTGACTTTTTAAGTTGGCTGAAAAGCCAATAATATTATATTTAATGTAGATCTCATTGTGACAACTTACCCTATTTACTGTGACAACATGCCCTGCCACAAAAGGTATGTTCAATAAACTATATCTTTTTCTTAGGCAATAACAGTAGAAATGTAACTTTTTATGTAGCCAAGTCTTTAAGGTATGTGCCAATGCATTAAATTACTTGCAAAAATAAACCTAACCTAAAAAATACATTGAAATACATGAAAAGATGTAACTATCTCCCCTGTTTGAGTCATCTTATTGTGTCTATTTTTTTGGTGCATTCTAAAACATGCACACCATGCTATTGCTACATCTATGTTTAATTTTGTTTTCTTAAAGGGATAGTTCACCCAAAAATCAAGTGAATGGGTACCAAAATATTGAAGCTCCAAAAAGCACATAAAGGCAGTGTAGAAGTAATCCATAAAACTCCAGAGGTTTAATCCATGTCTTCAGAAGAGATATGATAGTTGTGGGTTAGAAAAAGATAAATATATAAGTTATTTTTTACTATAAATTGTCTTCCCTGCCCAGTAGGTGGCGATATGCACTATGAACGCAAATTGCTAAAAACAAAAGAAGAAGAAAAGTGTGTTGTGTGGGGATTGATCGTAAAAAAGGACTTACATATTTATTTGTTTCTCAACCATGCCTATCATATTGCTTCTGAAGATATGGATTTAACCACAGGAGTCATATGAGTTACTTTTATACTGCCTTTATGTGCTTTTTGGACCTTTAACCTGTTGATGCTCATTGACCCCACCCATGGGTTTGACTTTACTTTGCTTAAATTAGTTCACATTTATCATATAGTGTGCTGTTCAAAATTGTTCATAATGTTGACGAATTATACATCTTAATAATATGTCAACATTATTAACTCTTTTTTGACTAGACTATATAGTATATGTGAACTAATTTAAGCAAAGTGACATCAGTCTTTGGGGGGTGGGGGGGGGGGGGGCATGCACATCAACAGGTTAAATTTCTGGGCACCAGTTACTTGCATTGTGAGGACATACAGAGCTGAGATATTCTTCTCTAAATCTTTGTTTGTGTTCAGCAGAAGAAAGAAAGTCATACACATCTGGGATGGCATGAGGGTGAGTAAATGATTAGAGAATTTTCATTTTTGGGTGAATTATCCCTTTAAGTTCTCCTACAATTTTACTGTCAAGTTGATTCACAATACACACTCTCACGGCGAAATTGTAAGGATTCATACAACTTTTCTAAATTTGTCTAATTCATATGATATTGTACGACTTTCACTAAAGCCAGTGATGTTGCTGGACATCGTTTCCATCTAATATGCAACAATTACTTGCTTCTGTCACACACAATCAAAATCAAATCAAATCACTTTTATTGTCACACAACCATATACACAAGTGCAATAGTGGGTGAAAGTCTTGGGTGCAGTTCCGAGCAACATAGCAGTCATGACAGTGATGAGACATATACCAATTTACAATAAACATCAGATTTACACAACACAATTTACATATCTAATATACACATAATTACACACAACACAATATACAAATAATAATATACAATATACAGTATACAATACACACAATATAGAATACACATTATACAATAAAAATAGTATATATAGTATATATAAAATATACAGTAGGTTGTATTGTACTGTATTGACATTCAGGCTGTCGGTTGATAAAACAGCTTCCTATCATGTTTACACACGCTACTGATCGGTTAGGTTTAGATAAGGGGTTTGGGTAAGGGCATAATATTAATAAGCATGTCCTTAATGCCTCGTGCGCGAAACTCATGTTTACTTCTGCATTAGACATCCGGGCATTTGCATGTGATGAAATCGTACAAATTTATACGAACGAACTCTTACGAAATCATACGAAATAGCCAACTCCTAAAATATGTAGGCATATTCATGAGACTGGGTTGGATTCACAATATGCTGAATAGTGAACTTGTGATGCACACAATAAACAGAAGGCCAACAAAAAAGCATAACACTGTCTAAAGTAAATGAGTGACAGTGCAAACTTGTTTGACACTAGTAAATGGTGATAACAAGCTAAGACGTCATAGTATTTAGTTTTTAATCTGTCTTGCTCTTGTAAGGTCTGTAACAAATCTATGTAATGAATTCAGACATTACAATACATATATGGCAGATCATTCTATGGCAGAATTGTGTCACAGAATTCCACTACATGATTTAAAGTCCTGTTATCCAGCCCAACATAACTTAAAACCACGACGCTAACTCTCATTTGTCACAGCAGTTCATAAAATCCCACTTCATAAAGCAAAGTGTTTTTACTTATTTTTATTTTTTTATTTTTTTTTTCAGAATAACAGCCTGCAAAAAACAAACACATTGTCAGTTTGTTATTTATAACATGACACCAGCAAAATGCAGGACTTGATTGTGACATAGTTTAACATGTTGTCATGCTTGATGCATGTAGCTATTTGACACTAATGTCATGCCAAGAATGAACAATTACTTTTTCATGTCGTATATCACGTATTTGTTCGCGCACAATAAATCTTTGTGATTTACATTAAACGAGTGACCTTTTTATGGCTTAACTTAGCTTAAATTATAATGTGTGAAAACATAATAAAAATTGTCTACAAAGTTCAAATTCATGGACCCACTCTAACGTGGATTCAGTGAACAGGAAAAATAATCTGTGTGGGATCAGAACGCACAGTCGTCATTGTCACAATTCACTTTGTTCACTGCACACTCTGAAGAGCAGGGCCACAAATTTGAATCAACCTGGCTGGGCAATGAACAATGCATTTGAGTGTAATACAAAAGACATGCAGCAATGGTCTAGTGTCAACTGAAAGTCAGTATTAATTTTCTCTGGGCCAGAAACCCATTTAGGTGCTCTTGAGGGGGACCAGGAAAGTAATAGAAACTCAACCCTATATTACAGTTTGTAGTCAATATGGTGAGTCAAACAAGCAACCTTACTAAGTATCCAGGTTTAAAAATTATTACAAGAGTAAACAAGTGACCTGAAGCACCTATATAGCTGTTGTGTGTAATGTCAGTTTTAAACTTTGTTTGTGCTACAGACATCATGCTGCCTCAAATTATGAGGCTTGCTGGGGAGAGGTACTGATATTATTTTTTTTTTTAAATGATCAGGCATGTGATTTTCACCTGGTGGCCAATCAAACTGGCAAAAAAATAAATAAATAAACAAATCCCACAGCATACACTGAAGGAGGGGCCCAAGCCATGCCAGTAAGCAATCCCTCAGAATACCCTAGCAACCGTATAGCAATATGCTAAAAACACATATAACAACCCACAACACCTTAACATTGTGGTAGTGAGCTTTGCATGGGCAAGCACCACACATTTTCTACAGAAAACATCCAAATCTTGTTGCCTTAAAAGAATAGTTCACCCCAAAATGAAAATTCTCTCATCTGTTACTCACCTTCATGCCACCCAGAATGTATATGACTTTATTTCTTCTTCTGAAAACAAACAAAGATTTTTAGAAGAATATTTCAACTCTGTTTGTCCTCACAATGCAAGTGAATGGGTATCAACATTTTGAAGCTCCAAATGCATATAATGGCAGCATAAAAGTAATTTATACTCCAGTGTTTAAATCCATATCTTCAGAAGCGATATGATAGGTGTGGACCTTTTTTACTATAAATCTCCACTTTCACTTTCACTTCCACATTCTTCTTCTTTTGTTTTTGCTGATTCACATTCTTCATGCATATCACCACCTATTGGGCAGGGAGGAGAATTTAAAGTAAAAAAAGACTTAAATATTGATCTGTTTCTCACCCACACCATATCGCTTCTGAAGATATAGATTCAACCACTGGAGTCTTATAGATTACCTTTAAGCTACCTTTATGTGTTTTTTGGAGCTTCAAACTGTTGGTACCATTTCACTTGCATTATGAGGACCTACAGAGCTGAAATATTTTTCTAAAAATGTTTGTGTTTATCAGAAGAAAGAAAGTCATACATACAGTATCTGGGATGGCACAAGGATGAGTAAATGATGAAAGAATTTCCATTTTGGGGAAATATATCCCTTTAAGTCTGTATGGTATGGTGTAGCCATATGGCAGCAATTTATGTTCTTTTACTGTCTCACATTTCAGAAAAAGCTGAAATATAAGAGTTGAAAATATAAGAGCAGTCTTCAAAGTAGCCAATAATATGCTGTTTCTCATTAGGAATTTTTATAGAGAGTGGTATCTATTATATTATTGCATTTATTCATTTATTTGGATTTATGAATAAATAATGCATTCATGATTTGTATTTCTTTTTTTCAGACAAAAATGGACACAGCAATGCTTAATGGAAAGGGCAAGAAGAGTGCACAATTAGCTCTCCTGAATGACAACAGTGAGGATGAGCTAGGCTTTAGTGACAGTGAAAATAATCGACAATATTGAAGAATGCCTGATAATGATTCACTCAGTTTTGTTTGTAGGAGTTCAAAGTATACAAATATATCAAATAATTAAATAAATACTAATTTAATTAAAGAAGAAATTGATGATTTTTCAGGAATATTTTTTTTTTTTTTTTTGACCATTTTCCTTCTGTTGCCATATGGAAACATTTCCATATTTTATTTGACCAATAAGTAAATAAATACATATTTTGGTTATTAGAGCTATTTTATTTCATAAAATTAAAAGGGAAAAATGTTCCATCATTAGAACATAATGCGTACCATTCAGGGCAAGAAGGGCAAGAATTAAAATAAATATTGCCTTAAAATTTACACATATGCTCACAGCTTTCCACTAACAGAAACTACTGAATGTTGACAACTTTCACTATATTACTTTCAAAAACTCTCATGGTTCATGCACAAAGGTTTCTAAGACTGTGAAAGTTTTCCAAAGGAATAAGAACATATCGGTGACCCTTGCCAAAGGTACATGAGTTACTTTGACATCTTTTAAATCCATTACAGATACTGTTGTCTTTGTGCACCTGAGAGACCTGGAGGTATGACAGTGATATGTTGGGTTGCATTAGCAGTGGTGCCTTGAAGGGGATCGAGGGACCTTTACTTTGATGGAATCTCCTTGTATGAGACCCTGCCCCCTCTGAAAGCCTCAAATGAAGTCTTACAAATAAATAAAAATAAAAAAAAATGATGATGTGGGAAATAGCCACTGGGTGATGGAGATTGATTCAGAAAAAACATGAGCAGTGATCAATATGGCGGCTTGTTCACTGGAGAGAGACACTTATTACTGTTAGTTCAGCAACCTGGTGGATTCTGGGAGGAAAGCAGTCAACATGAAGCTCCAAGCGTGTAATTTATGATGGGAGTGTCACCCTTAGAGTGATGCTGCTCGGATGAAGGATCCCATGAAATAATGAAAAAAACTCACAGCAGGAGCTGGATCAAAGAGAGAGCAATCTGAGATGAAAATGCATGTAGTATGATGTGAAATTCAAATCAAGTGGTCAACATTTTGAGGAATCAATTTTACAGATGCTTTTTGCCTAGCAAACCTGTTCTCATCTAAATCCCAAGACAGAACAAGTTCTAATATTAAAGGTGAAGTTTGTAAGAAAAAATATGTTTTAAAACATTTTCTCTTATCCCATCTTAATATGGTGTGTCAGCTATAAGTAAACCATTTGTAGGTTGGTTTTGCCTAAAAGTGTCAAAGTGATCAAAACATTTTATTTTATTTTATTTATTTATTTAGTGTTAAGTGACCCAAACAGCTCGACACAGCAACATTGGTTCAACCAATGGCGTGAGATTGGAAAGGGACTATCTGTTTTTTTTTTTTTTGTTTTTTTTTTGCAATGCACCCTTATACAGAATATACTATACATAGACTTTTGGCTATCAAAATAAGAACACCAGTCAATATAGACCACTTATCAGCAAATACATTTGTTATTAGTATGTACAAAGAGGATGTGGAGCAAACCCTTATTTGTAATAAATACAATATTTATATGGGTTACCATGGTTACAGAATTCTGGGTGGCAAAGGGGTTTGTGATAATCAATAAAATAAGGATGGATGGATGCAGTCTTGGGATCGATGCCTTTTTCACTCATCGATAATCAGAAGATTTTCCTGATGATTATCGATTTATATCAGGATTTTTTTCAGATATAAATAAGGCTGCTCGTTGCACAACAGTCTTTTCAAACATATTTTTCAACACAACCTCGGTAAAGTGAGCGTCAGGGTAAATTAAAGGGGTTAGCACACTGGACGTGTCTGGCAGACGACATGGTGCATTTTTAAATTCAAAACAATTATGTTTTATCACAGTACACGCGCCGCCACTGACAAATGACGAACTACGACTCCGGAGGCTACACAATCTGCAGTGCTACTAAACACAACTAGCTTAGTTTTCCATTAAATTTGACCCAAATTATTATCAATGGACAAAGATTATTTACTCTAGCCATCGAGTAGACATTGTGTATTAGGGGTGGGAATCATAAGGTAACTGACGATACGATATTACATCAATATTTAGGTCACGATATTATTGCAGTTTTTTTGCAATTCTTTATTTTTGGTGTATTGCGATTCAGAACTAAGATATATTGTAATATTTCACTCAATGTTTCTCATTCATCTTTATTGGACTTCAGAGAACTGTTACCAAATCACCAAATGCATTGTTAAATTAAAATAAAAGTGCCAGTTTACGAAACAAGGCCTGTTTATTTCCTAATATCCATGTACAATGCAAAGCCATAAGCATATAAGACCATAATGGGTCCTTATTTCTGTGGTTAAGTCAATGTAGCTAGTCTTCCTAAAAATTAATTATTGTATTTATGAATACAATAGTATTCTAAACACTTTAAAACCATTATTTATGACAACACAGTTCCAATACACAAAGTATACTAGATTTCACCTAAAAGATTAGCAATGTGATACTAACATTTTTGTCAAAAAACCTCTGTTATGTAAAATTGTAATACATTTTAATAACGGTGGGTGATTATGTGTAAAACATGATAACTGCACCTTCTAAGGGACTGTTGTTGATTTCCTAGATCAATTTGGCAAAGAGAAAAAAAAAAATTCACATCACCATAATGTGAAAAATGTAAATAATAATATAGATACTTGGTCTGCAAATATCGATACAATATCACAAGGGAAAATATCAAGGTATATCGATATTTCGATATTTTTTCCCACCTCTATTTAGCTTAATAGCTATTACGCCATTGGAAAGCACACAAATTAGGCTTCTAATTTAGATGTCGGTTAATGGTGATATATCGATGCCTCAAAAATATATAGATAAAATAACGTGCCAATCAGCAATCGATATATCTATATTTTATGACATCACTAGATAGATGTCAGAGCTCAAGAGCAAACCAGTAGAGCGTAAAAAGGTATTTTGGGAAAGTCAAGACTGAAACCAATTACTTAAACTAAATTCCAATTAATAAAAGAATCTGGTCATATTCCAATTATATATACATCATGTAAATGGTTCAACCTGATTGCCACAAATATTATGGTATCTAGAAATCTGAATTGGTCTGTATTTTTCTGAATTCTGTTTCATGGAAACACCTTATTCGTAATATCCACTTTAACAGAATATTAGTTTCTATTTGCGTACATTCAAATTAAAGCAATTATGAGTGTTTTGCGAGACACAGGCAATTGTGAAATGTCAAGCTATCGAAGAAACACATTTTTGAAGCAATGAACAAACACATGCTTTATAACAAACATGTAATGAAATTGACATAAATCTATATACAAATTGAAAACATAAAAATCTCATGAGAGCTTGCAATGTATTGCACTCTTATGTGTTTTTGTCTAGGATATTAATGGAAATTAGTAAGTTTATTAATATTAATACTGTGCAGAATTACTAAAAATGAACTGAAATAAAAGGGAAGAGTGAGCATTTTATCTCCACCAGAGAGTATGTGCATGTTTTTATTTATTTTGAATATGCTAATTACATTTATGGAATATTCCAATAAAGCATGTAAATATTTTTTGGAATAAAGGCTTAACCAGAATATGGACAATAATTGGAAAATGATGTCATTGTTTGCTGTATGATCACTAAATTATTAATTATTCCTCAATTGCTTTCCTTTTATGACTTAAATCAAAAGAATCAAAGTTGATACATTGCAAAGGAAAGTCCACAAAAAGTGTTCTGTCACCTTGGCTGCAGAGTTGCCTCCATATGCCAGGAATAATCTGCAAACTAAATGTGTTCTCTTTATTTATCCATTCAGAATGAGAGCTAGAGAGAGCTAGTTGTATTTGTTCAGTAAAGGGCTTTCAGTCCCTTGAAACCCAAATGTTCCTACAAAAAAAAGTGATAACCCTCTCCCAGCATTACCATAAGTCTCTAAAGAAACTCATCTGGGAAATCAGATGTTTATTACCGGATGCTTGCATGAGGAGTCAATTCAGCTATGCCATTATGTTCTTAAATTGGGCTGCTCCCTTGCTCATTTGCTTTGTGCACATCTGTCTGGCAAGAACATTATTCTGCAAATTTGTTTCCAGTTGCACAAATAGATTATATTATATTAATTATATATCTCTATCATTCTTAAATTAGTTTTCATAAGTTATCTGAATAAAAAAGGAGGCAGGTGGCATGCTTATACATATCAAGTATTAATATCAAGGTTAATTAATGCAACTAGAGTCATCACCCATGAGAAAATAGAATTCCAGCAAGAAAACTGGAACAAGAGTTTGTGACATTGCATATATAGTAATTGACATTTACAAAAATCCAAAATGAAAACATGTGTAAGTTTGATTCTGGGCTTTTACATTATTATTTTTTACTATTGTAAAATTTTTTGTCTTCCTTTTTTTTTTCGCTACTTGCTTATTACTACCCTCTGTACAGTCAAAAATGGTTGGAGTGATTTAGATGTAGTTTGGGTTCCCCTTCTGTCACTCACTCGACGTTGTGTCGATGTAGTGACACTAGGGGTCGCCCTTGGGAGCCCCAAACACCTCAGATCTTTGAGAAAAGGCCAATGAGAATTGGCGAGTGGAATTTGCATGCCACTCCCCCGGACATACGGGTATAAAATGAGCTGGCTCGCAACCACTCATTCAGATTTTTTCTTCGGAGCCGAGCAGTTGTGTGTCGGCAAGCTGTCTTACACTACCGGTCCATTCACCTCCCAAGAAGCGTTTGCTGTTGGATATACGGTGCATTCCAGCGGCTTTTCTCTCCTGCACAGATCTGTGCAGATTACGCCCCTGGGTGCTTTGACAACGCTAAGAGAGTTTATATTCCTGCAAAGAGTATATTTTCTCTATTAGAGCAAACACATTGACGTGAACATCTTTTTAAAGATGTGTCTTTTTCAAGATGCCTTTCAGTCTTTGTGTGATTCCTGGATGCGGTCGCTATCTCTCCGCTTCCAATGGCCACGGGCGCTGCCTCACGTGTCTGGGTCGTAATCACACTGAGGCAGCATTCGTGGATGGTTCATGATCTCATTGTGAGAATATGACCATGGCAACGTTGCGGTCGCGGCTTTCCTTCTTCTGGGGGAAAGCCACTCTAGCTGCCCCCCGCACCGTGCCTTCTACCTCTGGGTATGAGGCCGGCCCGGCTTGCGCTGGAGGCGATTTGGGGGCTTCAATGGGCTCGGCTCCACCGGGTAAATCCCCGCAGACCTCCCATTCCCTAGCAAGCTCGTTTGCCCCTGGCGAGTTCCGAGAGGAGACCAGCTCACCCAGGGCCAGCTTGGTGTCCCTTTCGGAGCTCCGGAGTGGGATGAGTCCTGTCTGCTCGCCGAGGGTGTCCCCCTTTGGCGGTGAAAGCCCAGGTGGCTCTGCCTCAGCCCGAGCCCAGTTCTTGGCCCCAGCGTAGAACCCCCCGCAGGAAGCTGATGCCCCCTGCCTCACAGGCCGGCACGAGGACCCGGAAGGCTCCTAAGCGCCCCTGAGTCGGACGACCCAGGGAGCGAGATGTCTGCTGCAAACCCGGAGCTGGTATCTAGACCACTCCATCCCCCGGTGGAGGGCCGGGAGGTAAATCCTTGGTTTCCTTTTCTTTTATGTTCGCCGCACCCCGAACGGGCTGCAGTACCCACATTCTCAATAAAAGAGCAGTTTCCTCACTCCCTGGGTCACATAGCCAGTTTTTACGACCGCCATTATCACGGCAACCAGGCACTGAGCACCTGCGACTTAGACGCCGCGAACGCGGGCCCCCTGCCTTCGCGCGTCCGGTCGCACCACACTCACACCCACGGCCAGGTGGTTGTGACGGACTATGAGGACGGTCAAAAAGTCCTTCTTCCCCCATCGCCGACCCCCCTGACACCGGATACATGGAGCAAGGTAAGTGCTTCGAGCGTCCCCTCAGCACAGCCACAAGTTCGAGACGAAGCGAGGCTCCTCGATGTGGTATCCCCTGCTCCCTCCCGCCGCGAGGCCCCACCCACAAGTACGTTAAACACGATCGTCCCCTTAGTGCCCCTCGCCCAGAGCTTGGACGTATGGCTAGCGCTTTCCAACCCGTCACAGTGGTTGGCCAGGACCATCCGATTTGGCTACGTGATTCAGTTCGCCAGGCGCCCACCCCTGGTTCAGCGGCATCCGCTTCACTTCGGTGACGGGCGAGAACGCCGCCACCTTGCATGCGGAGATCGCGACCCTACTGCGCAAGGGCGCGATAGAGCCTGTCCCTCCAGCCGAGATGAAGAAAGGGTTTTACAGTCCTTACTTCATCATACCGAAGAAAGGCGGTGGGTTGCAGCCAATCTTGGACCTGCGAGTTCTGAACCAGGCATTGCACAGACACCTGTACAAGATGCTGATGCCAAAGCACATTTTGGCATGTCCGGCATCAAGATTGGGTCCTGGCAGTAGACCTGAAGGACGCATACTTTCACGTCTCGGTTCTACCTCGACACAGACTCTTCCTACGGTTTGCTTTCGACGGCCGGGCGTATCAGTACAAGGTCCTCCCCTTCGGCCTGTCCCTGTCCCCTTGCGTCTTCACAAAAGTCGCAGAGGCAGCTCTTGCCCCGTTAAGGGAAGTGGGCGTCCGCATACTCAACTACTTCGACGACTGGCTGATTCTAGCTCACTCTCGAGAGTTGCTGTGCGCACACAGGGACCTCGTGCTCAGGCACCTCAGCCGGCTAGGGCTTCGGGTCAACTGGAAAAAGAGCAAGCTCTCCCCGGTTCAGAGCATCTCTTTTCTCGGCATGGAGTTAGACTCAGTCTCGATGATAGTGCGCCTCATGAGCGAGCGCGCGCGGTCGGTGCTGAACTGCCTGAAGTCGTTCAAGCAGAGAACAGCGGTTCCACTGAAACACTTTCAGAGGCTCCTGGGGCATATGGCATCCTCTGCGCCAGTCATGCCACTAGGGTTGATGCATATGAGACCACTTCAGCACTGGCTTCAGACTTGAGACCCGAGGAGGCATGGCACCATGGCACACATTGCGTGGCCATCACGCCAATCTGCCACCACTTGTTCAGCCCTTGGACAGACCTTGCATTTCTAAGGGCAGGAGTTCCCCTACAGCAAGTGTCCAGGCACGTCATCATTACGACAGACGCCTCCAAGCGAGGCTGGGGACAGGGCCGCGACTGTGTTGGCACATCAACTGCCTCGAGTTGCTGGCAGTATTTTCCGCAGAACGGTCTCCCTGTCAGCAGACCTGCGTCTCCCTTCAACAGAGTCCTCTCTGTCCCGGTCGTCATGTTTGTAGAGCTCCTCCCCTAGCACCACGCCTCTTCCATGTGCGGCTCTGAGTCCACATGACGTGCTTGCCACATGTTACCTTCCCTCCAGGCAGGATGTGGTCTCTGCGGGGTCTTTTCCCCCTGAAAGAATAGGATAGGAAAAGAACACCTTCCCCGGCTCATATATTGAGCGTTTAAATGGCCCCAGCCGAATAACTGAATACTCTGTAGAGAGAAAACATAGAGAGAAAAGGCCGTGGCTGGCGCGGCCTGCTCCCATCCTAGATACGTCTCTTCCCCCCCCCCAGGGATGTGGGGAACTATACAATGTTTTTTGGGGCATTGGGGGAGGCTACATGCAGACCGGTGCACCTGCTACTATGCACGCATCAGCTTGCTTGCACCTGCACCGGCAGTCCACGTAACATGGTTCAGCTAGTTGTGGCATTTCATATAGGGACCCCTAGTGTCACTACATCGACACAACGTCGAGTGAGTGACAGAAGGGAACGGAGGTTACGACAGTAACCGAGACATTTTACTCCAGTCAATACAGTATTTCTCCGGGTGGGTTTATTTTTGAAAGTCAATTTCTTTATTTGTGCATACCTTAAAGGTGAAATCAAATGTGTCATTTCTGTGCCTGTGACACCAAATTGAATTGTAAAAAATAATGACTGTAATCAAGCAGGTTTTCCAGACAATCTGTTATCTAAATAAAATTGTATTTAACACACTACCACACCCTACCCTACCCTCCGCCCCAAGTTCCTCACAGAACTTTTACCCCAGAGTGGTCTCGAGCAAGTCCTCACCTGAAGACAAAATCTTGATAAACACAAGCATTTATATAGCAGAAAGACATTCAATCACAAATTTCAAGACCTATGATGTCACAAAAAGCCAGCTCCAAATTCCATGACAACCATGACGCCATAATAGTGAATAAGTGATAAACAGATAAGTGTGTGACTGTAAGCAGGGTCAGTAAATCAGAGTAAACTAGACCTTTTGCGGCGGAGACGCAATATCCTCCTCTTTACAAGGAGGCACGTGCAGTTAACAGTTAACATGAACTAACAGTGAACAATACTTTCAGAGTATTTCTAATCTTTATGTTATTTTTTTACATATACTTATTAGAGCTGTTATCATGTTAATTTTTCTTAATCGCAATAAACGCATTTACTGTTAATACAGCATAAACCAGCATAAACACTGGTTGGAAGGGCAGAACCACCACAAAAGCACACAGCAGTGATTCAGTGTCAGTGATATGGGGAAAGAGCTCTTAATGCTATTTGTTGTTCAAAACAAGCCTAGATGGAACTTGTGACAGAAATCAAGTATTTTTCAGCCTAGTAAGGTGCATTTTAATTACCACAGAAGCACACAGAGTCTAAACTATCACCAAAATGCAGAATGAGACGTTTTTGTCTGCAAGCGATTTTTATGTGGAGTTCGAATCATGAACGCTGCTTCACGATTGTTGTATCAAAGAGGATAGGCACAGTCTACTGGCTAATTAATATTGTGGAGGATGGGATTTTAAGAGGTTTAATGCCCTATTTCAATTAATATGCAACCTATGGGGAGACTAGTTCTTTCAATTAGTCAAACTTCCAATTAGACTTTGGGAAATGTGTAATGTCACTTGAATTGGTGCTATTTTAGTGCATTTTTATCTTTATACTGTGGAAATCTTTGTTTAGAAAATGCTTGTAAAGCATTGTTACATATGGTTTTGTCTTCTTTCCTCAGAAGGAAATAAATGCATTTTGACAGGAAAAGAAGAATATTTAGTCAGATCTAAGCACTGTCAAAATCAGTGATTAATCATGATTAACTACAATAAAATATGCAATTAATCACGACTAAACTGTTTAATCAACTGACAGCACTAACAAATATATTTTTTATATTAAAAGTTAGCATTAGTGTTGTGGAAATTGTACCTTGATTCTTTTTATTTTTTATTTTCAGAGTGCATACAAATGTATGTATGCATGCCATTTATATTTGCATTACAGTTAACCTAAGAGTTATATACATAAGAGTTAGCGTTGAGGTAATGTATACATACTGTATGTAGTTTGCAAAGTAGTTTTTTCTTTTATGGGAGATTGGGTTTAGTTGTCACAAGATGTTATGATTTTATGATTGTAAACACTTTACAGTAAGGTTGTATATGTTATCATATACTTATGTATAACATATTACATTAACACTGAATACTTTTTTCAAGCATTTGTTAATCTTGGGTTGTGTTGATAAGATGCTCGCGGTGCACCTATGCCCGCAGAGCACCGCCACCTGGCATGGACGCCCTAAGCTCCCATCCAAGCCCTGTAGGCTCACGTCGTCCCTGACGGCTAAAGCCTACAGTGCTGCTGGACAAGCCGCCTCTGCCCTGCACGCCATGGCTCTCATGCAGGTCCACCAAGCCAAGGCGCTGAAAGAACTGCACGAGGGTAGTTCCACCCCAGATTTGATGCAAGAACTACGCTCGGTGACCGACCTCGCGACTCTCGGGTGGTCAATGGCCACATTAGTGGTCCAGGAGTGCCACCTTTGGCTCAACCTGGTCGAGATGGGCGAGGCCGACAAGACACATTTCCCAGGCGGGCCTATTCGGCGACACCGTCGAGGACTTTGCCCAGCAGTTCTCGACGGTGAAGCAGCAGACAGAGGCAATCCGGCACATCCTGCCCCGGCGCGGCTCAAGATCCCGCACCCCATCTGCTCGTCACCAAGGGCGTCCCCCTGCGGTGACTGCACCGGCTCCGCCGCAGCCCGCCCCTTCGGCCCAGCCCCAGCATGGAGCCCACCGCAGGAAGCCGACGCCACCCGTCTCACAGCCGGCGCCGAAGAACCCACAGAGGTCCTCGAAGCGCCCCTGAGACGGGCAACCCAGGGACGAGGGAACCCACTCACGTGGAGCTCACGTTCAAGGTCACGTTCGCAGGTGACCTGCAAGCATTCTCTGTCAGTGAAACGTGCCTGGAGTTTGGTCCGGGTTACTCTCATGTGATCCTGAGACCCCGACCGGGCTATGTGCCCAAGGTTCCCACCACCCCTTTTAGGGACCAGGTGGTGAACCTGCAAGCACTGCCCCAGGAGGAGGCAGACCCAGCCCTGTCGTTGCTGTGTCTGGTGCACCCTTTATGCATCTATTTGGATTGCATGCAGAGCTTTAGAACCTCTGAGCAGCTCTTTGTCTGCTTTGGTGCACAGCGGAATGGAAGCGCTGTCTCCAAGCTTCTTCGTCCCAGGTAGTGGCACGCAACACAAGCGGATAAGCCTGGGATAGCCGGCTGGGTGTATCGCTTGTACATAGCGCCTTCCACCTCCCTTGGAGCTGAAGACGTGCGCCATTAATTCCCAGTAGTGTTCACAAACTTTGTTCCCTGGTTGACTTCCTCCGAGCCCTGTGACAGTCGAGTTTTCGGAGAGACTCGCTGCCGGCCCAGTACACGCGCTAACTAAGAGCCCTGTTCTGGGGTAGGTGCTCCGCATGTGGCAGTTCCCTGTAAGGCTAACCCCATGCGATATATATCTTCTGCTAGTTCATTTCCCTGCTGGCAAACTGCGTCTTCCTTGGGCGGAGCCCCTCTGCCCCAGTCTCCATGTTTGTAGTAACTCCTCCCCCATTGGGCAGGATCTACCTTGAAGGCTCTCCACATGGTTGGAAAGACCATGTGACGTATTCTTCCACTTAAATACTACCCTCATTATGACAAATACATTTGCTTTTTCCAGCTTGACTGGGAATGTAATTAGACTACTGTCTTTTTATGCTGTGGTCAGCAGCATATGGTCAAGAAGATTTCATTTTTCTCTATGGGCAAAGACAGAACTAGCCAGGCCTCCCCACACTCAAGCCTTGAGATATACTGTCAAAGAAATTGTGCAGACCCTGAGAAAGAGAAGTTTCAAAGTTGCATCATGCGAAGGGCTCTGTGAACAGGGTTGTCACTGACAACCGGGCACTTAATTTGCACTAACAATAAACATACGCTGGTTCCTCATTTGTCATAGGCAGTTTCCACCTTTATTAAATCCTTGTTTTTTGTTTTGTTTTTACCAACAATTGTTTCTAGTCAAAACATTTTGCCTGCCTAATGTTGTATGAAATGTGACTCTTCAGAACAAATATAACTGACCAAGGATTGTAATTCACTAATAATAAAACACTAATGTTCCATGTTGTTCCAAACCCGTATGACTTTCTTTCTTTTATGGAACACAAAAGGAGATGTTTAAAAGATAATTATTTTTGGATGACTGAAACATGTTTACAGACTTGTTTGAACTAAATATTTTAGGTTAAATGGGGTTAAACAGAGCTGGCTGAGAAATATTTAATATTTACTTCAGTTATTTATGTTAGCTGACTCAGGTGGCTTCAGTTTGCATGAGAAATAAATGTAAATCTGTGACAGAAGAATCCTGCCTTTAATCTGTTTGCCTTCAGATCAAAATGAAGACCTCTGTGCTACATTTCTCACCATGCAGTTTGATTAGCTTTTTAATTACAGCGGCAAAAAAGAACAGAGTTGGCCTCTTTTCTCATCATAATAAAATATTACATTTTGTGAGCTCTAGGAATCCAGTTTCATCCAAAGTGTACACTGCATCATATTTTGTGTCACTATCAACAGAGGGAAGAGAGGTGGCAAGAACAATCACCATAAAAATTTCCCCCAGGAACTGCTTGATCTTTTTAAATCACGTACAACACAATGGTGGCTTGGAGTCGTGGAAAGAGAGAGACTTTCGGTCCCGGAGGAGAGGGGGGTGTTGAGCTGAGATGATAGAGGTTGCTGAACAGGTCTCTTGCTGCACTTTTAGTTGTACTGCACAGTCCACTGTGCTCTACACTGCCAGACACATTATTATGGGATGTGACGGTTGCTAGGTTTCTGAACTGGCTTGAAACGTCAAGAAAAGTCTGGACATTATGATGCATACTAGTTTATTTTAACCGTTTTAATGCTTTTGTTTTATGTGTATAGTAATGCAATGACTTAAAATTGTGCAGTAAGATGTATGCAAAAAGAATAGATAGACAGACAGACAGACAGACAGACAGACAGAATGAAAGACAGACAGACAGACAGAAGGATAGATACAGTAGGTATGGACAGATGGATAAACTGACACAGACAGATAGATAAAGTTTTCTAAAAATGTACCATTTCACACATTATGCAAGTCAAATGCATTGCGAATGCAGGTTTCAGTTTGACTCTGAAAGAAACTTCAAACCAATCATTTCTAAAGACAAACAGTTTAATAAAAATAAAGAATTAAATAAAAAAACATTTGTCACGTTATCAAAGTTCACATTGTCTCCTCTACTAATTGAAAGATTGAAGAAATTAGATGAATGCATTTCTCAGTTTACATCCATCACAAGATGATGCAAGCACCATGGCAACTAATCAAACACATCAATTCTTAGTTTAGCCACTGGCTTGGTGCCAAAACCAGATCCTATTCTCTGAGATAATGAGCCCTTAATGCAAGCAAACATCCATTCTTCAGTTCAATTAACCTTCTATATTTAATACAGCCATGCCCATTGCTAATTTTTGGAGGCTGTACAATCACAAGTGTTCTGTCTTTTTCTGTGTCATCTGGCTTCATTTTTAATATACCATGTCTGCCCTCAAGTGGTCTAAAAAAGGAACTGAGGACTGGACTGGCAAACTGGTGATGAAAATATGAAGTTAATTACTATCCATCAATGACAATGGGAGGGTACAGAATGATTATACAACCCTCCTGATGAGCTTTTTTTTTTTTAAGAAGCAGCCACTATAATTGGGTGGAACGTACCTTGTTCAAGAAGTGTCTAGCCTACATCTTATAGATCCTAAATGTTGTGTGCATTTGGGACGTCAGATAAGTAAATTGAACTGCAGTAATGCAAAGTTGTATTCTACACATTTTACATGACCAGATGTGTGTCTTTAATGAACCATTTTTTTGTTGCAAAACAACATCTGTAGTTTTACAATTATAAACTACTTCATCAGCTACCTACTGCTTGTCTGTACAAAAAGACAGACAGACAGACAGGCAGGCAGGCAGACAGACAGAAGGTTAGATACAGTAGGTATGGATGGATGGACAAACTTACAGACAGACAGACAGTCAGACAGATAGATAGACAGACAGTTGATAGATAGATAGATAGATAGATAGATAGATAGATAGATAGATAGATAGATAGATAGAATGACAGATAGACAGACAGACAGACAGAAGGATAGATACAGTAGGTATGGACAGATGGACAAACTGACAGACAGACAGACAGACATATAGAGAGACAGACAGTTGGTAGATAGATAGACAGACAGGCAGACAGACAGACAGATGGACAGACAGCCAAACAGACAGACAGATGCATAGATAGATAGAGAGATAGACAGACAGACAGACAGACAGACAGAAGGATAGATAGACAGACAGAAGTATAGACAGACAGAAGGATATATACAGTAGGTATGGACGGATGGACAAACTGACAGACAGTCAGACAGATAGATAGACAGACAGACAGATGATAGATAGACAGACAGACGGATGGACAGACGAACAGACAGACAGACAGACAGAAGGATAGACAGACAGACATACAGATAGACAGACAGAGAGACAGGATAGATAGGTATGGTTGGATGGATGGACAAACTGACAGACAGTCAGACAGACAGACAGTCATTCAGTCAGTCAGTCAGTCAGTCAGACAGACAGACAGATATTAACATGGACAAACCACAAAACAAAATTAATTTAGCTTATTGTGTCCAAACCAACAGGGGATGTGTAGCCTTTGAATAACAGCAAAACGCTGTTATACAGGCCTCACATAGGAATCAAAGTATATATACATTGTTTCCGGCCGGCACGCGTACTGCGGTTACACAAGTCTATAGCTGACGATGCTGTGAAATGCGAGAAGATTTTATAAACTATTCCTTTGACAAGATGCTTATGTCTTGTGAATTTACCCTTAGGACTGGACTGTGGTTTATGTAATTATAAATCCGCAAATCGCAGCTGTCCTTTAAGTCTATTTGGAAGACATGACACTTCTATGATAAATTCATTGCAAATAAATAAATATATTTAAATACGTCAATATTGATGGTATTTTGCCAGTGGAATTGTATTACAGTATTAGGTCGTAACAAAATTATTTTCTTTTTCTACTATAGAAATTATATTATTTTACATATGAGTATGAATCCCCAACTTTGAATTGATATGTATTGTCATTTCACCTCTCATAATTAATGTTGATGCAGATGCTGATCTGAAGTTCAAGATTAGAACTCCAGGTACAATTGCTGTGTCTCGTTTGGAAGGCTGCGTCCTCCGGAGGTCGCATTTGTCGGCCGCATACGTCATCGAGGCTGTCTTGTATCATGTTCTTTTTTTTATTATTATTTATTTATTTTTATTTTTTCTTGTCTTTCTTTTTCTTATTTTTTATCTATTGTCAATGCCTTTTATGTATATGCACTTATATTTGTACAATTGTTAATTTTTTTGCATTCCCAATAAAAAAATTAAACGAAACAGCCTCGATAAAGTATGCGGCCGACAAATGCGACCTCCGGAGGATGCAGCCTTCCAAACGAGACACAGCCAAAGTGTGCATGTTACATTTAACCAGGATGTGCTGTAACAAATTTCCCCTGATCTCTTTTAGAGTGACACGCCCATTTTATTCTTCTAGCCCAAAGGGCTGACAGCAGGGGCGGAGCAAGATGATTAGTCACATTCCTCGGGACGCCCTCCTCAGTCCACTCAACCGAAATGAGGTGGTGGGGATGCTCGTGAGACTTACCATCTTTAGACTCAAAAACAAAAATCACAATCCAAGAAAAGGGTAAAGATATCTCTGCCACTGGACGTGTGCTGATATAATAATTAAAATAAACAATAAACTTTACAATAATTAGTAATTTTTAATTTCGTTGAAAGCTAATTTGAAAATGCATACACCATCTGTAGAAAATGTTTCATAAAAATTTTACATTTACCACCTTACAAAAGCACTCGTGACGGATTGTGACAGTTTTTACAGTGGGTGGAATGGGGTCCTGGGTCATTAAATATGCGTTTAAGTGTTGAAGGTTACCTAAATAAATAAATAAATAAAATAAAGGCAGATTAACAGTTTGTCCATGTGTGAATTAATAAAGTATAACTTTGTCTGTAACCTCAAATACACTTTTAATATAAGCATATAATATAATCAGATCAGCAGTCATTTATATTCAAATATAAAAATGTAGGAATCATATTTGTATTTCATTTCTAACAAATTGAGTGTGCATTAACTAAATGTCAGGATTAAAAAAACATTGTGAAATAATGTTTGTTAATGTTAGTAATGAAAGTGGTTATTTCATGGTTACACATTTGCACCATTATTTCACTATTATTTCTTGTAAATGTTTTTTTTTTATTTTTTTTATTATTTTTTTTTA
Organism: Myxocyprinus asiaticus; assembly: GCF_019703515.2. NCBI lineage: Eukaryota > Metazoa > Chordata > Actinopteri > Cypriniformes > Catostomidae > Myxocyprinus > Myxocyprinus asiaticus. The sequence goes on along the minus strand of NC_059346.1, from coordinate 11,749,823 downwards.
TTTTTATTTTTTTTATAGTTTGTGGCCTCTGATTGTTTTCCATTAATAGTCCAGCATTTATTATGCTTTCTTTCTCCTCTCCAGGCAGAGCGGTTTAGGTGTAGAGGGAGTCAGATTGACCGAGTACGAGATGAACATTGCCACTCACCTAACAGATCCTCTCAGCATTAAGGTATATACTGAATAAATGCTGTTGTAGTCATGCTAAAGACTTCATTTTATCCACAGTCATACTGTCCCTTCTGATCTTGAAAGAAGAAAATGCTATGAAAAAGTAAGGCATGAAGATTACCAATTCACTTTTCATTTACCATTAACTTGTTTGTTGCACTTGGACAATTACTTGTCATCCTAGCAGTTGTTTTTTTTTTTTTTCAGAATGACTTTGTATAGACACTGATATTAGGGGCAGTTCAGCTGAAATAACATTGGCTTTGTTGGGTTTTTTGAAATATTTCGCTGTTAAAAGGTGACCTGGAGAGATGTTGCTGGTTTAGATGAGGTCATCACTGATCTGCAGGACACTGTCATCTTGCCTTTCCAGAAATGCCACCTCTTCCATGGCTCTATACTCTTTCAGCCCTTTAGAGGTGAGACAATGACACAAGAAAGCACAGAACTGGCCGCTGCATTCTGTGGCAAGTTAATTTTTGACATTTTCTTAGACACAAGGATTATTTACACACACACACACACACACACACACACACACACAAAAGGTTGTTATACTATTGTTATCTATAAAAGTAGATTTATTTATTTACAGGTGTTCTATTGTATGGACCATCAGGATGCGGAAAGACTTTAATCGCCAAGGCAATGGCAAAAGCATCTGGATGACGCTTTATCAATTTCCAGGCCTCCACTTTGACAGACAAGTGGTATGGGGAACCACAGAAACTGACTGCTGCTGTATTCTCATTGACTGTCAAAATTCAGCTCTGCATCATTTTCATTGATGAAATTGGTAACTACTGAATAGGCTCTGAAAAAATGAGACCGATATTTACAGATTTGAGACATATGAGAGAAATATTACAATACCTGTTTGAAGATGCTGAATACAACATGTTGCCCCCACTGCAATGGTAAACTTGTCTATAATCACAATGGACATGCAGGTGTTTTATATTCATGGGTTGTTAGGGAAAATGTGGTACATTTGCATAATGACTGCAATGTTTTCATTGCTCTGGCTAAGCAGAGTATTTTCAATGCTGATGGAATTTGAATAATAGTGCACTGTGACACTGAAGAATGCCAGAAATGCACATAGACTCTCAGGCATTTAATTATCAGTATACTAGCTAAAACTGCAGTGAAAGTTATTATGATAATTAGTTATGTTACTTTTAAAAGCTCTACCACAATTTAAATTGAAGATGTTAAAATATTAACAACCAAAGACTGCAAAATAGTTACTATAATTTTGCAAACTGTTGCTTAATAGGCTCAAAGGTACAAAAGAAAGACACAGAATTTGAAAAAATTCTTAGGAATGCTATGGTCCTAATAAAGTACCCTACGTGGTGTTCTGCTGTTGTAGCCCATCCGCCTCAAGGTTCGACGTGTTGTGCATTCTGAGATGCTACTCACTACATTGTACAGAGTGGTTATCTTAGTTACCATAGCCTTTCTGTCAGCTCGAACAAGTCTGGCCATTCTCTGTTGACCTCTCTCATCAACAAGGTGTTTCCATTTGCAGAACTGCCGCTCAGTTGATGTGTTTTGTTTTTGGCACCATCCTGAGAAAACTCTAGAGACTGTTGTGCGTGAAAATGCCAGGAGATCAGCAGTTACAGAAATACTCAAACCAGCCCATCTGGCACCAACAGTCATGCCACGGTCCAAATTACTGAGATCAAATTTTCCCCCATTCTGATGATTGATGTGAACATTAACTGAAGCTCCTGACCCATATTTTTATGATTTTATGGATTGCACTGCTGCCATATGATTGGCTTATTAGATAATCGCATGAATAAGTAGGTGACAGTGCTCAGCTTGTGTACATTCTACACGTAAATCTGTTTCTAAATTCAGACTTGTTCCTGGGGAACCATTCCAGTATGGACCATGAAGCCACTGCCATCATGAAGGCCCAGTGCATGAGTCTGTGGGATGGGTTTGAGACAGGAGTCTGCAGCCAGGTAACATGCACTTACACACAAACTGTAGCTAAATGCATGATTCCCACAGAATCATGGAAAACCTGGAAATATCAGGGAATTTTTTCAGTTTCCAGACCTGCAAAAATGGAAATTGATAAAGTATTAAAAAGTGGTAAAAATGGAAAGTTTGAAGTTTCTATAACTACTATACATGTTTATTGTTATACACCACAACTAAAAATTGCTCAAGTCAAAGTTTCGAGAATAAAGTCGTAACATTACGAGATTAAAGTAGCAAAACTTTTGTCCATTTTGAAATGGCAACCACTACTACTGTACATCTGCATCTACATCTGCTCCACTTTGCTTGTTTCCACCTCACCACATTGATGTTACTTTTTTACAACTTTACTCTCATAATATGAAGACTTTAATCTTGTAATGCAACAACTTTATTTTCATAATGTTGACTTTATTATACAATTTATTTATTTTTTAATCTGGCACTTAAATGCCATCATATTATGAGTGTTATCTGTATTACAACATGATTTAAAAAAATCATTACCCAGTAGGGCTGTGAATTGATTAAAACAAATGTAACTAATTAAATCGCACAGTTTTCAGTGATTAAACGTGATTAATCGTGGTACTTGGTACATTAAAACAAACATTGAAATATAGTCATAAATGTATTTACTTTAACCAATTTCTTGCAAGTTCTTTGAGACGAAGTGTAGTAATCATTTATTTCAATTATTTTAATATTAACAAGACTTATAAAAAGAGATTTTACGAGTAAATCTTTGATACAAGTATATGTATACTTGCCATAAAATCAGCTGACATGCTGTAATTAAAATTTGGGCAAAATCTTCTGCCATTTTCCAGTGGACTTTTTTAATATTACGATCAAATAGGCAGACTCAATTCACATCAATCTTTATTGGCAAGATAAACTTAAGTATACATTTCCAGTGCATTATTAGACAATATACACACAGATATATATATAAAAAAAAGAATGCTGAAATTTAATTTCCTGAAGTTTAAAATCTCACAACTATTATTTTCACTGGCTGCCTTCAGTCTCTATCAACATGGGCACCACTTTGATTTAAAAAGTGGTGGGGACAGTGGGGGAGTTGTCACAAAGTGGCAAATCTCATGAATATAATTATTAATTACAGTAGGTTAGGTGCAGATAATGTTAAATATGTTTTTACTGTTATGATAAATAGTCATTCTTGACTTGATGACCAATTCAGGTGCTCCAATAAATATTTCACATAATTAATTTGATAACTTGATCCATACATCTAACACTGTCAGTACTGGGATTTTGTTAAGTCAGTGGATAATTACATGGATCAGTACATTTTAAACAGAATGACTGATGGTCTTGTGGTGAAGTTTTCACCTCTAGTTCAAGGAGTTCCGGGTTCTTATCCGCCCTAATATAACTTTTTAACTTAATAAATGAAGATTGCATCTGTTCGTCAGTGGATGTACATCATTAAGGGGGACACATCTGTTTGCATTTTGCTTTGCGATTTAAATGGAAAGGAGCGCGAGCTGCGGAACAGCGGACTGAATAGAGCACGCATCTGTGTGCACAAGAGAAAATTGCCACCCGCTGACACAAAACACCACTGATAACAGCCGCAACTAGCACTCATTATAACATTAAAAATAACAAACTCCATTGCTGGATCTGCACTTATTATAACATACAAACATACACGTACAAAATGGAAACTCCTGCTCATGAATTGGAAATATTTCTTCTGCATTAGACAAATACCTGAAGAAAGCTATTTAAAAAAGTGGTGTGGACAAAACTGGCAAAAGTAAAAAGTGGTAGGGGCATATCCCACACATCCTATCCTTAAATTATGTCTATCGTGCACACGCTGGGCCTCTCTCACATGGCTTTGCTTTTAACAATGGTTCAGGGAGCATGAGGAGTCATTTTCACACATGAATTGGCCACCACAGAGTCCTGACCTTAACCCCATTGAAAGTCTTTGGAATGTGCTGGAGAAGTACGGAGTCGTTCGACTCTCGCGTCGTCAATACCGTCTTTAGCTTTGATTACAGCACACATTCATCATGGCATTGTTTCGACAACCTTATGCAACATCACAACCTTTATTTCCATGGCCGAGATCTTGTATTGATGACGGGAGAGTCAAACCACTCCGTAAAGTCTTCTCCAGCACATCCCAAAGACTTTCAATGGGGTTAAGGTCAGGACTCTGTGGTGGCTAATTCATGTGTGAAAATGATTCCTCATGCTCCCTGAACCACTCTTTCACAATTTGAGCCTGATGAATCTTGGCGTTGTCATCCTGGACTATGCCTGTGCCGTCAGGGAAGAAAAAATCCATTGATGGGATAACCTGGTCATTCAGTACATTCAGGTACTCAGCTGACTTCATTTTATTGCCGCATAACATTGCTGTGCCTAGACCTAACCAATTGAAGCAACCCCAGATCATAACCATTATTTAAATCTAAACAGCAATTTTGTGTAGTTCATACCCAATTTAATAAGGCAATTTTTTTGTTTTGTTTTCAGAATGCAGCTCAGAGGGAAGAGATCTTTAGACTTATTCTATCAGGTGAAAAGGTATACAATTCATGTATATTATTTTTTAGCATTAGAAAAAGAATAGTTTTGTCTGATTACAAGTTACTCCTTATATACAGTATATGCAAGTGTAGAGCCAAGGAGGGCGGGGCCGGGCTGGAATGAGACACACCCGGTCCCCAATCAGCCTGATGGGGCGCGCGAGGGATAAAGGCGGCCGGGGACGACAGTTCGAGAGAGAGAGAATTGCAGGCAGCTGTACTGTGTGTTTTTAGTTGTGTGTTTTTGGTTGTGTTTTTTGTTTAATAAATTGTTATTTAAGTTGTCAAGCCGGTTCTCGCCTCCTCCTTTCCACTGAACCCCCTTACAGCAAGTTATACCCCAAATGGACTGTATGGGTTTGCATTTCTGTCCCCTCCTCAGTTGAGTAATGCGATTAACCTGAAGGAAATCACAGGAAAATCTAAAGGCTACTCCGGCAGTGATCTGAAAGAATTGTGCAGGGACTCTGCCATGTACTGTGTCAGAGACTACATCCGCAAACAGCAGATGATGCAGATCGTAAAGCAGTTCCAGCTGGATGAAGAAGAAGAGTATGTTTAAGATATTTTGTGTCTAATATGTTAGCATTTTATTTGTGTGAATGACATGTATTTTTGAAAATGCATTCACATTTTTCTCTCACACACCTTGTCCTAATCAAGTGCAATGTGATAAAACAATAACTTTCATCTCCTTCTTGTTAATCTTTTTTTTGTCGGTTACACTCTGTTATTGTAATTTATGATGACACTGATACTAGTGCAAAGATGGTTGTATATAAATGAGTGTTAATGGGCAGAATACAGACAAAATAATGATGATAGGCATATCTTTGTGCAGATGTGTAGCACTTAAGTGTATTTGAGTAGATTAGATTCCTTTTGTATACTGTTCTTAGAAAATGTCTCTATGTGAGCGATCGTACAGATTTAGGTAAATTTGCACCAGCTCGCTAATAACTCTACACGCCGGTGTCTTCATGTTGACTGATATTAACTGACTGAACAGGAATTAGCTGTCGGCCCCAAAGTAGGTGGAGCTCTAGGGCACACCTACCGATGACGTGGACTAAAAGGTGTTTAGCAGCTGGTAAGAAGTTTTCCTGAAAGGTCACCCTGGCAAGCTATTACGAACCAACGAAACGAACTCAAAAACACCTTTTTGGCAAGATTTTATTTTTAACCTAAACCTTTAACCTATTTAAGATTTTTTTTTTTCATGGAAAAGTATGCAAAAAAATGTCCTACTCCCTTAAAGGTATTAATGAAATAAGTGTCCTGAGATATCTCAACTGTCTCTGTGACAGCTGTAGACAGCTAACAAAAATGTGTCGCGGACACTGATGCTCTTCACCTGTCAATCATTTTGCTCATTCTCATAGTGTTGTATTTGAAGCGGATCATTGTGGCTATGATTCATAATGTTTGTCAGCTGAGGGCGCTATCGTGCCACTGTTGAATTTGACAGCCACAGGAACAAAAAAAGCTGCTCTTTTGGTCTCACATTATATTTGGAGGGTGGGGTTTTGGATTGAGGGGGCGTGGCTAATTCAAAGGCTCAGTCACGTGAAAGCTTCAGAAAGCTAAAATCACCTACAGCACCTTTAATCTGATGCAACTGCTGCAACCGTCAACAGCATTTCACCCACAGTGAAATCTCAGTGGTCTAAAATCCTGCTCTATATATTTTATCTTATATAATATGCTCTGATTGGCTGTCTGCACAGCATTTTGCTTTTAGTGAAGACAGAACAAGTATTTCATATATTTGAAGTACACTCCAAACTTCACATCATGTCTAGATCTATATTCAAGGCTGGTCCCTGTCTTCATGTTTTGTTTTACGAGAAACAAACTTAGATGAGGGTTGTGAGGCTCTGTGATAACATTTCGCAAGTTTAATTGTGTAGTAGTGAGCATAAAAGAATATACTGTAATTCACAAAAAATTACTGCGAGACTCGTGTGCCTGATTTCCTCCCTGATGTCCTGTGGTCTGTCCTCAGGCACGTGGATGGCATGCAGCTGAGACCTGTGACTCAACTGGACCTGCTGTTTGGCCTAGATAAGATGAGAGAGTCCAAACAGGCCACCACTACAGCTGACCCAGCAAATCTAAGAGAGGTGCCACTGGACTGAAATCTTCTCACTGTTCACGCTAAAACACACTCTTGTTTTCTCTCTGTCTGCCTTGTCTTGTTCTCTGTCTTTTTCTGGTTCTTTTTCTATTTCTTTTGACATTACTGTTACATCTCAAGCATTGCATTGCACCAATGTTTTCATAGGCAGATACTAAAGATACTGACTACGTGAATATTAATAATATACACACCAAATTGAGCATTCTAAGTCTTGGATATTTTAATTTGTTTGAATAATCAAATATGAATCTTTTGTTTCTGTACTGTGTAGAAGCAAATATTGAACCACTATTTGGATGTAATGAGTGAGATAAATGCAAGCTACTTTAAGGGGACGCATACCCACAGGACGTGTTCTTGCTTTATGTTTGCCCTTGCTTTTTTGTTTTTTGATCTTGCTGCTTTTTCAGCGTCTCGCGCAGGAGCACCTTGGTTCCCTATCTGTCACTCACTCGACGTTGGTGTCGATGTAGTGACACTAGGGGTCACTTTTGGGAGCCCGAGACCCCTCTGTTCTTTGATAAAAGGCCAATGAAAATTGGCGAGTGGTATTTGCATGCCACGCCCCTGAACATACGGGTATAAAAGGAGCTGGTATGCAACCACTCATTCAGATTTTCTCTTCGGAGCTGAACGGTCATGCTCACTGAGCTGAATATTACTGTTCATTCACCATTTCAGCGGCTTCTCCCTCCTCTGCACTGGTGCACTGCAGAGAATGCCCCTGGGCGCTTCGGCAGAAAAACTAGAGAGTATATTTTCTGAAAGAGCATTTTTCCCCTCTAAAAGAGTATATATTTCTCTAAAAGAGCGCACAAACGGGACGTCTTTTTAAAGACGCGTCTTTTTAAAGATGCTTTTCCGATTGTGTGTTATTCCTGGTTGTGCTCGTTATCTCTCGCCTTCTAACGGTCACGATCACTGTCTTTCGTGTCTGGGCACTGCTCATGCGGAGACAGCGTTCGTGGATGGTCATGTTCTCATTGCGAGAATATGTCCATGGCAACGTTGCTCTGTAGTTCTCTGTACCTCTGTAGTTCTTCAGGGTCTACAGAGAGCCCCCTTTGAGCCTTTGCAGTCAGCCGAGCTTAAGGCACTCTCCTTGAAGACTGCGCTCACTTCCATCAAGAGGGTAGGTGACCTGCAAGCGTTCTCTGTCAGCGAAACATGCCTGGAGTTCGGTCTAGGTTACTCTCATGTGATCTTGAGGCCCTGACTGGGCTATGTGCCCAAGGTTCCCACCACCCCTTTAGGGACTAGGTGGTGAACCTGCAAGTGCTGCCCCAGGAGTAGGCAGACCCAGCCCTGTCGTCGCTGTGTCCAGTGCGTGCTTTACGCATCTATTTGGATCGCACGCAGAGCTTTAGAATCTCTGAGCAGATCTTTGTCTGCTTTTGGTGCACAGCGGAAAGGAAGGGCTGTCTCCAAGCAGAGGATCGCCCACTGGCTCGTTGACACCATAACTATGGCATATCTCGCCCAAAACATGCCGCCCCCGGTAGGGCTACGAGCCCATTCTACCCGTGGTGTAGCGGCTTCTTGGGCCTTGGCCAGGGGTGCCTCTCTAACAGACATTTGCGAGCAGCGGGCTGGGCAACACCCAACACCTTTGCAAGGTTCTACAACCTCCGGGTGGAACCGGTTTCGTCCCAGGTAGTGGCACGCAACAAGCGGATAAGCTCGGGATAGCCAGCCGGGTGTATCGCTTGCACATAGCGCCTTCCACCTCCTTTTGAGCTGAAGATGTGCGCTGTTAATTCCCAGTAGTGTTCACAAAATTTGTTCCCTGGTTGACTTCCTCCGAGCCCTGTGGCAGTCGAGTTTTCGGAGAGACTCGCTGCCGGCCCAGTACACGCGCTAACTTAGAGTCTGGTTCTGGGGTAGGTGCTCTGCATGTGGCGGTTCCCTGTAAGGCTAACCCCATGCGATCTATATCTTCTGCTAATTCGTTTCCCTGCTGGCAAACTGCATCTTCCTTGGGCAGAGCCCCTCTGCCCCAGTCTCCATGTTTGTAGTAACTCCTCCCCCATTGGGCAGGATCTACCTTGAAGGCTCTCCACATGGTTGGAAAGACCATGTGACGTATTCTTCCACTTAAACATCCCCCCCTCTCTTGGGGCAAGGTGTGGTCTCTGCGGTGTCCTCCCCTTGGGAGGGACACCCCCCAACTAGACATGGTGGCCCAGTCAGATAATCCCCCTTCTTTTTTAGGGAGTGGAAAAAGAGAAGGGGAAAAGAGGCCACGACTGGGTTAAGCCTGTCTCTATCTTTGGGTAGTCGACTTGTCCACAAAAAGGGCCGTTCGACACTCATAACTGTGTTGGGGGAGGTTACGTGTCGACCTGGTGTGCTGGCTATGAGGCACACAGCAAGTCTGCCCACCACACACTGCCAGTTCACATAACACAGTTCAGCCTTGTGGTGTTTTGTATAGGGACCCCTAGTGTCACTACATCGACACCAATATCGAGTGAGTGACAGATAGGGAACATCATGGTTACTGGTATAACCTCCATTCCCTGATGGAGGGAACGAGACATTGGTCCCTCCTGCCACAACGCTTAACTACCCGCTGAAATGGCCGGACCTTATATCGGCTCCTCAGCATAAAACCTGAATGAGTGGTTGCATACCAGCTCCTTTTATACCCATATGTTCGGGGGAGTGGCATGCAAATACCGCTCGCCAATTTTCATTGGCCTTTTATCAAAGACCAGAGGTGTCTCGGGCTCCCAAGAGTGACCCCTAGTGTCACTACATCGACACCAACGTCTCGTTCCCTCCATCAGGGAACGGAGGTTACACCAGTAACCATGACGTTTTTAGGTGCCGTGCCAAGTTTTATAGAACTTCAACTTTTAAAAATTTGCATTTAGCTCGAGAATGCATTTGGCTTTTTTAATAGCACAATGAACGATGCATTTTTAAGACACCATTTCACCAAACCTTTGAGTTCTGTTCCGTTCCTTTGCCCTCTGTCCAGTTGTTTCTGAATACTAGCTTGTCCTGTGGATGACCCCTTGTCTATAAATATTTTAGGAAAACATCAAGGCCTATATTCCCAAAACGCTGACATGAGTAGAAGAAGTATAGTATATTAATTGTCTTTGTAGTGTGCATGAGTGTTACACTAAGGTTAAACTGAATGGTGCATGTGTGATCGTCATTGAAAACAATTTAGCCATCATAAGATGATTAGACATTATTTATTTATTTATTATGGTGAGTTATAGTGTTAAGTAGTAGCAGTAAAAATATCTAAGAAAGCATATTGCAGACTGAAAGAAATCCCTAAAGACCAGCTTCTGGCTTGAAACTTCATCAAGGAGTTCTAACTTTCACCAGCTCTAAATGCTCATAGCTGCAACCACACATTTACTCTTTCCAGACTTTACCAAGAAGTGAAGAAAGAACTTTTCCAATAGACTTTATTTGAGTTACTATGAGGTGGAAGAACATGTCTGGCAGCGTAATTAACTGTCAAAATTCTTCAAACCTTGCTTATTAAAATGGCAAATAAGTGTTTTTGTTTACTCAGTTAAATGTGTCATCCTGTTATGTGCAGTTACATAATCGGAAATTTTTTATGATTTGACAACATGACACATACAGTATAGTATGAAATTGAAAACGTACGTGCTTGGCAAACTGTGTCCACATTTATTTCTATGTTTAAGGGAGTTATTTGGCTTTCTTTCAGCACCTTGGCACCAGATAACACCTTTAGTGTTGCTCTGTTCCACTTTGAATGATTGTTGTGCTTGTTTTGGAATCAGGTACTTTATATTAATTAATGAAAGTGACACCCAGGTCTGTTGTGTTGTTGCTATCACCATCTATTATCACATAAAATCTTGGTCTCTGTGTTAGGACAGTTTGACTAAGGATAATTAAATGCAGGTTCCTACTGTTGTGGAAAACCTGGAAGTATCAGGGAATATTAAAATTGTGTTTTCCAGGCCTGGAAAAGTAATGGAAATCATTGGCTAAAAATTTAGTTTGTGTAGAATATCACCATAATCTGTATCTGTATTTTTATCTGTTACTTTGACAAAATTATCTGTATCTGTCTCTGTATTCAGATAGAACTGGATGTGGGCGTGGCTTAAACCGGAAGTGTCTCAAAACTCATTTTAAAATGTAACACTCTTACATTTATAGTTTCTGTATATAAAATATGCCTCAGATAGGCCTATTTAATTATTGTTATTATTATTATTATAATAATAATTATAATAATAATTAATATTATTATTATTTAATTATATTATTTATATATTTTTATTTTTTCTCACCAGATGAATATGTAGGCTACATTAACTGTGGAATGTGTTTTTAGATTTGGTTTCTCCTAGTATTTTTGACATTAATATCTGCTGAAAAATAATTTTGCTTTATGTCTGCAATGTACAAGTATATGTTGTTGGGGCTTCATTCAGGAGCGGGTTTGGTTATTAGCAATAATTAATAATGATCAAAGATAATAATTATTTATTAAAATCAATAGAACTTTGATTAGAATCAACGTTAGCTTATTAATCCGTCAAATCAACAATCATCAAAGATAACTATCAATTATCAAAATCAATAGAATATTATCAAAGACAACTATTAATTGTTAAAATCAACAGAACATTGATTAGAATCAACATTAGTTTATTAATCCTTCAAATCAACAATCATCAAAGATAATTATTCATTATTAAAATCAATAGAACATTGATTAGAATCAACATTAGCTTATTTATCCTTCAAATCATCAATGATAACTATCAATTATCAAAATCAATTGAATATTAATAAGGTGCCGGGTTACCACCCTGGAATCAGGAACTAATAACCAGACAGTATAGCAGTCTCAATAAAGGATTTTTCTCTTAGGAAAGTTCATTCAAAAGGAAAACAATGAAGGCTTGAATCCGAGCACTGATATCCCCTGCCAGCCCTTGGCACAGGTGCATGCAGAATAATACCAAAACACTTCTCATTAAAGTATTACAAAGTTTATTGATGCAGTAATATCAATTAATATTCAATAAAAGGCAGTTGACTTCCAACTACAAACTAAACAGTAACATGATTAGATATGGTAACAGGTAAGCCTATAATACATGAGAGGAGGGTAGGTGTGTGTGTGTGTGTGGGGGGGTGTAAGAAGAGAAGGAGTGCACAAAATGGCTGGTGTGTCTCCCATGGAGAGTACGTCACGTGAGATTTCCAGCCAGAGAATGTGGCCGCGAATGTAGGTGGAGAGACTGGTTAATGGCGTCTGCTCATTTAACGTGTGTCTCTGCTGGTATGATAACTTGGGGACAAAGCTGGGCTCTATCGCCAAGTTATCTGTTCGCCAAATGTGTGTGCGGTTAGTATGAGAGAGAGAGAACAGTGCGACGTCACTGAAACCGGTTTAGCGATGGTGGGAGTGATGGCAACCGAAGTTTTATCACTCAGAGACGCGGTGAACAGCTTTTAATCCGTCCGCCACGGTTGCTGGTTCTTTAATGGATAAATTCAGTGTGCCAGTCTCACCTGCGATGGTGGAAATGCACAAACAGGCCAACGTGGTTGGACAACAACACAGCAAAACAGCAATGAGTGGACTCAGCGGTACATAAACAGTACAAGCGATAACCTTGATACACAAGAAGACTATAATAATCTATCTCTGCCCAGATGCAAACCTCTTACTTGAGTCACGTGAGGACGCGGGTAGAATGTGTGATCGTCTGTCATTTGACTCCGACTCGGTTCCTCGAAGCTGATTCTCGGCGGGTGGGCGGAAATATCAGCGAAGTCGTCTCGGTTGAAGAAGGAAGATAAATCTTCTTTCTTCACTTCTGCAGGCAAAAGGGTGAGACACAGATTGCTCGGCAGTCTCCTTCGGATCCGTTAGCATGCTTGGTGGAACACGGAGAATCTCAGCTCATCCAGCGAGATGGAGATTGTAAGGCCAAAGTTCAGGTATGTACGTTACTTCCTTGGGCAACAAGGCTACACCTGGGAGCAGCAGGGCTGCAACTAGACGCGGCACATACTGTCGCTGGAAGCGAAGCTTAGGAGGAATGTCCAGGGGTTTTTACTCTCGATGACATCATGGTTGAGGGACACGTTCTGTCGTGCGTTTCATCCAATAGGAGTTGAGAGTTCGATCCTTCAGAATTTCACACCTAGGTGTAAAGTGAGCAAGGCTTGATGGGATCTGTAGTCTGTTTGGACTCCCTTTGTTTAATTTTGGCGTGGTTTTTGTGTTATCAGGCTTTGAGTGTTCCTACAGTGTATAGGCCCTCCTTTGTCTCCTATCTGAGCACATGAGGCCCAACAATGTTTAAGTTTATGTGCAGAGTGCAAGTATAACAATGTTATTCTGGAGGCATGAGGTGTCAAGCAATTGTGAAACGTCAAGCACACATTTTGCAGCGAATATTAAATACAAATACAAACCTTAAAAGAAATGAGAAAAAAATAATTAAGCCTACAAACAGGTGAAAGCACTGAAAATGTAAATAAGTTTTATGATAGGCTACACTTGAGGCTTATTTTGTGTGCACGTTTTAACATAATGGGGAGGACATAATTATTTAGTTAAATTACATGTGCGGAATAAGCGGAATGCAGTGGAATAAATAGCAAGAGTGAGCCTTTATAAATTTCTAGAAGAGAAAAGCAGGAAAAATGCGCATGTTTTGTTTTCTCCGCAATCCTCAGTGTGCAGGAATATTCTGAATAGATTTACAAGTACTTAAACCTCTATGGAGCATTTAAACTGTTTTGGAACAAAGGCTAAACCATGCAATTACCTTAAATTGGTGATGTGGATGTAAATGTGGTCAGCTTTAAGAGACGAACAGACGAGCTCCACTATAAAATCATCACTTCAGGAATTCAACATCGCGCTCAGGTTGGTTTATGAATCCTTACGTGTGAATTATGTGCAACAATTTGTGTTAATGTGTTAACAGACATTTTAAGAAGTAGAAAATGTGTATGATATAGTATCTTAGTTAATGTTGCTCTTGACAAGATTAGATTTATGAGATGCGCACAATTAACTGAGACTGAAACGGAGTCAAACCGTGGCCCTCCGATGAACTTGAAATCACACCATGCACATTTTCATTCATAAGGTTAACACTGTAGTAATATTGGCTTCACAGACTCCTCATTGCTTTGTAATTTTGGGTATGTTTATTTAAAATATCACTTAATACCTGTGCTCATTGGATGATCAGTCTATTTTTTTGTATTATTCGGATGAATTCGTCATTAGTGAAGTCATTAGTCGTCCCTTTCCTTCTAAGGTATTCGGCTTCGGGCACATCCATATACAGCATGTTGTCAGAATGCACATCTGTCAGTAAAAAGTAATCCAACACATGTTAAAGCTGATGTAAATTCTGCGACACTAGCTCCACTGAATGGAATTGTAAAAATAAGTGTTTTCAAAACAGATTTCCGAATATGCCCCTTGTCTGTTGTTGTTCAAACAGTCAGATAGTCCCGGCCACAACTCACGCCATTGGTTGAGTAACGTTATTAGGTGGGGTGTAAGCAGGTCTCTCAAAACAAGCAGGAATTTTTATAGTGCCACAGAGACACAGAGCTTACAGTTTTCGAGAAAATTAATCTATGAATGGCTTACTTATAGGGGTTGGATAGGAGAAAGTATTTTAACACTGTAAAAGTTACATACTTCAGCTTTAATGGCAGCCTTTGGCCTCCTCACTTTGCTACCTCGATTTCAGTCACCACATCTGTGCAGAGCTTTCTGTTCTTAACATAAATAAAATGGGAAGACATAAGAGAAGCTATTGACATTCAGCTTTTTGCTGTACTCTCGGCTTCATTAGCAAAAAAACTGCATAACCTTTCAATCCCATGTATGAGTCATAATTTCCCTTGCTGATGCACTCACTTGCATCAGAAAGCACTCTGCTCACCTGTTGTTCTGTCTCTTGACAAACAACTGAAAATTGAAAAGAACTGAGTTGCTGAGCTCATAATATGCAGTATTTCAAGAAAGGCTGAAAGTACAAAAATAATCTGTTTCTTGGCAGTGTAGAATATATTTATATTAGCTTTACATCTTTTAAATATAATATTAATCTGGGCAGTTTAATTAATGCAGATCAACTCCAAAGAGAGGTGGGGGTTTTTCCCCCCTCACTGTCAGCAGCAATAGTCCACAAGAGGGCAGTGTGTGTGTTGCAATGTTTTCTGAGACTGGTAAAAATTTCATTCAATGACAGTCCTAAAAGCTGAAGTAATTATTTTTTTTTTTTAATCAGTGTTAAAATACCTCCTCCAACTTGCTATGCAGAGACATCTATAAACCATTTATAGGTTGATTCCCCTGATGTTTGAGCATCCCAGCCAGCCCGACACAGCAACATTGATCCAATGAACCAATGGCGATGGGACTACCTGTTTTTCCAACCAATGGCAGATGGCGTGAGAGTTCGGAAAAACCTGATAGAAAATAATAATAATTTTTTCAATTCTATTTGGTGATGGAAATTACACCGTTCAGCTTTAATTCCTGACCTAAGGCTGTGTACCAGCACTGAATCTGAGAATAGATCCACAGCTAGAAAATACAGGTGCATCTCAATAAATTAGAATGTCGTGGAAAAGTTCATTTATTTCAGTAATTCAACTCAAATTGTGAAACTCGTGTATTAAATAAATTCAATGCACACAGACTGAAGTAGTTTAAGTCTTTGGTTCTTTTAATTGTGATGATTTTGGCTCACATTTAACAAAAACCCACCAATTCACTATCTCAAAAAATTAGAATACATCATAAGACCAATAAAAAAAAAAAACATTTTTAGTGAATTGTTGGCCTTCTGGAAAGTATGTTCATTTACTGTATATGTACTCAATACTTGGTAGGGGCTCCTTTTGCTTTAATTACTGCCTCAATTCGGCGTGGCATGGAGGTGATCAGTTTGTGGCACTGCTGAGGTGGTATGGAAGCCCAGGTTTCTTTGACAGTGGCCTTCAGCTCATCTGCATTGGTCTCTTGTTTCTCATTTTCCTCTTGACAATACCCCATAGATTCTCTATGGGGTTCAGGTCTGGTGAGTTTGCTGGCCAGTCAAGCACACCAACACCATGGTCATTTAACCAACTTTTGGTGCTTTTGGCAGTGTGGGCAAGTGCCAAATCCTGCTGGAAAATGAAATCAGCATCTTTAAAAAGCTGGTCAGCAGAAGGAAGCATGAAGTGCTCCAAAATGTCTTGGTAAACGGGTGCAGTGACTTTGGTTTTCAAAAAACACAATGGACCAACACCAGCAGATGACATTGCACCCCAAATCATCACAGACTGTGGAAACTTAACACTGGACTTCAAGCAACTTGGGCTATGAGCTTCTCCACCCTTTCTCCAGACTCTAGGACCTTGGTTTCCAAATGAAATACGAAACTTGCTCTCATCTGAAAAGAGGACTTTGGAACACTGGGCAACAGTCCAGTTCTTCTTCTCCTTAGCCCAGGTAAGATGCCTCTGACGTTGTCTGTGGTTCAGGAGTGGCTTAACAAGAGGAATACGACAATTGTAGCCAAATTCCTTGACACGTCTGTGTGTGGTGGCTCTTGATGCCTTGACCCCAGCCTCAGTCCATTCCTTGTGAAGTTCACCCAAATTCTTGAATCGATTTTGCTTGACAATCATAAGGCTGCGGTTCTCTCGGTTGGTTGTGCATCTTTTTCTTCCACACTTTTTCCTTCCACTCAACTTTCTGTTAACATGCTTGGATACAGCACTCTATGAACAGCCAGCTTCTTTGGCAATGAATGTTTGTGGCTTACCCTCCTTGTGAAGGGTGTCAATGAATGTCTTCTGGACAACTGTCAGATCAGCAGTCTTCTCCATGATTGTGTAGCCTAGTGAACCAAACTGAGAGACCATTTTGAAGGCTCAGGAAACCTTTGCAGGTGTTTTGAGTTGATTAGCTGATTGGCATGTCACCATATTCTAATTTTTTGAGATAGTGAATTGGTGGGTTTTTGTTAAATGTGAGCCAAAATCATCACAATTAAAAGAACCAAAGACTTAAACTACTTCAGTCTGTGTGCATTGAATTTATTTAATACACGAGTTTCACAATTTGAGTTGAATTACTGAAATAAATGAACTTTTCCACGACATTCTAATTTATTGAGATGCACCTGTAGATGTAGTAATCACCTAACATATGACATAATTACTGTAATAAATTGCAAGTCATTTTCCTAGATGGCAAGATGTGTATTCATGCATTTATTTCTGATAGTTATGACTGTCAAGTCTCAGATACTAAAGATATGGTATGCACATATAATACTGTAACTACAATACTGTACACATCAAATGGAGTGTCATCAGTCTTGTGTATTTATAACTTGTTTAAATGAGAACAGATGAGGATCATCTGATGTTTGCATATTGTGTTAAAGCAGATATTGAATGGCAATTGTGATGATTATTACTGCATCTTATATGCAGTACATTTTAGTAAAGATTTAGAAAAAAGCTTGGTTTCTCTAAACACTAGGTTTAACTGAACTAGCCTTGTAGCCATGATTGTCTATACAATGGGCCAAAAAAATATTTGAACACTTAAAGGAAAATTCCAGGTTCAATTTTTGGAGGGTTTAGGCAGAAATGTGAAGCTTATAATTTGATAAAAACACACATAAATTCCTCTGTTATTATTTGAGCTGTACATTTTTTTTTTTTTTTTTTTAAATCATCATTTGTACAGTCATTTTAGGGTTTAGGGTTTGTTGACATTACATCGTCATGGCAATGAAGTTGTAAAATTGGCTATAACTTTACACAGAAATGGTTAGGAAGTGATTTTATCACACTAAAGTCATGTTAACACAAACATTGTTTGTCTTGTGGCTGTACTTTTGAAATAGTGAGTATTTTAATGTTAACGGATTGGCCCCCATTCATGTCCATTGTAAGTGCCTGACTTGAACCAAGATTTTTTTTTTTTTTTTTTAAATAAGGGATGGGCAAGACAACATACATTTTTGTGGTAATCAGTATTAGGCCACAAATGCTGTCAATTGAGCTTAACTTGTATTGAACCCGGAATATTCCTTTGAGCCACACTTAAGTGTATGACTGTCCTTGCATTATATAAAAAAAAATCAAACCAACTTGCATTTATTTTAAAGAAATATAGCACAAGCACAACATTTCACAAAAAGATGAATAAAAAAAGTATTTGGACACTTTCTGGTTTTCAGATGTTACTGGAACATGTTCATAGTTAATGTGATAAAGTGCCCTCTGTTTGGACACTTGTGTGAACTTGAGGGAAAATTACTTCATATATTCATTAAAATTCTGTGTGTTAAATCCCTGTTTAGTCGAAGGTCATTACAAATATGGCTAAAGTGAAAAGAGTAATGGTAAAATATTCAAAGAAATCTTTTACCATTACACACTAGAAGAAATGGTTAATAGACAGCTTTGCATCCATCTGACTTGAAACAATATTTCCAAATGCACCTATATGATGGCTTCTAATTCCAAGTGATTTATATATGTGGAGCCAATGGTCCCAATGAAAAAATAGCATAATAAAACTGTAAATAAAGACTTCATAAAAATCTATAAGTTTTAGTGATAGGGTTAGAGAATAGAAAATATCATCAGCATAGTATAAAAGCAATAGAAGTCCCCACCAGGATAGGAAAAAAAAATGTTTTTGTGTATGCATGCCCCTTTAAATGACCCTCCGTTTCTTCTTCATTGGCCCCTGGTCTTCAAAGGTCACCATCAATAGACAGAAAAACAAAGCTAACAAGAAAAAAACATGCTTTTTAATCTGTTTTCCAAGTACTATTCATTCACCACTCCTCTGTGATTTAATTGATCTGATTTATGAGAGTTCTTTTAATAATTTTAAGTGCCTGAATGAACGTGTTGTCATCCTGCTGTGGCCAAGTGCTAATGATACATTCAGTATGTAGATGTCTGTCTGAGCATCAGCACCTGCTGTCTACTACAGAGAGCAGGGAGCAGAATAATGAAGGAGAGGGCATTCTCTCTGTCCTCAGGGGAGTAAGCACTGCAGCTGGAGTTGAATACTTGAGAAGAACCCATTCTAGCTTTATACAGGATGCAGCAAGTGATTAGTGTAAACGTTATGAATGAGAGAACATGCTAAGCTCTTCCACTGCATGGGTGGATGAATCCTGATGGAAGGGTATGTGTTAACCCTTCAAAGTCTCTTGACGAGTGCATGTTCTTTTCTTTGTTGACATTCATATTGAAACAGAATGTTGGATCAGGACCTTTAAAGAGCTCATGATTTTTTTGTAAATCAGAATGATCTCACAGTGAAATTGGAAACAGTAGGTTGAGTTTTCTGACAATCGTTGACAATCAGTCTGTACTCACCGAAATTCGAAACACTGCCCCCAGTGGCCAAAGCGGTAAGAGCTGTTGGGCGTATGGGCACGTGTGAGCTCCGTTTACCGGGTGAAATATCCACAGAGGGGCGCCAAAAGCGAGTTGTGAAGCGAGTTGTTTTCAGCTGTACAGGATGTAATATGGTAAAAAGGAATGCTGAACCAATTCAAATGCGGAATGGTATAAGTGCAGAATTAGTCATCAGTATTTTTGGAAGAGAAAGACTGTTCATTTTTAATACGTATATCTGCTAAAATGTTATTTTGCCAACATTTACTGTAAAAACACAGTAGTCCAATTTTGATTTCAATACATCTTTAAAGAGAACTCAAATGTTTTGAGTGGCATACATTTTACTCCTTAAGCATTTTAATGGAGAATTAAGCATTTTAAATGTCAACGCAGCATTTTATTCTAATGCGCGTTTCAGCCGTTTGATGCTTTTATGTATTTGCACTATAAATAGTTGCTTCTTTGTCCCTCTCTCTCTCTCTCTCTCGCTCTCTCTCTCTCTCTCTCTCTCTCTCTCACACACACACACACACACACACACACACACACACACACACACACACACACACACACACACACACACACACACACACAGAGAAAGAGCCATGCCTGAGCTTCAATATGTCTGTGTGTTTCTTGTAATGGACTGTCATGTTTTGCCCTCCTGTAGCTCTGAGAGGGATGTTTGAATTTTCTGTTTGTATAATGAAGTTTGGTATATTAATATTCCTTTGATATTTGGAAAGAGGAGTGTTTTGGAGCATAGAAGATCTTAGAAAAAGCTCAGAGCATTTGTTCAGTACCATCAGGTTCAAATCCCTCATCAGCATTAATATTCCAAGGAAGCAGTACTTCCTGAGACTTAAACATCCCTCTATCTTAGATCGAGCTGAACTGAAATGTATGGGTAAAACTTTACAGTAAGGTTCCATTCATTAAAATTAGCTAATGCATTAGGTATCATGAATCAACAATGAACAATATAGTTTTACAGCATTTATTAATCTTTGTTAATGTTAGTTTATAGTGCATTAACTAATGTTAACACATACAACTTTTGATTTAAAAAATGTATTACTATATGTTGAAATTAACACAAACAAAGATTAATAAATGCAGTAAAAGTGTTGTTCATGGTTAGTTCATGTTTACTAATGTTAACAAATGGTATGTGATGTTTTGGGCTGTGAGATTAAGATTTGGCCCTTTTTTTGATTATGTAACTCTTTTATCAATATTCAAAATTGTGTAAAATAATAATTCAGCACACGATGAAAACAACAGACATATTATTCCCTAAACAGGTTAGTTCACCCAAAACTGAAAATTAACGATTTCCTCATACCGATGTCATTCCAAACCCATTTGACTTTCTTTCCTCCGTGGGACACAAAACGAGATGTTTTGAATTAATTTTTTTATTAGTGCTGTCATTCGATGACATTTTTTAATCACGATTAATCACATAATTTTTCATAGTTAATCGCGTTAATCCCAGATTTTGAAATTTTACTCTATTCTTCTTTTCTAGTCAAAATGTATTTAGTGCCTTTTTTTGGAAACGAAACAAAAAATACAGTATATCACAATATTATGTTTTATTAAAATTTTCCACAGTATAAAGACAGAAATGCACTAAAATAGCACTAATTCAAGTAACATTAAATGTTTCCCAAAGTCTAAGTGGGAGTTTGACTAATTGAAAGAACTAGTCCCCACTGTCAAAATACTATAGCTTCATGTGAGGAACAGACTGAAATGAAAGTTGTAATTTACTGATAATATTCACCCCCAGTGAGCTGTTAACCTGCTTCGACTGGATCATTGAGTCAGTAACTTGAACAAAACTCTCTTGTTTTTATGAACCGAATTTACCAATTCATTGAAAAGATTTGGCTCACAGAAATGATTCATTCACAAATTGGACATCGCTATTTCTCTCATGAACTTGCTATTGTGGATGTAAAGATTTTCGATAAATAACGGTTTACATTTTTAGCTGTTTCTCACACAAAGCTATTGTGGCTTCAGAAGATTTTGAACATAGTCCATGAGTCGTACAGGCTACTTTAATACTTTAATACAGTTTGTTTGTTTGTTTGTTTTAAGCTAGAAAGCGCCAGTCCCATGTCTTGGTAATAACATGAAACAAGATGTTCAGAATTTCTCCTTTAGTGTTACATGGAAAAAAGAAAGTCATGCAGGTTTGGATCAACACAAGGGTGAGTAAATGATGACATCAATTTCATTTTTGAGTGAATATCTGTCATATCTGTTTTTACCCGGCCAATGAAAGATGGGAAAGCCTGTTTGAAAACCATCTTTATTTTTGAAATTTTGGTGGCTTTAGTGGTACAGAAATTACACAGTTCACCTTTAAGCAAAGTAAACTAATTTTGTTTGTGCTCTTGTAGATCCTGGTTATAATTAATAAATCATG
Source organism: Myxocyprinus asiaticus (assembly GCF_019703515.2). Taxonomy (NCBI): domain Eukaryota; kingdom Metazoa; phylum Chordata; class Actinopteri; order Cypriniformes; family Catostomidae; genus Myxocyprinus; species Myxocyprinus asiaticus. The sequence goes on along the minus strand of NC_059346.1, from coordinate 11,728,072 downwards.
TGAGTTAATAGATGACTTGTGCAACAATAGAGGGTTTCCTACAAACAAGTTGTAGCCATGAAAGGAGAATTCCTTGGAAGTGTTCACCTACAGTATAGAAATGATCCAGCACTGTGTGTGTGTGTCTCGGTTATATCACATTTCTAGATCATAATATGAAAATGATTAGGATGTTCTCTGATCTCTCTCTTGCTCTCTCTCTCTCTCTCTCTCTCTCTCTCTCTCTCTCTTGCTCTCTCTCTCTCTCTCTCTCTCTCTCTGAGTATAGCTGAAGTCAGGATATAAAGGCCACCGTTCCATTACCACTGCTGATTGAGTCTAGAGGTGTCTGGAGAGCTTTCAGATGAAAGCAGTTTAAAGGTTGTGTGTCTGATCGTGTGTGTGTGTGTGTGTGTGTGTGGGAGAGAGAGCTGAGAGACCCTTTCAGACATCACATAAAGGGGAGTATTGGAGATTTTAGAGGATTGTGTGTGGGTCTTTGGGAGTGTTCCTTTCAATATCTCAAGCAATGTCTTCAGGAGATATAGAGTTTGTGTGTGTGTGTCTGTGTGTGTACATGTTTATACTAAACAATGTTTTTTTGAAAATGCAAAAAGGTTTCTGTGAGGGTTAGGGTTAGGGGATAGAAATTATCTTTAGATCTGTATAAAATCCATAAAATGCATGGAAGTCTATGGAGAGTCCCCACAATGATATAAAAACAAGTTTGTGTGTGTGTGTGCTTTCCTTGATCTAAAAGTTCTTTAATCCACTAAATCAAAGTGAAAGAGCCATGGTTCATAAAACTGTGAACTCTGTGTTTGTGTGTGTGTGTGTGTTTATGAGAGTTAAAAGGGGGTATCGAAGACTGATCCAATGAATCTATCGAGTTTTAATGCTAAAATCTAGTATGTGTACTTTTTTCAGCGTTAATGTTCCCCTATGTATGTTTAAAGAGCCCATCAAATCGGAATTCTCCCTTTATGTGGGTGTTTATTTGCACTCATCTAACGAATTTTGCCTTCTTGTTGAATATCTGTGTGGATCAGTGACATTGCATCGGCGTTTGTTATCGTAACGCGGCAGTGCGACCAAGCCAACTGTCAGATTGATAGGCATGAGTCACAGTGACAGCACTATTAGAGATGTTAATAGCACAGGACAGAAGCACTCACACAGGAAGCAGGAGATGGGGTAATGATGGCTAATTAACTCACATGCACAGGAACGATGGTATGAATCACAACATGGTGACCACCTGCTCAGACAGTGTTCCAAAGTAAAGCTCACCCATTCTTAAAAATGTAAAGCTCGGCTTAACCCTTCCTTGGCCATGCGGAACTTTCGGACCTATTTAGAACCATTTTAAAAATGGTATCTCATGTAATATCTCATTTAAAAATGGGTCAAAATGACCCGAAAGACCAAGGAAGGGTTAATCTAAGTTCTAAGCGAATGAGTCACCAGTACATATTTGCACACATTGAAACCGAAAGAGCAGACTTAAAAAATGTTTTTACCTGGAATTGTAGAGGTGGGGTGCATTTGAATTTTATTCTTGGGGGTTCCATTTTTTAATTTTAAGTGTGAGGGTTGTTCTTGACATGGCATTTGACTTATTACCATGGGACAAATACTGTAATAAATACTTAAATAGTGGTGCTTGCTAAGACGAATGTCATAATTACTCTTGCCAATACTTGGGGTAAGGGGTTTTAAAAAATGCCTAACCTTAAGTATTAAACTTTTGGCACGTTACTTGTACCTGACAGACATACCTCAAATTGTGCAGCTTGGTGAGAAGAGGTGTGATATTACTTTTCTAAGCAACTGGACTTACTAATTTTCACCTGGTGAAAACAGGCTAAAAATACCACATAGACTTACAGTATATTGTAAGTGACATGAGCCATATCTAGAGACTAGAAGATCATAGAGACTTGAGGGTGTCATTTTGTCATTTTGAAAGCATCTAAAATGTATGCACAACTTTAGATATCTTTTAATACCCATGCAAGCTGCATTTCCATTTTCTTTTAGAATTAACTATATTTAATTTCTCTGAGACACATAGAGAATGTTGTTTTTAGGGGTGCTCACAGACCACAGTCTCCACTAGTCTTTTCTTTCTAACAAAAATAAATAAATAAATTTGTTAGTGTAAACCATAAATTGCTCAAAAAAGAAGTAGGCTGACCAGTATACTAAGGTTCTTAAAGCGTTTGCAATTATTTCAGTTGCACTACAAATATATACCTGACTGAATATATGTTTCTCATGATCTTTTATACCTTTTGATCTAAAGGCTTATGCTTAAAGGAATATTCTGTGTTCAATACAAGTTAAGCTCAACTGGCATTTGTGGCATACTGTTGATTTACCACAAAAAATAATTTCCCTATCTTTTAAAAAAGCAAAAATTGAGGCACTTACAATGGATTCTAAAGGCTGTTAAAGGCATAAATGTGAAGCGTATAATTTTATAAAAGCACTAGCATTAATTCTTCTGTTAAAACTTGTGTATTATTTGAGCTGTAAAGTTGTTTAAATTGTCAATTTTACAGCCGATTTAGAGTTTTAGGGTTTACGGCATTACGTCATCATGGCAGCAAAGTTGTAAAATGTATTATAACTTTGCGAAAAGGTTAATAAGTGATTAATATGCATATTGTTTATGTCTTGTGGTTTTACTTCTGAGAAAGTAAGTATTTTAATGTTAATGGATTGGCCCCATTCACTTCTATTTTACTGCCTCACTTTAACCCAGGTGTGTGCCTTTTTGAAAATGGGGGGCAGGCCAAAACTAATTTTTGTGGTAACCAACACAAATCGAGAGCCACAAATGCTGTCGATTGAGCTTAACTTGTATTGCACCCAGAATAATCCTTTAAATCAGACATGGGCAATTTACGGCCCACAGGCCGGATACGGCCCGCCACATGGTTTAATCTGGCCCGCGGCTCATCCATTCTTAAAGCTTTTTTTTCATTGGATATTTCAGTTATCTTGCATTGGGATCTAACACACCTCCACAAATGTTTAACATGCTCAGGGTTGCCAGATATGAGATACAAACCCCCCCAGTTAGAGATTTATACTTGCGCAAATTGGAAATATTCTGGCTAATGTTATACATATTTTGTACAATCTGGCAACCGTGCATGGGAGTGCCCTCTTTCTATCTCTCGCTTTCCCCTTTGAACAAACTTAGCGATCTCTAGTGCGATATTTTTTTGCTCAAGGACAAGTGTGATACTGTGTATCCATTCTTGTGCTGTTTGGTGCTTATAAAATATAAACAAAGAGCATCATTGGCACTCAAGCAAAAGCAAGCGAGAGACGAATGTGTATTTTTTTATTTGTGCAATTTAGAAATGTTGAAGTCTCTCACACAAGTATTTTAACACTTGCAGTAATCATTTATTATAGTCATCCAGCCTGTTTTATTCAGTTGTGTGCTGAATGGAAAGCCAAACCACTGGCGGACAAACTACTGAATCATGACCCTTTCAGCGCGTAAATGGGATGTTTTGAGAATAAAATAAGTAAACTGGCCCGCATTGTGACAAACATTAAAAGTTCTGTAATTTTTGATTTTTAAGATTTTTATTAAAACAGATCCCTGTTGTAGAGAGTGTTAAATTGAATAATAAATTACCAGGGAAGTAGAGATGGGAAAAATAAATAATTTATAATTATGCTCAGCCTTTATTCAGTTTTTTTTATGCCTGCTAGAAAATTATCTACCTTTCTAGAGCAATACAATACTTTAGGCAATTGCAGAATGCCTTTACCATTATTAAAAAATCTGGAAAACAGTAATAATAAAGATTGAGTAAGACCATTCACACCGCAGCTGAATGTGGCCCAAATAAAAATAAATTCACTTACATGTGACACAGATCTATTAATTTGATGACAGCGGGAACAGCCAAATGTGCTTTGATTTTCAAATCCGATCTGGGCCACATTCATGTGTGGAAATAAATCATATACGTATCTGATTTATTTCCCAAAGTTTTTTCAGTGTGAGCCAGTCAAATCTGAAATAATTAGAGATAACTTTTCTTTCATTTGATTTTATGGTGTTTTGCTCATAGGTAATATTATACATTCTTGAGCTTCGATGGTAATTAAAAACTGCTGTGTGAACATAGTGAAGTGTGTCCAAACTTTTTATATTGTATGTATATACAGTATCAGAATCAGAATCAGAATCAGAATGAGCTTTATTGCCAAGTATGTTTACACATACAAGTTGTCTTAGTGACAGGAGCTTCCAGTACACAACATTACAAAAACAGCAACAAGACTTTAAAAAAAATAATTTAAATTGAATAAAAAATAGATAAATATTGAAAAGAAAAGTATATATAGAATACACAATAGACAATATACAGTATATATATATATATATTTATATACATACATATACACACACATACATACACACACACACACACACACACACACACACACACACACACATATATATATATATATATATATATATATATATATATATATATACATATACATACACATACATATATATATACATACATATACACACACATACATACACACACATACATATATAGACATACACACATACATATATATGTATATGTGTGAATATGTATGTATATATATATACATACACATACATATATATACATACATATACACACACATACATACACACACATGCACATATACATACATATATATATATATACACACACATATGTGCATATATGAATGTATATACATACATGTACATACATACATACATACACACACACATACACATTTGTAGTGCAAATCTAAATACAATTCGTTTATGTACAGTGCAAGGGAATGTAATGGCAGAAGAGGTAGTATGTGTTGGATAATATAAAAAGACTAAGCTGTGTATTGCACATTAACTATTGCTCAAAGGGGCAGTTTTAACTGTTCATTAGATGGATAGCCTGGGGGAAAAAACTGTTCCTGTACCTGATGGTTCTGGTGCTCAGAGCTCTGAAGCGTCGGCCAGAAGGCAACAGTTCAAAAAGGTAGTGGGCAGGGTGAGTGGGGTCCAGAGTGGTTTTTCCAGCCTTTTTCCTCACTCTGGAAGTGTATAGTTCTTGAAGGGAGGGCAGGGGGCAACCAATAATCCTCTCAGCAGTCCGAACTATCCTTTGTAGTCTTCTGATATCTGATTTCGTAGCTGAACCAAACCAGACAGTTATAGAAATGCAGAGGACAGACTCAATGACTGCTGAGTAGAACTGTATCAGCAGTGCCTGTGGCAGGTTGAACTTCCTCAACTGGAAAAGGAAGCACAACCTCTGCTGGGCCTTTTTCACAATGGAGTCAATGTGGGTCTCCCACTTCAGGTCCTGTGAGATGGTAGTACCCAGGAACCTGAATGACTCCACTGCTGCCACAATGCTGTTTAGAATGGTGAGGGGGACAGTGTTGGGGGGGTTCTTCCTAAAGTCCACAATGATCTCCACCGTTATGAGCGTGTTCAGCTCAAGGTTGTTTTGACTGCACCAGACAGCCAGCTGTTTAACCTCCCTTCTATATGCAGACTCATCGTCATCTCGGATGAGGCCGATGACAGTGGTGTCGTCTGCAAACTTCAGAAGCTTGACAGAGGTGTCCTTGGCGATGCAGTCGTTGGTGTAGAGGGAGAAGAGTAGTGGGGAGAGCACACATCCCTGGGGGGCACCAGTGCTGATTGTACAGGTGCTGGAAGTGAATTTCCCCTGTCTCACAAGCTGCTGCCTGTCTGTCAGAAAGCTGGTAATCCACTGACAGATAGACGTGGGAACAGAGAGTTGGTGTAATTTAGTCCAGAGAATAGCTGGGATGATGGTGTTGAAAGCCGAACCGAATTCCACAAAAAGGATCCTTGCATATGTCCCTGGTCTGTCCAGATGTTGCAGGATATGATGCAATCCCTTGTTGACTGCATCCTCCACAGACCTGTTTGCTTGATAAGCAAATTGAAGGGGGTATAGAAAGGGTCCAGTGATGTCCTTCAGATGGGCCAACACCAGTCTCTCAAATGACTTCATGACCACAGACGTCAGGGCGACAGGTCTGTAGTCATTAAGTCCTGTGATTTATGGTTTCTTTGGGATGGGGATGATAGTGGAACATTGGAAGCAGCATGGGACTTCACACTGCTCCAGTGATCTATTGAAGATCTGTGTGAAGATGGGGGCCAGATGGTTATCACGGATCTAAGACATGCAGGTGAAACGCCATCTGGGCCCTGTGCTTTCCTTATCCTTTGTTTTCGAAAGCCACGGCACACATCATCTTCACAGATCTTAAGTGCAGGTTGAGTAACAGGAGTGGGGAGGAGGGGGTTGCAGGAGGTGTTGGTGTTTGTGTGAAGTGAAGGTCAGAGTGGGTGTGGGGTGTGAGATTGGGCCTTTCAAATCTACAGTAGAACACATTCAGGTCGTCAGCCAGTTGTTGGTCCACCACAGGGTTGGGGGTAGGAGTCCTGTAATTCATAAGTTGTTTCATGCCACTCCACACTGATGCAGGGTCATTAGCTGAAAACTTGTTTCTCAGCTTCTCAGAGTATCTTCTTTTAGCCACTCAGATTCCCTTATTCAGTGTGTTCCTGGCCTGATTGTACAAGACTTTATCCCCAACTCTGTAAGCATCCTCTTTGGCCTGACGAATCTGCCTGAGCTCCGCTGTAAATCACTTTACAGTCCTTACTACAGGCTTAGCAGATTTTAATTTATGTCTGTAGGTTGGAAGAAGATGAACCAGACAGTGATCAGATAGTCCCAAAGCTGCTCTAGGAACAGAGCGATATGCATCCTTTATTGTTGTGTAGCAGTGATCCAGTATATTTCTGTCTCTGGTTGGGCATGTAATGTGCTGTTTGTATTTGGGCAGTTCACGTGTGAGGTTTGCTTTGTTAAAATCCCCAGGAATAATAATAACTGAGTCGGGTATTGTTGTTGCAGCACAGCATTCAAACACGCATTTGGCGAGATATACACACTCACCAGAATAAACGAGGAAAACTCCCGCAGCAAGTAGAAAGGCTTACAGTTAATAAAGAGTGCTTCCAAATTAGGACAGCACATCTTTTTTAACGTTGTTACATCTGTACACCAACTTTCATTGATGTAAAAGCATGTTCCACCGCCTCTCATTTTCCCCGTTAAGTCCGTGATGCAATCCGCTCTGAATAGCTGAAAGCCCGACAGATGCAATGCGCTGTCCGAAATGGCTTCACTCAGCCAGGTTTCTGTGAAGTACAAGGCAGCAGAGGTTGAAAAGTCCTTGTTTGTGTGGGTGAGGAGATGTAGTTCGTCCGTTTTGTTAGGGAGAGAGCTGAGATTCGCAAGATGAATGCTCGGCAGCGCTGTATGAAAGCCACGCCGTCGGAGCTTGACCAGCGTGCCTGCTCGTCTCCCTCGCCTGTGTCTCATAGCGCGTTTAAACAGCACAGCCGCACCTCCGACTAAAATGTCAAACAAAACATCCGAATATTCAAAATCCGGGAAAAGATTGACTGGTATATGCTGTCGAATGTTCAGCAGTTCATCTCTGGTAAAACTGACTGGAAAAAGATTACTAAACACAGGACAAACAAATAAAACAACAAAACAATAGGAGCGCTCCACACCAAGGCGGCCATCTGCGGCACCATCATTATGTATAATATGTGTGTGTGTGTGTGTATATATATATATATATATATTAGTATAGTGCAAAATTGTAAGACACTTAAGATGTTTCAAAAAACATTTGTCTTAAGATGGTTGTTTATATCTTCAGCTTTAGTGTGTCAATAGGAAAAATACATTTAGACTCCCAAACATTACTTTTGCAAATAGAAAAGATTAGAATAGAAGAACAAGGCACTCTGCATGAGATGACATTGCTCCCACAGAGCCCCCCACTGAACATAGAGTCAGTCTGGTATTACATGAAGAGACAGAAGCAATGGAGACAGCCTAAATAGATTGAAGAACTGTGGTGAATTCTCCAAGAAGCTTGGTACAACCTATCTGCCAACAATCAAGAAAAACTGTGTCCAGGTGTACCTAGGAGAATTGGGGCTATTTTTAAGGCAAAGGTGGTCACACCAAATATTGATTTAGCTTTTTTATGTTTACTGGACTTTGTATGATTTATGGCATTATTTTTGAAGACATACTCACTATGCAACATTTTTCACAAGTGCCTAAAACTTCTGCACAGTACTGTGTGTGTATATATATATATATATATATATATATATATATATATATATATATATATATATATATATATATATATACTGTATATACATACAATATAAAACGTTTGGACATACAGTATGAAACGTATGTTTATCAGTGATTGTTCCTTTTGCATGTTTTGCTCAATAATGTAAGTTTAACGATACACTTACCAATGCCCAAATGTCATAGAAAAAGATTTTTCAAACAAAAGACAGAAAGGTGTAATCTCACAATAAAATTTAAGGTAGGTAGACTTTCAGACTTGTTTGTTATTTCCATCGCTTTCCATCCAAAGCAGAACTGCTTACCTTCCTGCTGCTCTGTTTGTGCAGTGATTTATGAGGCTTGAATTGGATTAGGCTCTGCTTTTGTAAGAGGGTTACGCTGTAGAGTGAGGCACGATTATTTTACCCTTATACCAATTTTTGGTTGTGGTTTTGTTTAGGAACTAATCTCCTAAATATATGCCGCAGATAGTGCATGCACTATTACGCCCCGGGTTTGTATTTTGGTGAATTTAATTCTAAAATTGCACTGGCCTACACAAATATACATAAATTCATACTGCCATTTTTACTGTACTACTATAAAGTAGATTAGTATAAGAAGCACTGAACCGTTATTGAGAAATTTAATTTGCTGATAGTCAGAATGTAATTTTTAGTATTTTCTGGCCTGAGGGCACAAATGGTATGCAAATCCTCACCCTTCCTTAAATGTATTCCTGAGCGGAGAAATCTTCCTGCCTTCGTAAAGCTCCATCCAGTATTGCTATTCTATCACTTTCCCTGTCTGACTGCAGGAAGTCATCTGTTGACTGTTTAAATAGTCTCATGGACTGATGAATTCTGGGACCTCATGATTTTGCACTCTTATTATGGAAAACATAAAATTTTGTTGCAACATCAATGATTGCATGATTTTATTCTTGAAAGATTCACTCATGGTAAACGTTCTACATTTTTTCCCAGCAAATGTTGAAATACTGAAAATCAAAGAGTTCGGTTATTTGATTTAGAAAACCCTTGAATGCTATATAGATTGTGCATTCTGTATTAGGGTGAATCTCAAGTTTGGGGAACTTTTCTGTCCCCTAGGTTGATTTTACAGAATAAAATAAAAAAAAAAAAAAAAAAAAAAAGGTTTTTAGTTTTAAAGGACAGATTATAATAACTACACATTTTTTGCTCTCTCTTTTTTCCCCCCTGAATTTCACTTTTTTGACCTTGTCCCCTCCTAGACTTTTTATGTTTCCATCTTTAATAAAACTGTCATAAATAAATTGTGTTAAAATTAGGGAAATTCTGCTTTGAAAAAAATTTTTAAAAAAATTCATATTTTCAATTCATTTATTTATGTGTACACCTATTATTCATGCTATTATCTAATCAGCCAATTGTGTGGCAGTAGTGCAATGCATAAAATCATTCAGATACATATATATATATATATATATATATATATATATATATATATATATATATATATATATATATATATATATATATATTATTATTATTATTATTATTATTATTTTTTTTTTTTTTTTTTTTTGGACATCAGGAAGAACATTTGTTTTAGTGTCTTGCGCTAGACACTGGCATTTTTAATGCTTAAATTATTTTATACTAGCACTGAGGTAAAAAAAAAAACAATAAACAAAAAAGTGTTAATTTAGACTAAAAAGTTAACTTTAACTAAAAGTTAATTTAGAGAAAAGTGTACTGACAGAAATATTCTCAACCCTGTTATGAAACACTGTCTCTCATACTTACTGTCTTTACTCCCAGGAGTCTTGAGTACCGTTGCAGGTTAAACTTTCTGTGGGACTATTAAATGTAATCTCATTGTCATCTTTTCGGCTGTTTGTTAGACAGATGCGCCCATACTGGGGCACAGAGCAATTTGTGGATGCACACTGGCAGTACAATTGGAGATGTGTCAAATTAACTACAAAGAAAGCTAAAGAAATGGGAGGCAGTCAATGAAAGCAGTAAACGTTTAAAAAAAATGTGTTCTCTATTCCAAAAAGGACCCTGATTCTTATGTTCATACAAAAATATTGTGTATTGGCTTTGCTTCACACAAGATGACAGGTGATCAATCATATGACAGATGATAGCAATGCTGTCCGAGTCTTAGCCTCAGAAAATATGCCCACTCACACGTCTCGCCTAGCCAGACTTTTGACTTGCAGCTCAATTCTCATTGCAGCTTGTTCTGGCTAAGAACCGCCCACTTAGACAAGAAGAGACCAACTGATTGAGCAGCCAACAACTACTTGCTTTTTTTTACATTCCATTTCAAATAATTGTGCAGCATCACATGAACAGATGTGTAGAAAACACTTAAAATAACAAAAACTGTTTATAGAATTATAAACTATAAAAGTTGTAAGTACTGATTATTTCACTCATGTTCTGCTCATGAATATCTAGTTTACTTGCTACTAAGTGCCTTAAACAAAACTATGATGCTTTAACATTATGAGCACTTTTGAGGACGAACTAATCATTGGATTTGCCAATGTTTGTCAGATTAGTGGCAAGAAATCTTCGAAGGATACTGAAAGTTTTGTTTGAGGCACTTAATCGTCACTTAGTGCCGCAATGGTCACCATTCACATTCTCTTGTGTACAATGAAAGTGGAGGAGAACCAGGGGCTGATAAGCTCAAAAAGATAAAAAGCAACATAAAAGCATCATAAAAGTTAATACTCAAACTGGTCTCATTGAATCACGTTACTATGCCTAAAGTTTTGCAAAATTACTTTTTTGTACATATCACAGCAGTTTCCTGGTGAAATCAACACTAGAGGCGCTGCATCAACAATGACTTTTATTCCCTTTCACGCAGATCATGAATAAAAAAAACAGATTATCAGTTCATAAACACTTACTTTTTGCCCATGACTTGTAAGGCGATTACACTAGGGCTGGGGGATAAAACAATATCGATATTTATCGTAAAAAAAAAAAATTATTTTTGTTATCGATGATAAACTTTTGAGTAATTTTCGATATTTAGCCTATGTTCTACATCTAGACGGATCAGGTATGTCTCGCTAAAAATGCAAGCAGTTCAGCAAAGTTAACTACTTAACAGTCATGAAATCAGTCTGTAAGGGAGTATTAGCAGGCTCATGGCTACCTAGCCCTGCTGTTGTCTAAACCAATAATGAGGCTAGGTACATTAGCTGCTAGCTGTCTACTCGGCTAATATGATATAGTTGTATACCAAACAAGACAGCACTGACAATGCAATACAGCTATCGACTGAACACAACAGCAGCTCCGACATCAACACCATTGCTGTTTATTTATATACTATTTTAAATGTTTTTTCATGATCCATAGCGCTGTCACAGGCGAGAAAGTGTTTTTTCTTCTTGTGTTGTTTATTGGTGGATGGCAATCCAGTTAATGGTGCATTACTGCCACCTACATTGTGATAATATTTTTGGCCATATCGCCTAGCCCTAATTTAAATGTATACATCATATCAACTACATTTAAGCTTGTTCAGGGGTGATCAAATTACACAGTAGCGTTGCACTTGTGATGTAAAGGAATGGGGTATGAATCCTGAAGAGCATGCAAGTCAACACGTGAGCTAAAGCGTCATAGAACTACAACAAAATCATGTGGTTGCTTCAGCAATTAAGTTTATCATCTCACATTTGGTTTTTATGACACTGTCGGTTATGTTTAGGTATAAGGTTTAGTATTATACCATTCTGTGTTCCACAGAAGAATGTCATATGGGGTTTCAAAAAACATGAGGGTGAGTCATTTTGGGGTGAATTATCCCTTTAAACCTTTAATAAGCCATGTGCAGTCACCCCCAGCTGTGACATTACTCGGCCTATGTGACTCAGACTCACCCCCATCAGCTCAGAAGCTTGACATTCTGTGGTGGAGCCTGTGAAGCACCGGCGAAAAGGCTTGTTACGCTACATCTTCACTCAGACACTTTAACTCGATCCTGCCATTATTGCACTTTGCTGTATGGTCGGCTCAAGGCTCTCTGGGGGTCGACGCAGGAAATGGGAGCAGATTTGTGGCAAATTAGAAATCTTGCTGAGGACCAGCAGGATTGAGAGAGGAATCTAAGAATGGGAGCACCAATATATGCAGTAAATTGTAGGCTAGAAAAGATTGGTTTGGTGTTCACCAAGGCTGGGACTGTTGGGATTAGAGGCAATCCTACTGTAGGTTGTTATCTAGTGATTTATGAATGCTCTGTCTCCTCACTGTCTCCTTAAGATGAATTGCTTATGATGTATTATTTCTCTTTTGCAAGTTGCTTTGGATAAAAGTGTCTGCCAAATGAATAAATGTAAATGAATACACTGTGTAACAAATGTTTTATTTATTTTTTTATTCCTGGGTAGTAAGTGTTATTTCCTAATTGCTTATGCCTCAAAAGTATAGAAAATGGCTAAAATTCCCCAAAAACTTTGCTTTTGTGACCAGGACAGTGATATTTTGAAATTTACCTATTTCCAATGAGAAAACGGGCGAATTTGTGTCTTTTCATTCACATAAAGTCTGAAAAAAACAACATATGAATCCAAATTAACATGTATTTATACTAAAGTAATATTCAAAGCCATGCTGGTCCACAATGGTTACAAGTATCCGTCTCTTCCCCTGGCTCAATCGGTGCACCTCAAAGAGGATTACAACAGCATCAAGACCTTGCTGGACGCCTTGAAGTATGATGAGTACGGCTGGGAGGTCATAGGAGACTTCAAAATGGTGGCATTCCTGATGGGTCTCCAAGGCGGTTTTACCAAGTTTCGCTGCTATCTTTGCCTTTGGGACAGCAGGGACACCAAGGTGCACTACCACAGGTGGGACTGGCCAAAGCGGACCGAGTTCTCTGTGGGGAGAAACAATGTCAAGTGGGAGCCACTGGTGGACCCCCGGAAGGGCTTTATGTGAACAAAAAGACACAAATTCACCCTTTTCTCATTGGAAATAGGTAAATTTCAAAATATCACTGTCCTGGTCACAAAAGCAAAGTGTGTGGGAATAATAGCCATTTTCTATACTTTTGAGGCATAAGCAATTAGGAAATAACACTACCCAGGAACAAAAATTGTGTTACATAGTGATATTAATTTTCTTCAGAGCTTTGAATATGGTCTTTCCTGCTGCACTTGAAATACATTCTTTAAAGGATTGAAAGCATACCACAAGAGCATATCAAAGCTATTTAATTTATCTATATAGCAAAATTATACTTTAAGGTATGAGTGCTTCAAATGGCTTCAGCCGGCGTATTTTTATATTAAAGCACAGTCTTGGGTGTCTTATTACTTTTATAAATGTTACTAAATACAGTACAATTACAATATAAAAGCCAATTATTTAATTGATTACATTTTTTGTTTTTGTTTTTTGTTTGTATTAATAAAATCACGCTTACTATTTTTCTCACACAATATAAATGGGTCTTTATGCATGAAAATATTTGTAAAAATCAAAAAGTTAGAAAACCCCTGCATTAGAAGATAATAGTCCCTGACGTGTACACTAAAGTACAGTAGCTAGTTGAATAGGTATTTTGCATCTTAGCTTTAACTGTATGTCATCACAGTCTGCATGCTATATTGACCAATCAGCATCCAGGACCAGGACTGTCTGTTTTCTAATTACTTTAATGACCTATTTTAACCAGCACTGGTATTTAAAGTCTAATTTGGTAAAGGCTAATAGAAAACTAGGTCCCCTGAGTCATTCAGCCCCAGTACTTGTACCAGCACATGCTCTCTGACAAACACACTCTATCTACATCCACCCCCCACCATTTCCTAAAGAGCAGAACATGTAAATCTCAGTGCGACGGTGGGAGGTATTGCCTGGCCCATTCAAGGTTCTTTGTCCTAGTCCAGCCCTAATATAGGAGATATTTGTGTTCCATCTCATTATGAACATTGCATGGCGCTGGATTCACTGTGTTTTCTCAACAATAGATCTTTGCCAACAATGCAATGCCTCTAGCTGCTTTGGACTGTCTTAATTTGTTTTTGTAAAACTTATTTTTGTGTTTTGTGTTGCTTGCATCACATGATTCTAACAGTTTACTTTTCATAACATTTTAAAGGCATGAACTCATTGCATAATTTCTGGTGGGGACAGCACCACTTTTTGTCATGGCTGATTTCATCCCCACCACTTTAGGAAATAGCTTGTGGCTATTTGATTTATACATCCACTGATTTAGGGCTGCAATTTTTCTATTTGAAGAGGTAAGACAACATGATCCCACAGGAAATCGACATTCATTGTTTCCGAAAGTTAATGTACCCTGAAATAAACCCATTACTTCTGGATTATTGACAATTGCCATCCCTCTTTAGACAGTTTTACATCAATTTAAGTGTGATCACCTTTCAGTGTTACTGTTTGTATAACGTCTGACGCTAGAGAGATGAGTTCTGGTCCCATGGGAACCAGGTAGTAATCACGCTCACACAAACAATAATGAGTGCGATTCAGAGGTTGCATTTTGCCTCTAAAATAAAAATTTTACTATTTTTGATGGTTAGGTTTAGGGTTAGGGGGTAGAGTTAATAAAATATGCAGTCCTGTTGACTGTATGACATCATTTACTACTAAAATACAGTTAGCTTTTGGGGGACTCTGTGGACATTTCACCTGGAAACACATTCAACAACACTTCCAGCTTTGGCCAGTAGGGGCAGTGATTCAAATTTCAGAATGCACAGACGATTTCAGATGAAAAACGTTCGACCTACTCTCGCAGAATTCACAGTGTGGTCAGTCTGAGTAAAACATTACCATTAGACTAGCAAATCATAATTTGAAATATGCTCATCCATGCATTTATCCACTGAGCTACAAAATCTAAGTTGTCAAATTAAATGTCACAAGTTCATTTGAGCACTTGAATTGGTGTGCAAGAATGGGTTGCTCCCAGAAATCACTGTGTAATAAGTACTAAAATTGCCACCAAGTGCGCTATTTAAACGGTTTTATAATTTTTGGACATGTCTTTCATAATGTTATCATTTACATTTCAGTCGGAACTACTCTGGTTTCATTACATCTCATAGACTGTTGATCAAAACAGTAAAAGATCATGTTGAATTATTTGAGTATATAAATCTCTCTTACTCTCTCTCTCTCTCTCTCTCTCTCTCTCTCTCTCTCTCTCTCTCTCTCTCTGTCTCTCTTCTGTCTCTCTTTTTCATCCTCCCAAAGAACGAGCTGTTGCTAAAAATCCTTTGAATAAGCAGGTTTTTAAAAAGTGTTTTAACCTCTCTGTGTACTTTCACATTATGTTGCAGTAGCATATTTAGACTGACATACTGCATTGCTTTCACTAATGATTGCATTATGCGCCACAGTCTCATTTTGTTTTTTTCCTTTCCGTCAATGCCATTTTCTTCTCACCGGTGAGCGATAGCACGTGTTCGTTTGGGCTGCCGTTAAGAAAGCCAGGTGTCAGCAGGAATCTAGTCATTCCGATGCTGCTTTGTCTCAGTGCTAGCCATAATTGCATTTGTACCCCTGTGTTCATGATAAGCAGAGAGCTGAAAACCGGAATGAGCAACAGTACGAGGTGAACATTTACACAAAAGCCAGAACCTGACTAAAGGAAGCTCTATTATAAAAGGAGGCCGGAATACAGATGTGACCCATGCTAGTCGCGTTGTGTCGGCAAGATCTTTTTGCCCTAACACGTTGCGGTTTTAAAAGGATATAGAAAGATCTTTTGTGTCTGTAATGATACTGTGCTGTGGTAGAGTTTTACATAGTAAAAACAAGCTTTAACTGAAAGCTTTTGCAATTAAAGGAATAGTTCACCCAAAAATGAAAATTCTGCCATAATTTGCTCACCCTCATGTGTTCCAAACTTGTGTGGCTTTCTTTCTTCCGTGGCAGGCAAAAGATGAATCTCTAAGATGCTGTTTTCCATACCATGTGACCATTATGATGGAATTTATCCAAACAGGACAAAAAAGAATAAAAAAAAGCAATCCATATGACTTGTGTGCTATATTCTAAGTCTCCTTAAAGGAATACTCCGGGTTCAAGACAAATTAAGCTCAATCGACAGCATTTGTGGCAAAATATTGATTACCACACACACACACACATACACATATATATATATATACATACAGTACTGTGCAAAGGTTTTAGGCACTTGTGAAAAATGTTGCATAGTGAGGATGTCTTCAAAAATAATGCCATAAATAGTTTTCATTTATCAATTAACATCATACAAAGTCCAGTAAACATATATTTGGTGTGGCCACCTTTGCCTTTAAAACAGCCCCAATTCTCCTAGGTACACCTGGACACAGTTTTTCTTGGTTGTTTGCAGATAGGATGTACCAAGCTTCTTGGAGGATTCACCACAGTTCTTCTGTCTATTTAGGCTATCTCAATTGCTTCTGTGTCTTCATGTAATCCCAGACTGAATCGATGTTCAGTGGGGGGTTCTGTGGGGGCAATGCCATCTCTTGCAGAGCACCCTGTTCTTCTATTCTAATCTTTTCTATTTGCAAAAGGAATGTTTGGGAGTCTAAAATGTATTTTTCCTATTGACACACTAAAGCTGAAGATATAAATAGGTCTCAAGGCATGCCGTGGTCATGACAGACACCTCGACCTCGGGCTGGGGTGCCGTGTGCAACGGGCAAGCAGTATCGGGGCTCTGGACGGGGCCCTGACTCCAATGGCACATCAACTGCTTAGAGTTGCTGGCAGTATTGCTGGCCCTGCGGAGGCTTCGGCCGTTGATTCAGGGCAAGCATGTGTTGGTCCGGACCAACAACACAGCGACCGTGATGTACATAAACCGCCAAGGCGGCGTACGCTCACATCGTATGTCGCAACTGTCGTGGTTGCGTCCTCCTGGGCACTGGCAAAGGGGGACTCTCTAGCAGAAATATGCAGAGCTGCGGGTTGGGCTACACCCAATACCTTTGCGAGGTTTTACAACCTACGCATAGAACCATTTTACATTTACATTTTAAATTTTTATGCATTTGGCAGACGCTTTTATCCAAAGCGACTTACAGTGCACTTATTACAGGGACATCCCCCCCTGGAGCAACCTGGAGTTAAGTGCCTTGTTCAAGGACACAGTGGTGGTGGCTGTGGGAATCAAACTGGCCACATTATGCTTACCTGTTCTGTGCTTTAGCCCACTATGCCAACACCACTCCGGCAGAACCGGTTTTGTCCCGAGTGTTACGGGGTAACAGTAGGTAGGCCGGGCAGCCGGTTGTGTGTACTGCTTGCATTTACACCTTTCCCCTTTTTCAAGGTGATAATGTGCACTATTTTTTCCACAACAGTTCCCCATAACTGGTGAACCCTGGATGCCAGGTCTTAAGTCTTAAGCACTGTTTGGTGATGAACTCGGCGGAGGAGTGACACCACCAGGCCCAGTACTCGTGGTATGCCCCTTTTCAGGTGAGCCCGTGTACTTGGGCTCAGTGCTCCATATGTGGTGATTCCCCCCTCGGTAATCCCGTATGACGCATTTCCACTGTTCGGTTTCCTCTCAGGTGAACCCTGTTTTTCCCCTCATCAAATCTTTGCTCTGCTTCGGCCACTGTTGCTGTGTACCCTCTCCATAGATAGGGTCCTCCCGGTGGTATCATTCCATATGTGAACTTCCCCATAGGTAAGTCCATGTGAGATATTCTCCACATGTTAACCTCCCTCTGATAGGATGTGGTCTCTGTAGTGCCCTCCCTCCTGGAGAGTGAAGAGCACTTCCCAGCGCTGTTCTCGAAGGTGCTTGGCAGGAAATTGCTTAACAGCAAAATCAGGAAAGGCCACCACCTGTAGCCTTGGGTAAGTGCCTCCTCCCCCCTTAATAGGACTAGGGAGACGCCTTACCAAACTCGCTGGAAGGTCACAACGTGGTCGAGCACTCGCTGCAAGGCACGCAGCAGCTTGCCCGTGTCCATTCTTCCGTACATCATGACACGGTTCAGTGCCTGTGGCGTGTCCTATAGGAAACCCTAGTGTCACTACATCGACACAATGTCAAGTGAGTGACAGAGAGGGAATGTCTAGGTTACTGGTGTAACCTCTGTTCCCTAATGGAGGGAACGAGACGTTGTGTCCCTCCTGCTGCGGCGCTGTACCAGCCGCTGACATGGCCGGGACTCTCTATCGGCTCCTCAGCATAAATCTGAATGAGTGGTGCATACCATCTTCTTTTATACCCGTATGTCCGGGGCAGAGAGTGGCATGCAAATTCCACTCGCCAGTGCTCATTGGCTTTTTCTATTTTAAGCAAAGGTGATTGGGGCTCTCAAGATCGAACATCTAGTGTCACTACATCGACACAACATCTCGTTCCCTCCATCAGGGAACAGAGGTTACACCAGTAACCTAGACGTTTTGGACTCCTTTCATAGTTTATCGACCTTTCCAAAATATCTTTTGACTGCTTAAGCTTCACAATACCAGAGTGGTGGTGTTATAGATGAGCAGACTGACTCTAGCTTCAAGTGACAGCCAGACAGCTGACTTAAATTAGTTGATGCTCTTCAAAACATAAGGGTGGGACAGAAGCGGTTTTAATAGACAATACTCAAGGCCAATGGAGATACTTGTTAGACAGATAGCCAGATAGATTAAACATCTTTTCATTGGTCATTTCGATGCACAATTCATAGATTAAACAGTATGAAGAGGTAATTCGGCGCATTTCATCTATGGTAAAAAGTCAAAATTGCCAAAAGTGGAGATGCGTGTTTTTCATCAAACAGCAAAGTTTTGCATGGCTTCAGAAGTCTAGAATTATAGCACACTAGAAATATAGTCATATAGACTAGGGGTTTTCAATTCAAGTCCTGGGGACCCACATTACTGCACAATTTGGATATTTCCTTTATTTAACACACTTGATTCAAATCATCAGCTCGTTAGGAGAGGCTCCATGACCTGAACTGGGGCATGTTAAAAAAGGAATACATACAAAAAGTGCACTGCTGTGGGTCTCTAGAGGCCTGTTGCATGAAGCTGGTTTCAGTGGCTACCCTGGTAACTTTGAGTTTAGTTTGGGCAAACTCTGGTTCCCTATCTGTCACTCACTCGAAGTTGTGTCGATGTAGTGACACTAGGGGTCACTCTTGGGAGCCCGAGACACTTCTGGTCTTTGATAAAAGGCCAATGAAAATTGGCGAGTGGTATTTGCATGCCACTCCCCCGGACATACAAGTATAAAAGGAGCTGGTATGCAACCACTCGTTCAGATTTTCTCTTCGGAGCCGAACGGTCATGCTCATTGAGCTGAATATTACTGTTCATTCACCTCTGCTGGATCTGACGGCGCATTTCAGCGGCTTCTCCCTCCTCTGCACTGGTGCACTGCAGAGAACGCCCCTGGGTGCTTCGGCAGAAAAACAAGAGAGTATATTTTCTGAAAGAGCTTTTCCTCCTCTAAAAGAGTATATATTTCTCTAAAAGAGCGGCACACACAGAATGTCTTTTTAAAGCCGCGTCTTTTTAAAGATACCTTTCTGATTGTGTGTTATTCCTGGTTGCGGTCGTTATCTCTCAACTTCAGATGGTCATGATCGCTGTCTTTCGTGTCTGGGCGTGACCCACACGGAGGCAGCATTTGTGGATGGTTCATGTTCTCACTGCGAGAACATGACCATGGCAACGTTGCGGTCGCGGCTTGCTTTCATAAGAAAGCAAGCCTCAGTCCTTCTACCTATGGGTATGAGGCCATCGCGGCTAGCACTGGGGGCGAATTTGGGGACCCCAATGGGATCGTCTCCGCCGGGTATCCCCCCACGGACCTCCTATTCCCCAGCACACTCGTCTGCCCCAATCAGGCTTCCAGATGAGTTCGCCGGCTCATCTCACGGCAAGTCTCGCTTCTTGTTTGGAGCCCGCGGAGATGATGAGCTCTCGAGCGCAGCATCGGAGAGCGGGCTTGTCCAGTCGGATGCAGAAGCCTCAGCTGGGCTTCCCCCTTCAGGGACGATTGCCCAGTCACAGGCCAATGCCAAATGATGGACATGCTTTCCCGGGCGGCTGCGAGCGTCAGGTTAGAGTGGAACCCTCCGCTCTCCCCTGAACCCTCGCGGCTTGATGATTGGTTCCTGGGCTCGTGGCGATGCTCAAAGCAGCCACGCCCTGCTCCAGTGCCATTCTTCCCAGAAGTGCACGAGGAGCTGACGAAGTCGTGGGAGGCACCTTTTACTGCCCGGCCCCAATTCCGCAGTTCCCCCGCTCTCACTAGCCTCGATGGCGGGGCGGCCAGGGACTATACGGAGATTCCCCCGGTGGATAAGGCGCTCGCGGTGCACCTATGCCCGCAGAGCGCCACCACCTGGCGCGGACGCCCTAAGGTCCCATCCAAGCCCTGTAGGCTCACATCATCCCTGACGGCTAAAGCCTACAGCACTGCTGGACAAGCCGCCTCTGCCCTGCACGCCATGGCTCTCCTGCAGGTCCACCAAGCCAAGGTGTTGAAAGAACTGCACGAGGGTAGTTCCACCCCAGATTTGATGTAGGAACTGCGCTTGGCGACCGACCTCGCTCTCCGAGCAATGAAGGTCACGGCGCGGTCTCTCGGGCGTACGATGGCCACACTAGTGGTCCAGGAGTGCCACCTTTGGCTCAACCTGGTCGAGATGGGTGAGGCCGACAAGACATGGTTCCTTGCTGCCCCCATTTCCCAGGTGGGTCTATTCGGCAACACCGTCGAGGACTTTGCCCAGCAGTTCTCGGCGGTGAAGCAGCAGACGGAGGCAATCCGGCACATCCTGCCCCGGTGCGGCTCAAGATCCCGCACCCCGTCTGCTCGTCACCAAGGGCATCCCCCTGCGGTGATTGCACCGGCTCCACTGCAGCCTGCCCCTTCGGCCCGGCCCCGATGTGGAGCCCACCGCAGGAAGCAGATGCCACCCGTCTCACAGCCGGCGTCTAAGAACCCACGGAGGTCCTTAAAGCGCCCCTGAGACGGGCGATCCAGGGATGAGGGAACCCAAAGCTGGTAGAAAGATCACTCCATCCCCCGGTGGAGGGCCGGGTGGAAAATTTTTGTTGCCTTTTTGTTTGATTTCACCGCATGCCCAAGTGAAACAGTTCAGCAAAAGAGCAGCTTCCTTCCTCCCTGGGTCACATACCCGGTGTGTACGGTGGTCACCACGACTACCATCCATGGGTTCTTTTTTGCAGGATTGGTGCTCCAGCGGTGGCCTTTCTGCCCCTGAGCACCCAGCTGTGGTCTCCATGGGTTACGAGGACAGGCCTCTTCCTCCCCCGTGCCAGACTGTTCCAGGGGTGGTCACAAGGAGCCATGTAAGTGCTTCAATGTCCCTAGAATCAGCACGGCCACGACGTGGTGTGGCACCTTGAGCTCCGCCCTGCCACGAGGCCCCACCTGCCGGTATGTCCGACGACGCTGTCCCCTTGGTCCCCCTTGCGCGGAACTTGGACGCGTGGCTCACGCTTTCCAATCCGTCGTGATGGCTGATCCGGACCGTCCGACTCGGCTACACGATTCAGTTCGCAAGGCGCCCGCCCAGGTTCAGCGGTATTTTCTTCACTTTGATCAAGAGCGAAAACGCTGCCACCTTGCGCGCGGAGATCGCTACCCTCCTACGGAAGGGCGCGATAGAACCTGTCCCTCCAGCCGAGATGAAGAAAGGGTTTTACAGCCCCTACTTCATCGTACCGAAAAAAGGTGGTGGGTTGTGGCCAATCTTGGACCTGCGAGTACTGAACCGAGTTTTACACAGACTCCCGTTCAAGATGCTGACACAAAAACGCATTCTGGCGAGCGTCCGGCATCAAGATTGGTTTGGGGCGGTAGACCTGAGGGATGTGTACTTCCATGTCTCAATCCTTCCTCGACACAGACCCTTCCTGCGGTTTGCATTCGAGGGTCAGGCGTATCAGTACAAAGTCCTCCCTTTCGGCCTGTCCCTGTCTCCTCGTGTCTTTACATAGATCACAGAGGCTGCCCTTGCCCCGTTAAGGGAGGTGGGCATTTGCATTCTCAACTCTCTCGACGACTGGCTAATCCTAGCTCACTCTCGAGACATGTTGTGCGCACACAGGGACTTGGTGCCATCACACCTCAGCGACTAGGACTTCGGGTCAACTGGGAAAAGAGCAAGCTCCTCCCGGTTCAGAGCATCTCTTTTCTCGGTTTGGAGTTGGACTCAGTCTCCTTGACGGCGCGCCTTACAAACGAGCGCGCCCAGTCAGTGCTGGCCTGTTTGAAGGTGTTCAAACGGAAAACAGCGGTTCCACTGAAACTTTTTCAGAGGCTCCTGGGGCATATGGCAT
This sequence comes from Myxocyprinus asiaticus, assembly GCF_019703515.2. Lineage (NCBI taxonomy): Eukaryota > Metazoa > Chordata > Actinopteri > Cypriniformes > Catostomidae > Myxocyprinus > Myxocyprinus asiaticus. Next base: position 11,705,529 of record NC_059346.1, on the reverse strand, counting down.
CCTCAGTGGTGGTAGACATGATCACTCAGGCTAGGGCCCCCTCTACGAGGCGCCTGTATGCCTTTTAGTGGCGTCTGTTTGCTAAGTGGTGTTCTTCCCGATGCGAAGACCCCCAGAGATGCGCAGTGGGATCAGTGCTTTCCTTCCTGCAGGAGAGGTTGGATAATCCCCCTTCTTTTTTAAGGAGTGGAAAAAGAGAAGGGGAAAAGAGGCCACGACTGGGTTAAGCCCATCTCTATCTTTTGGGTAGTCGACTTGTCCCCAAAGGGCCATTCAACACTCATAGCTATGTTGGGGGAAGTTACATGTCGACCTGGTGTGCTGGCTATGAGGCAAACAGTAGTCTGCCCACCACACACCGCCAGTTCAGCCAGTTGTGGCGTTTCGTATAGGGACCCCTAGTGTCACTACATCGACACAACGTCGAGTGAGTGACAGATAGGGAACGTCATGTTTACTTGTGTAACCTCCGTTCCCTGGAGGGAACGAGACGTTGTGTCCCTCCTGCTACAACGCTGAACTACCCGCTGAAATGGCCAGACCTTATATCGGCTCCTCAGCATAAAACCTGAATGAGTGGTTGCATACCAGCTCCTTTTATACCCGTATGTCCGGGGGAGTGGCATGCAAATACCACTCGCCAATTTTCATTGGCCTTTTATCAAAGACCAGAGGTGTCTCGGGCTCCCAAGAGTGACCCCTAGTGTCACTACATCGACACAACGTCTCGTTCCCTCCATCAGGGATTGGAGGTTACACAAGTAACCATGACGTTTTTCAGGCTCAAGAAGGTGGGTCAGTTTTTACCGCCATAGCAATTTATGGCTAATCTGCTCCGGAGCAGGTTTTATTCTGGGTTACAGATCGCAAACAGATCCTGAACCAATCAGCTGTGAGTAAAGTAACATCTCTGACGCAATAAAGTCACTCCTCCTGTATCTCTCGCTCAAAATTAAAGCACCCTTTGCTGGGAAATGTATATATTTAATGTATTTAGATTTATATATTACGATTTTATACATTATACCTACATATTAAGATACATATTATAAGATGGTTTATTTGAGAGATCAGGGAACCTTTTATCTTTTGAGCAGCACATTAAAATGTATTATTGAGTTTCTTTGCATTTCTTTACATTCTGTACCTGTATGCAGTGTGTAATGCTGAGAACCTAAAAAAAAATACTGCTTGCAGAAATGTTCGTAAGGTGATTCTCACACTTTAAAGACACATTTATTGTGTGAGTAGTCTTTGCACATTTAAAATTGTATTGTAGACTGTAACACAAAGTGACAATATATGCACTTAATTAAATTATTTTACTTTTAATTTAAGTTAATATAAAAGCGTTTACATTTTAGATAAATATATAGATTTTTATGCTTTTAAAATTTTATATTCATGTGTTTTATTGTGAACCTATATCAGTTAAATTAAACATTATATACAGTTTTTTTCTTTTGTGGCAGCTGTGTTTCTTCATGCCATGTAAATGTTTAAATTCTTTATATTTTCATTATGATCTTTAGTGGAGATGTAAATCACTCTGAATGTCTTGCGAGAAGTACATTGTACCGACTCTCCCCAAGCTTCACCCATTGGCTGTTTGTGGCAAACATCACTCATTCGTGTGCACAAGCTTCAGGGTTAACCATGAACTCTGGATCAAACTCTGAGTTGACAGAGAACGTTTGTACCAAGCTTCTTGAGATCGCTGAACCCGATCTAGACCGGTTTGGCTTTATCTGGTTTTCTCAAACTGAAAATTTATCTTAAACTCTGAGTTTGTTCAACTAGCTTCGTGCAACAGGCCATAGAACTAGGATTGAAAACCCCTGGTATAGACTACTTTTATTGTGCTTTTATGTTACTTTTTTTGGAGTTTGACAGTCCCTGGTCACAATATGGTTTCACTTTATGACAAAGAGCAGCTCTGGGATGCTTCAAACTATCTTTTTTGTGTTAAACATGCAGAAGAACGAAAGTCATACAGGTTTGGAACAACAAGAGACATCATCTGTAAATGATGACAGAATGTTCGTTTTTGGGTGAACTGTCCCTTTAAGGGACATGTTATGTTATGTTGTGCTTGCTTTGGTTTTTGTGTGTCAGTTAACAATTAGCTTCACAATAGTTTAAGCTTTTTAAAAATGCATTTGAATCCATTTTATGTGACTGTTTCTCTTGCATTGTCATTTCACACATTGCCATTGTCATCTTCTCCACCTTTAACAAAGATTTATTCAAGGAAGAAATTTACAATAACCCGAGCTAATGATCACTTTAGTGTTCATTTCTGACTGGAACAGAGAAAATTAAAAGACATCATCAGCCATGTTCCACCTGGCATTTAATTTATTCCTTTTTTTGCCTTCCTGCCTTTGTGTTCAAGTCTTGCTTGTGTCTCTTTCAAATATCTCAATCTTCGATGCTTCAGTGTGTTTGGCTGCCTATCACAATAAGTGACCTTTATTGTGATTCTGTACATTTAGTCTTTTCATCTGAATCAAGCTTATTCTCAAAAAATATTATTGCCATGCAAAGGAGTAATGTTTCCGTTCCTGAACATCCCATCATTTCCACTTGCCTCATTCTTTGAATTTGAAAAATCAATATGTAGATCAATGTTAGCATAACTTGTTTCCATATTATAATTCCTGGTGATGTATCACTTGTTGTTTCTCCAATGGCTGTTGCAGCACAGTGGGGTGCCTGTCAGAGATCAGACCTCTGGATTTATGTTAGAGTCCCCAGAGCGAGGTGAACATTAACAACTGTGACCAGAATGAAAAACTGAAGCTACATGGTGGGTGGATGTTCTTGGATGAAAGAGTGTCTTTCTCAGGATCATGATATTAGCTTGTTTTGTTCTTCTTGCAAAGAGAGTATACAGTATGTGTTGGCAGTAACACTTTGCAGTAAGGTTTGATTCGTTAACATTAGCATTTATTAATCTTTGTTAATGTTAGTAAATAAAAATACAGTTGTTCATTGTTAGTTCATGTTAGTTCATAGTGCATTAGCTAATGTTAACATATACAACTTTTGATTTAAAAAATGTATTACTATACGTTAAAACTAACATTAACCAAGATTAATAAATGCTGTAAATTTATTGTTTATTGTAAGTTCATGTTAACTAATGTTGTTAACTAATGTTAAAAAATTGAACCTTATTGTAAAGTGTTACCATGTTGGCAGCCTTTTGTGGGTTGGACTTAGGGTTGTTATTTATTATAGAGTAAAATTATGTATTATAAAACAGAGTGTCTCCACTCCAAATTCGGATTATTCATGTTTGAAGCCATTGTAAATTAGCTCATATTCAGACACTTGTGATCATACATCAATTTAATCCTAAAACAGCAAGTTTCTTACCAAATGTAAATGTCTTCTAGTTAGAATAATGAACTATATTACTTGGCAGAAGTAATTGCTGGAATATATTGTTATTGTGATTATTAATACATTTACAGTGTATTAAAAGTTTGGGGACTCTTGGCTGAATTTGTTTCTTATGATCTTTTGATAAAAATTTGGATGTAAAGGTTTATGCGTAATTGCTTAAATTTTGGATTTCTTTTTTCTTTCTTTTTATTTCTTTTTTTTTTACAAAACTATAATAATAATAATAATAACAATAACAATAATAATAAAGAAATAATTAAGGCTAATTAAGAATGAGTATGTGTCTTCAAACTTTTGACTGGTAGTGTTTATTAGTAGTATCAAATTTTTGTTGCCACCATTCTAAGCAGTAAGCCACTCAAGACCATAAGATGTAAATTGATTTTACCTTCAATAACACCCCTTAACCATGGTAAAATCATTTAAATGCACATCCTCTTGTAGCTTATGGCTTTGTTATTTTCCTCACTGTCCTCCACACTATTTCTGCTGTTAGTAAGTCTTTGTCCATCAAATGATGATGTAAATCATTCATTTAATAATATTTTATTGTTAGTCTATCAGTTTTTATCTCCCAAGTAGGTTTATTGTGTGTGTTGATTCTGTGTGCATGTGTACAGTAGAGTGACAGCTAGATTGACAGCTGTGTTAAATATCCATTAGGTGGGCAGCAGCTGGCGCAGAAGCTCCTCTTTAACCATTAACATTGCTTTGACTCATCCACATCCCCTCATTTCCATATAATATAATAAGCGTTAATCAAAACAGTGTAGGAGGAGAGGACACAAAGCGAGAGCTGAAAAACACAACACCTCCAAAGACACTGCGAAATATGAATGATTCCCTGTGAGTTCTGTATTTTTGGACCAAACTCTGTGGCAAAGGTGTGAAAAAAAGAGGGTGGATTTACGTCATGCTGCTCACACTGCAATGTGCTAGTGCCAGACCTAATATGGACAAATAATTGAGATATTACTTAACCTATTTTCACTCCTTCTATAGAGTGGTGACGGATATTTGATTGCAGTTGGTGTATATACTGTATATTGATAAAGCTGACCCATCTTCACTATTCTGAAGTAGCACTTGTTTGAGGAATCATTTGTGTATTAGCAGTTGGTCTATGTGTCAGCACTGAGTAATCTCAACATTTAAAGCTAGCAAGTGCATTATTTCTTTCCTTCATCAAGATTTTGTAACTCGCAATGTGAAGTCATGTATTTGGTTCATGAATTAATAGATTATATTCAGTGCTATTTACAAAAAAAAACTTCCTGCAATTAATATGCCATATAATGTCAGAGTGGATTAGATGACCAATGTGACCTGTTCCCAGAATAAATTTTCTTAGAGGTTGCGGTTTCATAGAGACTTAATGGTATTCTCAGTTATGTTTAATCTTAAATTTTTATCACTATTACTAAGAAATCACAATTACTAATGCTCATCGTTATGGTTAGGAATTTGAACAAACCCCTAACCCTAAATATCAAACTTCTGTGCATAACCTATCCTGCACCATTTGTACTACAGACATTAATAATTTTTTACAGGCAGGGCAGAAAAAGGATGATAAGAAAATCAGTACAAATACAGTAGGGTTTCATCACCTTTGGTGCTTGGACCCTTGTGAATAATAGTGTATTTTTGGACTCAAGACAATAGAGATTTTGACATTATTGTTTTATTATGCTTTATTTTTAGTTTCAACATTATTTGTTATTCAGACCTTTGTTTTGTTGGACAAGAAATACTAGCTTTATACCATGTGACCCACATTTGGTTTTCGACCATTGAAAACAATGGTGTCACTAGGTCAAAACATTCGGGTCTCAAGCCCCGAATGATTTTGGTCCAGCCCTGGATGTTTTTGTTCTGAATTACAGGTGTTTGAGTGGAACTGAAGCAGGAGTTAAGTAAATGTTAAAGCTAATTTAATGATAATCATCTGGAGTTTGGCACTTCATACGCATTAAATATGCTTCCTCATCTGAAACAAACGTGATTCAAGCCTGGTTTTCGCGCGAGTGTTGCGCAAGCCATAACAAAACCACTCCCATGATGCACTCTGCTCTATCCTACTGTATCTCTGGAGCACTCGCATCGTCTGGGCTTCCCTTGATATCTCCGTGCTTATCGCTATAGAGGAAATCAAACATCTCAAACGGCTAAACGGCACTGACGAGGTACAGATTAAAGAGTAACCTAAACACAGTAATAAGGAGCCATCTATGGTCTTACCTGCTTACGGTATTGCACTGTAAATATATGGGCAAGTAAATAAAGGGCTTTAAAATCTGGACCTCCAAGATGTATGGAAAAATTATGGACAAAGTTTTCCTCCATTGTAATATGTTCTTATGAATGATGTTTAATAAATAAACTGGCCTTGTTTGACTTTAAAGAAGAGTTTTTATTTGTTTTTTTGTTTGTTTGTTTGTTTTTTCACATTTTCCCAGTAAGCGTTTAGAGCTGTAAAATGAATTAGAAATGCATTTATCAGATATTTTGGTCTTAGAAAAATTAGATGCGAAATGGTTGAGTTCATATTCAAATTTCTGACTATTGATAGCAGACTATAGTATTTTGGCAAGTCTGAGCAGTGAGCACAGTTTATGACATAGTTGAGATCTCTTTTTAAATTCTAGAGAAGACACGTGAGAGTCTTTTTTTGAGACCTCAGAAGCAGGGGACTTAACAATAAGTCTTCATTTGCACACTATTTATTCTCATTGCTTTGTAGGGGAAACAGTTATTTATGAGATCTCATTTGGGATTTTTCTTGCCTATGGGTTTTACTATTTTAATTGGTAGCGGCTGGAACTGGTATAAAATCCTATGTCTGCCTTGCATTTTTAACACAGTCCTTTCACTAATGTTCCCTCATGGCCTCAGTTAATAAAAAAGCCACTCTAATGCTTCATTCTGATTGGCTGAGAACCCCATTATGCAGGCACCCATTGCGCTGAAATTCAGCTTCCTCTCAATGATCTGTTGTGATGCATCAGCTGCAGAGGATGTTGGAATGTGTAAGCCTGAAATCTGCTGTATTTGCAGGCATGGGTAGAAATGTATGGTATTGTGTATGTCTCTATAGGGAAAACAAGTCACTGCACAATAGAAGTTACAATATTAAAGTGAAATCAAAACTGATCCTATTTACTTTTTAATGCACATTCCTGTTCTTATTGTAAATGATTCATGAGTGCATGTTATTCAAAAGAAAAATGTGAAATTACATTTCATCAGAATATACTAACTTGCTCCAGTTCTTTAAGAGTTTTTCTTTTCAGCTGTCACTTGCTTAAAGAAATAGTGTAATGTTATTGACATGTTGCCATATTTGGGTACTGTATACATGAGTTGATCAATGGTTTGATTTGATTTGAGAGTGATTAATGACTTAAATTGCAGTCTGTTCATCATACAAAGGGATTGAATGCCTTCAGAAGACTTGAAATATGACACACAAGACACATGGACTTTATAAATATTAATTTAAAATAAGTGTACCACCCCAGTGTTGGCTTTGTACCTTTAATGGTACATTTTGTTTTGTCTGAGAGTTTATACTTATGACGTTTTGGGTGATTTAAGCTTTTTAAGCTTTAAAGTGAGTCACTATCAACTGTTGTTTTATGGAAGTCAGTAGGGATGCACCGATCCGATACCTGGATCGGTCTCAACTCCGATACTGAAGCTTTTAGACGGATCGGGTATCTGTCCGACGAGCCCGATCCAAATCCGATACTGTGTGTTAGTCATGTTCGTTACTGTCAAGCTCCAAAAATGACATAAAAGAACCATAAAAACACCATTAAAGCAGTTCATATGTCTCTGTTGACACAAACTCATGCACAGGCTGGTGATGCACTCACGGCTATTTTTAGCCTTCACAACGGTGCCTAATATTTGAGCGCTACTCAAGAATAGCATCTCAGATGTAGATGCTCAATAGTTCGGTTCACTTATAATGTGCATTTAGAATGGCACCGGTGGTGCATTTTACCAGAATTTGAATAAAAAGCTAATTAAACTTCTGTGAACTTGCCTACAAACAGACACATGCAGGACTTCCTGGAGAGTTTAGAATGTCAAAATCAAAGCATGAGGGTTTAAAAAGTGCATGATTTAAATATATTAATGTTGTATTTAAAATTAGAAGTCAATAATTATAATATTAATAACAATTATTATTATTATTATTATTATTATTATTATTATTATTATTACTATTATTATTATTGTTGTTGTCATCATTAGTATTTGTTTACAATTTATAACAACATTTAAGTTGAATGGGTTCCAAAAAATAACTGTGTGAATGAAAAGTGGACTGATGTCTTACAACTAAATTGAACAAAAAAGAGATCTGAATCCTTTAAAGTCCAGATGCAAGTTGAAACATTTAAAAAAAAAAAAAAAAAGAAAAGGGCAAAAATAAAACACTGGTTTCTTTTCTATTGAAGACTTGAAGACTGGAATTACTGTTAATTTTGCTGCTACATTATCCAGTATACTAGTTAATAATAAAGTGTTTCTTAATAAGCTATACATTTATATTGAAATAATGTGTAGTTAGAGGTTTGTGTTTCTTTACATATTAAAGAGTACTCCCAATTAGTTCCACACAATAATGTAAAGATATTCTAAACTGATTATGCAAAAAAAACAACAATGGTATCGGCTTGGGATCGGTATTGGCCGATACTGAGATTTCCGATATCAGAATCTGATCAGAAGAGAAAAAGTGGTATCGGTGCATCCCTAGAAATCAGCAGGGTTGGGGAGTAACGGAATACATGTAATGGTATTATGTATTTAAAGTCCTAAATATTAATAAATGTATTCCACTACAGTTACAAATGAAATTGTTGGTAATCAGAATTCAGTTACATTCAAAAAGTATTTTGCCTTTTATTGTAATTTGTTTCTTTTAATATTTAGTTTATTCAGCTGGAAAACATAAAAAGTATGTCGTTGTGTACACTCTGTGGGGTTTTGAAGTTTGGAGAATCAAAAAAGCTTTATGAAAAGCTAAAATGCTATTTCTTGCCGTTACATGCATCTGTTACCAGGCATGATTATATTGTATAATTAATTCTATTAAGAAAATTCATGTTAGAGTATAGCTTTTTTATCTAATAAGACCTTTGATAGTAGGGCAAAGATGTACGGAAAAGTTTTATTCTTAATGAGTATTTAAAGTGAATAAATCTACCAGTGCCTAAGAAGTAATCCAGAGTATTTAGAATACGTTACTGGCCTTGAGCAATCTAACGAAATACGTTACAAGTTACATTTTACAGCAAGTATTCTGTAATCTGTAGAGGAATACTTTTTAAAAGTAACCTTCCCAACCCTGGAAATCAGTGATCATGAAATGTTAAAGTATCTCCTTTTGTGTTCCACAAAAAAAAGAATTTAATCAATTTCACATTTTTCACAATCCAGATAATTCCCAGTGGATAAATTAAGTCTAACCCTTTATTTTATCTTGTTGAATATTCTATTTCCCTCATAAATGAGTCATTGACAAATAATGTTGTCCAAGGTGATAAAAATGAGAAATCTTTAAAGAATCTAGCTTAAAATACATGTTTAGGTAATAAAAAATATAAACATTTGTGTCCAATTAGGTTTCATAAACCTCTGTCAACAAAATGTGATCTATCTACAGCAAATAGTTTTCATAAAAATTTATGGCAACATTTGTGGACAGTTGGACTAAGTTGTGAACTTTTAAATAATACCAAGCTATAGAAATTACATTTTTTAAATCAAATTGATTATGTTTCCAGGAGTGTTGGTTACTCATGTTTTTGAGACGTTACAGACATTACATCAGACATTTGCATAATTAATTCTGATTCAAAATTTTGGCTAGCATCATCCAATCATTGCCAACCATGTTAAAATAAAATTATACATTATAAATTCTGAATCTATGTACTGATTACCATTGTCCCATGTCTGCCAAACATGCTGAGTGGTCCAAACATCATCTGCAGCCTGAAACTGAACTTTTGGTCAGATTTTAAGAAGTGAAAACACTTTGCTTCACACAAGGATGTAACCACATATTTTGGATTGGGGGGACCAACTGTAATAATTTAATAATCAACCATGGAAAAACCCCATATCAGTAGACCACTATTATGAATATGGGGGGGGGGCACATGTCCCCCTCAATGTCTTTGGTGGTTGTGGCCCTGGCTGCACAGAAAAGCTATAGGAAGATCCCTTGCTCCCTATTTAGTGATTGAAAAGTGTGCCAGTGTGCTGTCTGTCTGCACTGGTCATAGAACAGTTCGAAATGCACCTTATTTTCATCCTAACTCAATATAAGATCTCTGAAAGCAAAACGTTTCATCTTTTGATTATCAGTGTGATAATGCACAGTGAACATAGTTTAAAAAAAAAGAAAAGAAAAAAAAATTGGTAAAGTACACATTAGTGTATATTGTGTTCAGCAGCATAGCGTTTAGCGGTAAAGCGCTCAAATTTTTAAAATGGCATATCAGATGAAACTTGAGACTCTAATCTTTTGACTCAAACAGGTTTCAATGTAAAAACGTTATTAGGTTTCTTATAAGATATAGTTTTGTTGGTGTATCTCCCAAAGACAAACTCTGCTTGTTGTTTTGTCACATGTCTCCGTACGTCGAAAGTTTAACCCTTGATTGACAGCATAGAGTCTTTTAAACTGAGATCAGTCAAATTATTTTAAATTATGAATCGCATATAGAAAATCCAAAATACAACGTCCACGCATGTGTGCACGGGGTCACAGGAGGTTAAATATTGGAGGATTAACTGGTGACCCTTGGAAAGCAGAAAAAGAAGCGCACGTTGATGTACTTTTTAAACCATCCATCTAACCTCCTGTTTCTACTGGTGTCAATGGATTTGAACTTTATTTATTTAACACTAGGTCACTTTTCCCAACTAGCTCATTACATAAGGTGTCCAAATCTTTCCCTGGTATTACCTCTAATATCAGATAAGTGCAAAATGCAAGAATTACATAAAATATTTATCTCTTTTACACACAACTTACTCTGAGATAAGGGCATGGTTCACTTTGCAAGAATGTAATGCGGCAGATTTATATATGCATCATGTCGAATGCGGCTTGACTCAACTAAATGGAGGTCTCCTCTTTACCGGCATAGGAGGGATTACGTTATCAAGCGAACAGATCCGCCTCCCTAAATCTATCCCATGCATACAGACAAGGCCACAAATGGAAAGAATGCCTTCCAGACTACATTCAGCCTTCGTAGGATCAACTTTCCCTGTCTGATCGTCAGCCACTCTTCCATGTTAAGACTCCTACTAACCTTGGTGAGAAATTGCACCGAATGTCATGGGTTGAGAAAACCCCTATTTTTCTCCATTTGAGGATTCCCAAATGTGTCTTCATTGCCCATTTTCACAAATGAAACCAAATGAACATATAAATACATGAATGAGCAAGAAAAACAGGCTGGAATAAAAAGACACAATTCATTATCTTAAAGAATACACTTCATTTGAGGCATGTGATGGCGGAGTGTTCTGCACATTCATTAACCCAGCTCCTTAGTACAAAGGCGTGAGGATTCACACTGTTGCCTGCAAATGAAAATGACAATTCGATTAGCAGCTGAGATGTTCGTTTAATGCCTCAGGACAATTTCCCTCCCTCCACAGATGGTTGTTATAATGACAGCGCTTTTATTGTATTAAACGGCAGATTCCTGCTCTGTGCCCTTTTACAGTGAATCCATCTGTCTCAGCTGAGACCATTTGAATCCCTTACCATTTCGTCCGTTTGTTCATTTTCACCAAGGACATTCTTAAATTTTCATTGACCTGGCACTTTAAAGGTAACGTTTACTTTAAAAAAGAAATGATGTCATTATTAACTCACCCTTGTTTTAGTAAAAAATCTTATTTCTTCTGTAGAACACAAAAAGAACACATTGAACACATTGAAATTATTTTTTTTAAATGCGGTGGTCCTGTTCCAGACATTGAAAAAACAGCAAGATGACATCCAGCGTGTTTACATGAGAGAGAAAAACAAAACAAAAAACAATTGAAAAACAGCACAGACGTACGCAAAACACATTCATTGTAAACAGCCCTCATCTCATACTCATCTGTTTGCGCGTTCTCTGAACGAGAGCCATGGTGTGAATTATGGGGGGTCTAGGGGGGTTTCAGACACACTTAGTGCAACAGCAGACCCCCTCGAAAGCTAATTTGTGCATTCTTGGGGGATCTCATTTAAAGTCATGTGATTAATTAGATACAGCTGTAGTAATGCATATATAAAATTTGACATCAGAATGTTTAAATTTTTTTGTGTTTTTTTCTAAAACCAAATCAAAATCAGAGCTAATCAAAATCAGAGCAGCAGCGCTGCTACCTCCCTCTTTCGGTCTCTTTCTCACTCACACACTCACACATTCATGTTTGCGGGACGGGACGTTTAACATATCATTTGCATTTTTGTTTGGTAGAATTAAATTTTCATCGAAACGTTTCACCCATGAGTGCTACAAGGGCATGAAACGTGAACACCAGCGGAATGGTAGGCCTACTGCAGTCATCAGCATCTAAACATTTTAAAGTAAAAAAAATTGCCGGTCAGACAAAATGTAAACACTTGTGGATGTGTGAGACAACCCTTGTGTCCTGAAAATTATAGAAATTCTGTTTTTACCAAAATATAAATGTACTTATTGTGTGAAAGTGAAAGTTTGCAAAGAGTAGAGATTGAAGTGCAAAACCTGTCTTTCCATTTATTTATTTATTTATTTATTGCACCAAAACAGGATTAGATGTTATTCTGCATAATTTTTCCATTTCCCCAGGCTCCATTTTTCCTTCATTCACAAGTTACGCCTAATGGGAAATACCTGGAAAAAAAAACTTTATTATTCAGGCCTATGGATTATAATTTATAACGATTGTATTATTATTTATCATAGTATATATTTATAAATATTTTTTGTTGCCTGTGTTTCCAAAATTAGTTACCTGGGTCCGTTTCCACCAGTAGGCCTACTTTCATTTTGTCGGGTCCCCGTAAATTGGGTAGCAAACCTCTACTTTTAAGTCACAGTTTTTCAATGAATGAATCGTTGATTCAGTTAACAAAACTGGGTTCATGATTTGGATATTGCTCCTCTCATGTCGGTCTGTTTCTCACTCAAAGCTATCGTATGAAGCTTCAGAAGACTTTGAATATTCAGTAGTGCACAAATCGACTGGACCAGTGTTATGATACCTTTATGGTGCTTTTGTGTATCATTCATTCATCGTAATTGCACAAAACATCTCCATTTGTGTTTAATTAAAGAAAGTAAATCATATGGGTTTGAAACGACATGAGGGTGAGTAAATGATTACAGAATTGTCCTTTTTGGGTAAATTATTCCTTTAAATTTCCATTGACCTGGCACTTTAAACTCACAGATGCAGAGGCGGATCTACTATTGGCATGCTTTATGGTTTAAGACAGTGTTTACTTCAAGGACAGCACAAGCTGCATTTACTGTTACTGTTACAGACACTCATGTCTGGAAGGTGTCGGTCCAGTGTCCTTTGCGGAGGAGGACGTTTATAATTGTGTGTCTCAATGGGGGAAACTTGCCTCAAAAAGTCACCTTGATACAGTGCCTGCTTGTTCATTTTAAACCAATTTATAAAAACAATTCACATAAGTCTCTGTCAGCATGCTCATATAGGTCACCCTAGGGATTGGATGCTCTCTATATCAAACACACCAATCATCCTCTATTCAAGCCTATTGAGAATGTGCGAGCATGTTGAATAGTGAAGAATGAAGGTTGGGCATTTGCATGCACTTCGAAACATAACAGTGGAAAACATCCTGGTTACCTTTGTAACCTCCGTTCCCTGATGGAGGGAACGAGACGTTGTGTCGATGTAGTGACACTAGGGGTCACACTTGGGAGCCTCAAACACCTCTGCTTTTTTGAAAAAAGGCCAATGAGAATTAGCGAGTGGAATTTGCATGCCACTCCCCCGGACATACAGGTATAAAAGGAGCTGGTATGCAACCACTCATTCAGGTTTTGTGCTGAGGAGCCGAGACCAGGTCCTGGCCATTTCAGCAGGTAGTTCAGCATTGTGGCAAGAGGGACACAACGTCTCGTTCCCTCCATCAGGGAACGGAGGTTACGAAAGTAACCAGGACATTCCGAAAGTAACCAGGACGTTCCCTATCCGTCATTCACTCGACATTGTGTCGATGTAGTGACACTAGGGGTCCCTATACAAAACGCCACAACTATCTGAACGTGAACTGGTGGTGTGTGATGGGCAGACCGCTGTGTGCCTCGTAGCCAGCACACCAGGCCGTCACGTAACCTCCCCCAACACTCTTATGAGTGTCGAACGGTCCATCAGGAACAAGTCGACTGCCCAACTATAGGGACAGGCTAGCCCAGCCGAGGCCTCTTTCCCTCTCTTTTCTCCCCAAAAAGAGTGGAATTTGTTAACTGAATGGGAGCCATAAATGTCTGCGTCAGGGGGTGTCCCTCCCAAGGGGAAGACACCGTGGCATATTTTGAGTGGAATATGTCACATGGTCTCACCAAGTCTTGTCGGAAGTATGTCATGTGAAGAGGTCCCATGGTAGGTTCTACCCAAAGGGGGAGGAGTTTCTACAGAGCATGGCGACCAGAGGCAGAGGGGCCTCTGCCCAAGGAAGATGCAGTTTGCCGACAGGGAAATGATTTTGCGGAAGATATCACATGGGGTCGCATTTGGGGAAGCAGCACATGTGGAGCACCTACCTCAGTACAGGGGCTCATTAGCACACGTACTGGGCCAGTCAGCGAGTTTCTCCGCAAACACTACTGCCAGAGGGCTAAGGAGGAAATTCATCCAGGTATCACAGTCTGTGAACACGACTGGGAGTCAAGAGTGCACGTCTTCACCTCAAGGGAGGGGAAAGGCGCTATGCGCAAGCGGTACACCCGGCCAGCTGTCCCGGAACTTACCTGCTCGTGCCTGCCAATACATGGGACGAGACCGGCTCAACCCGGAGATTGTAGAACCTCGCAAAGGTGTTGTGTGTTGCCCAGCCCACTGCTCTGCAGATGGTCTGTGCAAGTAGGCTCACTGGGGGAAATGCATATTTGCATAGTCCAGGGGGCCAGCTGTGTGCCAGCGCATCTATACCGATTGGTGCCTCGGTCAGGGCATACCAAAGCGGGCAGTGGGAGGATTCCCGGGAAGCAAACAGGTCTACCTGTGCTCAACTAAATCGACTCCAAATCAGCTGGACCACTTGAGGTTGGAGTCTCCACTCTCCCCCGAGGGTAACCTGATGTGACAGCGCGTCCGCTGCGGTGTCGAGGTTTCCCAGGATGTGAGTGGCTCGTAGCGACTTGAGGCGCGGCTGACTCCAGAGGAGGAGACGGTGGGCAAGTTGTGACATGCAATGGGAGCGTAGACCGCCTTGACGGTTGATGTACGCTACCATCGCTGTGTTGTCTGTCCGGACCAACACGTGCTTGCCCTGGATCAATGGCCAGAACCTCTGCAGGGCGAGCAGTACTGCCAACAACTCTAGGCAGTTGATGTGCCAACGCAGCTGCGGGCCAGTCCAGGAGCCGGCGGCCGTGTGCCCGTTGCATACGGTGCCGCAGCCCGTCTTGGAGGCGTCTGTTGTAACCATGACACACCTGGAGACCTGCTCTAGGGGAACCCCTGCCCATAGAAATGCAAGGTCGGTCCAAGGACTGAAGAAGCGGCGACAGATCGACGTGGTGGCCACGCGATGTATCCCGCGGCGCCATGCCCATCTCGGGACTCGAGTCTGAAGCCAGTGTTGAAGCAGTCTCATATGCATCAATTCGAGCAGTGTGGCCACCGCTGAGGATGCCATATGCCCGAGGAGCCTCTGAAAAGATTTCAGTGGAACCGCTGTCCTCCATCTGAATGCCTTCAGACAGTTCAGCACCGACTGCGCATGCTGGTTCGTGAGGCGCGCTGTCATCGAGACTGAGTCCAACTCCAATCCGAGAAAAGAGATGCTCTGAACCAGAAAGAGCTTGCTCTTTTCCCAGTTGACCCGAAGCCCCAGTTGGCTGAGGTGCCGGAGCACGAGGTCCCTGTGTGCGCACAGCAACTATCGAGAGTGAGCTAGGATTAGCCAGTCGTCGAGTTAGTTGAGAATGCGGATGCCCACTTCCCTTAGCGGGGGAAGGGCTGCCTCTGCAACCTTCGTGAAGATGTGAGGGGACAAGGACAGGTCAAAGGGGAGGACCTTGTACTGGTATGCCTGGGCTTCGAAGACAAACCACAGGAAGGGTCTGTGTCGAGGTAAGACCAAGACGTGGAAGTACGCGTCCTTCAGGTCTAATGCCGCAAACCAATCTTGATGCCGGACGCTTATTAGAATGCGTTTTTGCATCAGCATCTTGGATAGGAGTCTGTGCAAAGCCCGGTTCAGTACTCGCAGATCCAGGATTGGTCGCAACCCACCGCCTTTCTTCGGTACGATGAAGTAAGGGCTGTGAAGAACCCTTTCTTCATCTCGGCTTGAGGGACAGGCTCTATCGCGCCCTTGCGCAGAACGGTAATGATCTCTGCACGCAAGGTAGCTGAACCTGTGCGGGCGCCTGGCTAACTGAATTGCGTAGCCATGTCGGACGGTCCGGGTCAGCCATAGCAACGGGTTGGAAAGCGCGAGCCACGCGCCCAAACTCCGGGCGAGGGGGACCAAGGGAATGATCACGTCGGACGTACTGGTGGATGGGGCCTCGCCACGGGGTGGAGCTCGAGGTGCCACGTTGAGGGGACTCTAGCCCCATGGCCGTGCTGAGTCCAGGGACATCGAAGCACTTACCTGGCTCCTGCCGCCCACCATAAGATTGTCCAAGGAGGGGGGAGGATGGATCTCGTCCCTGTAGTCCACCAGAACCAATCCCGTGTGGGCGTGTTTGAGCCACAGCTGGGCACACAGGGGCAGGGGGTCCGCCGCTGGAGCGCCATACCTGCCAAAATGGGATGGTGGACGGTGGTCGTGACAACAGCCATGGCACCGGACATGTGACCCAGGAGACGAGGAAATCATTCTTTTGTCAGGCTTTTGGGTGCCGCAGCCTCCTGGGCATGCGATATTCCATTTTTAAAATTTGAGCTATTTGTCATGAAACGCCACGCTGCTAAACACAGTGTACACTTATGTGTTCTTTAGCGCATTTTTTTCTGTAGAAATCCTATATTTACTATGCATTATCACATTGAGAATCAATGGGTTCATCCAAAAGCTGAAACATTTTGCTTTCAGTGGCTTTATATTGAGTTAGGATGAAAATAAGTTGCATTTCGAACTGTTCTTAGACCAGTGCAGACAGCACACCAGAGGTTGTCATTCACTAAATAGAGAGAATCCTATACCTCTATGCAGCTTAAGTGCATGCTCTCCTAAAATCAGTACATAGATTCAGAATGTATAATGTATAATTTTATTTTAACATGGTTGGCATTGACTGGACATTACTTTGACTCAGAATTAATTATGCAAATTTCTGTTGTAATGTCTGTAATTTCATATAAACATGAATAACCAACACTCCAGGAAACATAATAAACAATTTGATAAAAAAAAAAAAAAATAAATAAATAAAAACAATCTGACTTTCAATAGCTTGGCATTATTTGAAAAATCACAACTTAGTTCCGCTGTCCACATACATGTTGCCATCAATTTTTAGGATTTTTATTTATTTTTTATTTTTTTTTCATGTTTATTAGGTGCTACTAGTTACAAATCGAAATGGGAAATGGAAAATGCACATAGCAGTCATGCTTGGGTCTCAGGTGGTTAAAAAGCCAGTAGTTAGCTACTTTTGTTAATAACTTGTAATTTAGTTAACTACTGTATGTATTTAAAAGAGTAGCTTGACTTTAGTTTAACTTCTTTAAGTTATGAGTAGCTTTTAGCTTAGAAAGCAACAGTTTCAAAGTAGCTTCCCCAACCCTGCTAATTACCCTTTTATCTGCATCCCTCACCTTGTTTTGTCTCTCACAGTTCACTCATAAAGCACATCCAGTTCTCTGAAGCGCATACGTTGACAGCAGGTGCCAGCCAAAATGTTTTAACATCCTGTTAAACTTCAGAAGTTGTCACTTCCTCTGATGTGTACATTTCTTGAAGGTCAGCATGTAGTGTTAAATTTGTCCTGCGTACAGTGTCTGACACTGAAACCAGAAACCATTGAAACCAGCCACGTAGAAATGTCACGGCAAATATCACCCTTGAAAGTTTTTCAAAAGATGAAATGGTGGCACCCTGCCACTTTCTTTCAAGCTCATTCTTTTCACACTAGCATCGATCACAGGCAGAAAAAAGCATCCATATACGCACTACTATACAGTAGTGCAGCGCTACTTAACACGCGGCTCTTGAGCGATCTTTTGCGGCCCGCATTATGATGAATATATTTATCAGCAGCCTATCAAATCTGTATGAATTTTAAGGTGTCCATTTTCATGAGGATTTACGCTAGTTCTCTACATTGCTGAATCAGGTAAGACAGGGCCAGCCCGTCCTACAGGCGAAACAGGTGAAGGCACGAACACGTGTATAGCAAATGAACAAATCAATAAAATTACGAAACAGTGATTTTATTTTGAAAATGTCCGCAGTCCAACAGTTTCTACTGCGCATGTATTACAGGAGATCGTGCAACGTGCGTGGACCTGATCATTAAACATACAAATCACAATGACGCTGAAAACTAAAAACAACATATTAAGTATAAAATGAGCTCTGAATAATCAAGAAAAGACAAATAACTGAAAGTAAAAAAAAAAAAAAAAACCTCATATAGAGTGAAAGTATGAGCAATTAATATGGAAAATAACCAAACCATCCTAACTTCATAGATCTCTGCTCTCTAAGAGGTATGTGCTTTTTCTTTACATTTGTTTACAAATATATATTTTGAGGTGTTGTGTTTCCATTTTGTTGCTCTAAATAAACATTTACACATATGTGGTAGTTGAAATTGAATTTCAACCATTGTCAGATGTGTCCAATACTATTAAAACTATCTACAACTATTTTAAACAGCATTTTCTTATTTTGTGTTACTTTAATGGGTAACATTTATGGTTGTATTTGTTAACATTAGTTAACTACTGTACATTCAACTAACAATGAATCTTAATGTTAATGTCTACATATACTAGTCAATTTTTAACATTTACATTAGTTATTACAATGAAACATGAACAAACAATTTAAAAAATATATTTTTATAAATTGGCATAAGCCAATATTAATAAATGATGGAAAATTGTACTATACATTGTTAATGATACCTAATGCAAACCTTGTTGTAAAATGTTACCCAGTAATTAACATACCTGCAGTTTCCATGAGTTAATATTAATTGAGACACTGATTTATTTGTTCTTCTAGGAAAAAGTTGAAAGTCGATCAAAATAAGGCGATAAAATGGTGACTTGTCACAGCACCTAAAATACACATATTCACTTATGCATGCATGTACATTTCATCCAAACATCTTCATGTTGGGGAAAAAAGCTATTGCTATTGGACACATTATTTGCCATCTACCGAGTTATACCATATAGTGCTTCTTTCTTTAGTGCTTTCTATTTTAAAAATCTAAACATTTGCAGTGGTTCTATGGATGTTTTAAAGTTATGACAATTTTCACACTGGGGGGCCCATTTTCATGATTTCACCTAGGGCCCCACAAACCCACGGGCCAGCCCTGAGGTTAGAGAGGGTATTCAACTGCATGAGATAAAATAAAAAACAAATAATTATATCGGAGCATGGCTGATGTTATGAGAGCAGCGGTAAGTCTGCGCACACGCTCACAAAAAGTACATGTTTGCTCACGCGTGGTCTGTCAATCAACATGTGCGCTCACAATCTTACTTCAACACAGCGCGAATCTGTCCAATCTCTTGAATAGCTCACCAGATATATGTACTTGTTATGACAAACGTATTTACAAGAAAAAATAACAGTTTTTCCTGCATTGACGGAGTTTAGACGCCTTCACGCAAATGCTTTTTAGTGATCTACTTCAGCGCGAAACGCTAAAAGGGGTAAGCAAAACGTTATGACTTGTCACTGAAGGACTTTTGGAGCTAATTTTGGAAATATCATTTTTGAATTGGTTTATGTGATGTTGAACATTCATGGTGTTTGTTAGTTGACAATCACAGTTTCAACAGAACTGATCTATATCAGAAAATAATTGCTAAAAGGGATATTTGACCCAAGAATGAAAATCCTATCATTTACTCACCTTCATGCCATCCCAGTTGTGTGACTTTATTTGTTCTGCAGAACACAAATTAAGATTTTTAGAAGAATATCTCAGCTCTGTTGGTCCATACAATGCAAGTAAATGGTGGCCAGAACGTTGAAGCTCCAAAAAGGCACATAAAAGTAATCCATAAGACTCCAGTGATTAAATCCATATCTTCTATAAATCCATAACTTTCACTTGCAGTTGGAGATTTATAGTAATAAAAGCCAAGGACTTTTGATCTGTCTCTCATTCACAGAGCTGAGATATTTTTTTCTAAATAATCATCATTTGTCTTCAGCAGAAGAAAGTTATACATATCTGGGATGGCATGAAGTAGAGTAAATGATGAGACAATTTTCATTTTTAGGTGAACTATCCCGTTAACTAACATACAAACAAACATACCTATTATGATTACATACCTATACCATATTATGATTTTATATATATATATATATATATATATATACGTTTATATAATCATAAAAATTAAGAGTGTGGCCCTTGAGGGTTCCTGACCTTTCTGAAGTTGAGTAACCCTGCAGTGATGTGAACATTTGCTTGACAGCTTCACTCACTGCCTCAGTGATTTCCATTGATTTGACAAGTATAGCGCATCAAGTGTAATTAGCTAATTAGCTCAGAATGGATAGCAATTAGACTATCCACCAATGCTGGGTGGATTACTTGTGAAATCAGGTACTGATTACAAATTACATGACAAAAAATGCAATCAGTAACGTAATCTCATAGATTACATTGTTGGGTAATCTAATCCAATTACTTTTGGGTTACTTTTGGATTACTTTTAACCTAATTCTATTTTATTTATGTCATATGCATTTGAGTAGGATAATCATTTGAACTTAAAGGGTACAAAGAGGAAGATAATGTATTCCATTCTTTATTACTAACAAAAAGAGCCTCACAAAAAAAGGTCCTTATGACATTTTTAAAAAGTGCATTAAGCATTACATTAATTAAATATCCCATTCATTGCCTATTCCAAAGCTGAGGTGCAAGATATTATCTTTTGAACAGCAAGAATATTCTAAAAGAGCAGAATATTTTAAAACAGCAGAGTTCCACCGAGTCACACAAAGAACAATTATGTCAAGTTTTATGTCAAGTTTCATGCAGTAGACACCACTGCATCAGCAACAACAGTAGAGCGAATGGCAATGAGCAATTGCTGCACATTTTGCAGTTTAACTATTATGTACCCTCCAGGCAGAACCCTTAAAGATGGCATCCACTAGATCCTTTGAAGCAAATTAAGTTCAGTGTGTGAACTGCACACCATTGGTGAGGGAGTAAGAAATAATTAAAACAAAAAAAATAAACATATCTAGTTTTTTTAAGTGCATAAAACAATAGAAACATTCCATGAACAAAAAGTAATGAACCTAAAATCAACAGCAGTGACATTGCTAGGTCAAAGCTTACAGTTCAAAACTCTGACACACTTACTTTTAACCCTTACTACTTAGTAATATTCCATCACCTATTCCTTAGCTGAGGTGCATATCTTACTGTTGTAACGTAATAGGGGGGAAAACATGCTCAGCATTTTAATCTTTGAGACTATTGCGCTTCAGGGTAAGATTATGATGATGTTGATATGGAAATTATCAATACATTTTTAATAATTTACTACCATTGCCTTATTAATATGTAATCATGTAATCTAGAAAAAAGTAACTGTAGTCCGATTAAGAGTATTTTAAAATGTAATTTAATCCAATTACAAGTACTTGATGTTTCTAATCTAATTATGTAATCCAGACTACATGTAATCAGTTGCTACCCAGCACTGCTGTCCACATGTGATCTGCAGTAGTAGACAGTGTGTAATTTTTTTTAATCACAAAATACTTTCTCATATTCCACCTAAAGGGATAGTTCACCAAAAAATGAAAATTCTGTCATTTACTCACCCTTATATTCCCAACCCATATGACTTTCTTTCTGCCAAGGAATACAAAGGAGATGTTAAGCAGAATGCCTCAGTCACCATTCACTTTCATTGTATGGAAAAAATTATGCAATAAAAAGTGAACAGTAACTGAGGCTAACATTCTCTGGTGCTTAAATATCCAATTACATTTTGGGGCCACTGTAAACAAAATAAATAGCACATGAGATGTTGTCATATTTACATCCCTGAACATCCTGTTGCCCAGTGAGTGACCTCACATCCAATGTGACGGGGAGACTGTCCCAGCGTCAGGGTAGTCAGGCCTATGTCCGGTTCCGTTCGAGATGTGAACTAATGCACCCTGACATCAGTGCAGCCCGGAGTGACTGCATCCCTGAAGGGTTCTGACACGGAGCGCTCTACTTACAGCTACAGCGTCAGTTCACTTCACCAGGGACAGAAAATCACATTTACTATCACATTCCTACTTCAGCACTACCTACTGAGATAAATGTGTGGGCTACTGTACATTATCTTCCACTGAAAGACCTTCATCTCAGTCCTTGTGAGTGTATTATGCCTTTATCTGAACAGATGGAATAAATATGTATTGATTTCTTGATTTATGTGCCTGTCAGTGTCACCACATTTACCTTGTTGTGTATATACCGATCAGCCACAACATTAAAACCACCTGCCTAATATCATGTAGGTCCCCCTCATGCTGCCAAAACAGCTCTTACCCGCCGAGGCATGGACTCCACAAGACCTCTGAAGGTGTCCTGTGGCATCTGGCACCAAGACGTCATCAGCAGATTCTTTAAATCCTGTAAGTTGCGAGGTGGGGTCTCCATGGATCGGACTTGTTGGTCCAGCACATCCCATAGATGCTCAATCGGATTGAGATCTGGGGAATTTGTAGGCCAAGACAACACCTTGAACTCTTTGTCGTGTTCCTCAAACCATTCCTGAACAATTTTTGCAGAGTGGCAGGGCGCATTATCCTGCTGAAAGAGGCCACTGCCATCAGGGAATTCTATTGCTATGAAGGGGTATACATGTATATATATATATATATAGCCTGAACGTGAAAGCAAAAACTTGTAACATACAGTATATGCATCATTTGTTTTCAAATGCCACTTGGTTTGGTTTTTATTATCTAATGTAATGACTTTCATACATTTTAAGTGTGGCTTAAAGTGTGCAAATACATTTTGTAGC
Organism: Myxocyprinus asiaticus; assembly: GCF_019703515.2. Taxonomy (NCBI): domain Eukaryota; kingdom Metazoa; phylum Chordata; class Actinopteri; order Cypriniformes; family Catostomidae; genus Myxocyprinus; species Myxocyprinus asiaticus. The sequence continues at coordinate 11,682,648 of NC_059346.1, read as the reverse complement.
TGCTTTATAGTATGTTCTGTATATATAAAATGGGGTTACAATTTTTTTATTGAAAATCTGTGAAAAATGAGGATAAAAATCAAATTTAAACCTGCAAATAAGCAGGATTTGAAACAATTTAAAACAAGAAACTTTAAGAAATAACATGTATTGGCAATACAGTATTTAAGATTCTGCACTATTTCTAGGTCACTAATCAAATAAACACATTTGTGACATTGAACATTTGTACAAACGGTCAGATTTTACACCATGAGAGTCATTATTAAACATAATGAGAGTTTGAATGGGTTGAAATTACAGGTGCCATCTCATGCATTTTTTATTATTATATTCCTTGAGGTTTATTTATAATGATTGTGAGATTTTGTCCAAAAAACAAAATTTAGTAATACATGATCATTTCCCACCATGTCCCTGCCCCTCTGACCATAACACTTGCCCTTGCCGCTTGCCCTTTAAGACTTCATTGTTAATGCCCACTGTTATGATTGGCTAACATTTTTCCTCCAAAAGTACTTGTTGCATTCCATTCAACTTGAAAAGTTGGATTTTCCAACATCCTATTAGGAAAAGTGCAATTGAATGGCACATAAAGTCGGAATTCCAACCTGGAAACTCGTGCAGAAATGTTTAACTCTGATTTTGCAGAGATGCCCGTGCATGGCATCACACAAACATGTCAGCACCCAGGGAGATGTACAAAGAAAGCGATAAACATTCACTTTCATGACATAATATCGATAAATCTTGTTTAACAGATGTTTGCAGAGACAGGTGTTCAAAACATGGTTAATTATACTTTTTTTTATAATCATACACCTGTAAATCAATGAAAGAGCTGGAGCATTGTTTATCAGTTGGGTTGCTAGGAGTTCTCTGGTTACAGTCAAACGCCTGCTAAGCTAAAAGGAGCATTACAGTTTTGTTTCCTTACACGTCATCTTCTGAGCATTTAGCAATAGAATGCCTTTATGGTCGGAAATCGGAGATAATAAGTAGGAATATCCCACATCCGACTTGAATGGAACGCAGCATTAGTCCAAACAATTAATGAAAGCTTGAATGTCACAGACTGTACAAAGCAAGTATGTTTTCTCATCTGAAATAACAACAGTAAATGGAACTAAATTGTCCCTAAAAGAAATTAGACATAATTTGATTCAAACCAAATGTACAAATGCATATACTGCCTAGAAAGCTGACAACATTGAAAATAATTCTGACTAACACTAGGGTTTCCAGAGGTTTACTCTAGCCCATCTTTAATTTCACTTTCCTATCTTCTCACAAAATAAAATCACTTCAACTCAAACAAATATTACTTATTTATGTATTTATTTGTTCAGCAATAAATATGTCCCCTAAGCATACTACTGCATCCTTGCTGGCATATGGCTGTTAGGTGTGGATGTAGGGGCAATAACTCCAATGAAGAGTTCAACAAAAGGCTTTATTGGTAAGGCAAAACAAACTCAAAGTCCCTCGAAGGGCAAAAACACAGTCTCAGGGTGGGTGGAGAACTGACTGGCTGAAGACAGGGGAAGGGTGAAAGGAGGGCTAGGCAGCTGAACCAGAGAACACTGATGATGGGGCAGGTGGGTAAGCCGTTGAAGGGTGGCGGACCAGTAGGCAAAGGTGAGTCCAGAACTGACAGAATAGGGACAGGAAGCCAGGAAACAGATCCACCCAGGCTGGCTGGAGCAGGAGCACAGAAAAACATGGTCTAGGTCAACGAGGACTAGACCATCAGGGACAAGACAAGGCCGACAGGAACATGACAAAAAAACTCAACAAGTGCTCAAAGAAAGCACTATTCCACGTATACAGGGTGAGAACCACAACAAACTGGCACAAGACAAAGCACACAGGGAGAATAAATAGAGGGAGAAACGAGGATGGTAATGAGGGAGACTGGTGCGGACACTGAACTAACTGAAATAATAACGAGGAAATGAGGAGCAAGGGATAAGAAACAAGACAAAGAAATGACAGTAGAGCACATGGCAAAAGAACCAAAACAGAAGCCATGTGCTCAACACAAAAACAAAAGACAAGGCTTTGATGTCAGTATCCAAGCCGACTAAAGTGACAGGATCCTGACAAAGGCATACTGGTTCATACCAGCCCACTTTGAGCACTGCCTGGACCATATACAGTAGATTCGCAAAAGAATCAACTATACAATGTCTCAAACAAACATGAAATCCCACATCAGAAAACACAACAACGTCTGGGGGCCTTACTTCACATCTTAATCTTTTCGTTGGTTTAAAGCAAACTACAGTAAGAATAGTACAACTTTTAGTGTTGGAGTACCATTGCCACTCTCTTTTTATCAATTCACTGTGACAATTATGTATGTTGTGGAGTTGGGGATATTTAAATGAACACCACATCCTGACTTCATGATGTGGCCGAAGTCCTTTTTGCAGAGTGGATAAAAAATTTTGGACTGGAGAGGATGTTTAGAGTTCTGAAACGTACAGAATGTTTTATAGCACTGATCTCTTATATGTCAAAATATCAAGGAAAATTTGAATCCGCATAAAATGACTACTTTAAAACATTTTCGTTAAGTGAAATAAAACCGCAATTGTCAAAACATTCTCAAATCATGCTGGGATAAAATGGATTATCGGGTTTTCCGCAAAGCTGCGGAGTCCATTCCAGCTCAAGTGCATGCTGTCATTAAAGCAAAACGGGGACTTATATAAATCTGAAATTCATTTTCCATTCAACCTTAATTCAAATTGCTATGCTGATAATATAATTTGTAATAAATAAAAAAAACTGTTTTAATATGCAAAATAGAAACATTTTCACAAATGTACTGGACCATGGAATGACTGTTGGTGCCAGATGGGCTGGTTTGAGTATTTGTGTAAATGCTGATCTCCTGGGATTTTCATATATATACTGTATATATATGCTTTCATTAGGGTAATATGATTGAACAATGTTTAGCACTGAGCCCTTGATTAAGCTGCGATATGTGGTTTACATGCGAGGAACTATGGTGATTTATGTAGGCCATCTACTGTACCTTACTTATGCCGGAGGGAACATCATTCATTTTTTAAAGTTATGATGGAGAGTCATGGCTTGTGAGAGTGGTGAAGTACAAGTGAAGCATGGCCAGCTTCCTGAAGCTTTCCTCCATAATCACACTGAAGACGAGCATGCTCATTTTTCATTTCAGCTGCAGGATTGTGGGGGTAGATGCAGCAGGTGGCATGTCTTAGTGTTTACTTTCAGCAATCGCTTTGGATTATTCCAAACGTGTTATTATGTAATACTGTGATATATTTTATTATTGTTTTTTTATGTGTTGTTATTACTGTAAGAGGCTTATTATAGTTTTTAGAATTTTGTATTTCATTTAATTTCTATTATATTTTCAATTTGTCTTTTTATGTCTATTTTGTTTTTACTCTGAAAAAAATAAAAAAAATAAAAAAATAACAGCCAGTGTTTTCTAGTTTCAGATTCATTTTAATATATTTTGTTTTTATTTTAGTAACAGTTTAATATTTTAGGGCTGCCAAAGTCAATGCATTACTAATATATTTAGAAAAACGTTTAATGCTTACATTTCCCAGGGCTATCTAGTAGTATCTCTATCTACTGTAGCAGTGTTGTGTGTAATTTGATTACAGAGTAATTAGTTACTGCAAACAAATTACTTTTAAGTCAAAGAGTATTGTAACGCCTTACATTTTAAATTGTAGTGATCAGATTACATTTACCAACTTTCAATTAATTACTTTTAAGAACATTGGGTTACACATTTATAAAATAGTATTACTAATGTAGAATTTAAAACATGAATTATGTTCATATCACTTTGTGTTTCATTGATAGCTAAAGGATTTACGCCCCCTAATAAATATTGCGTGTAACAATGAACGAGGAAAATTAGACATTATTTTGAATTTGCTGATAAAAAAAACACAACAAACACTTTTCTGTGAAAAGTGTTTTAGAAAGTATCTTAAAAGTAAAGTAAGTAGTAATGTGATTAATCAGAATACACATTTTTTGAAGTAACTAGTAGTAGTGGAAATTACTAGTAAATCATATAAACTTCAAATGGAACTGGAACATGAATTTACACTGGATTCAAAAACCCAAACCCAGCAGACTTTGCCTTCTAATTTCAGAAGTCCACTATCCTCCTTTGGTTTATGATGGCCTTTAAAAACACATTTACTGTAACCAATCTCAGTGTACATTTGACTGATATATTCTGCTGTGCATTGCTTTGTAGTTGTTGTTTTCCACCGTATAAGCTGCTAAATATTTCTCACACTTATCTTAATGTCACAGACGGCTGATGTCATTTATGCCTGTAGGTGCATTTGTGCTTCAGAGTCTGCTGGATGTGTTTCCTGATCCAGTCAAGAACTCACCATCTGGAATACTCCACACACACACACAGTGCAACGAGAGGAGGTGGATCCATCCCGTCGGGAAAAAAAATGTCTTGTGTGAATAGAGAGTGAGCAGCACAACAAAGCAAAACATACCTCTACTGGTATGTTTGAAAAGATTGCTATTTACTTTAGACACAGTTGAGGTCAGTGTGTTAACTGCCCAACACAGACTGACTGAAATTTGGGCCACGAAAGGATTGTCACCAATAGTCCAGAAGATACTTTATCATAAGAAACAATACTGCTTGTGTTCCAAGAGTGTTCATTTACACACACAAAGAAGTCGCTTTAGATAAAAGCATCTCCTAAACAATTTTATGTCAATGTACATGAAATGCCTGGGAGTTCAATGGAAATATGGTACATGAATATGGTGACATTCAGTACCATGCTATAAATAAAATACCATGGTATTACCATCTGATATCATCACTGTACCATAGTACCACCACAGTACTTTTTTGTAAGTGTTGTTCATACATTTGGTCCATCCATACAACTGTTTATAAGAATTTTTTTCTCAAGCAAATCTGTGAGAAAAATCCAGTTCCTATTAATATCTTGTTAGTGATATTAATTTATTTCGTACAAATGTGACCTGAAACATGTCACTGGCCATGGTCGCCTCCAAATTGCTGGAATTTAGTAGCACTTAGCTTAGTGACTCATCACCAGCATCAGTATCAGTTTTGCACTGTCTTTTATGCCAGCATCAGTGCTGGTGGGTGGACCTTGACATTTTAGATCGCAGTGAGAATATAGGATTATTCTGTACTAATCAGCAGTTCTATTTATAGAAATGATCCTGAGTATGACTTGAGTAGGATGTTTTCAGTTAGAAAATGGCTGGTAAATGATATTTAGATGAGATTTATTCATTGGATACAGTCAACCCTCCCAAGTCGCTAGTTATGTCTATACAAACGAGCCTATTTGGGCAAGAATCAACATACTGGCATCTACATTATATAAACACGTATATACATCAGTGTCATTACATTACATTGTATGTCATCAAATTGTGCATAGACTATACATATGTGATGCATACACATTTCAATTTTCTGTTACATTTTCTGCCTGATGGCTCAATTTATCATAATAACTTGGCGTGACGCAGATCAGTCTGTAGTTTAGGAATAATCCAGGTTCAATACAAATTAAGCTCTATCGACAACATCTGTGACATGCTATCAATTACCACAGAAATAATTTAAGATTCGTCCCTCAGTTTGCATAAATAAGCAGAAAATGTGTTTACAGTAATGCAATGTAGTCTAGGGTGCTAGTGTACCAAAGGGTTTAAAAGCAAAAATGTGAAGTTTGAATTTATTCAGTTTAAAAAAAAAAAAAAAAGAATGAAAATTCAAAATTGTATTTTTAATGTGGGACTACTTTTTTAGGCGGATGAACTTCTGATGCATTGCTGATGTAGTTCCGGTGAAGTTTGTGTCATGTAAAAAGTGCTTTATGGAAAGTCTCTTCCTGTATCATGCCAAAGTTATAGAGTTTACTGGGTTAACAAGGTCATAGCATTAGTTTACAGACTGGATATACAGTAACTTTACACAGATGAGGATTGTAAACAATTCTATCACAGTAGTCTCATGCCAACATGTATCTATACTTTTGTATATTTTTAAGGTTTGCTTTCGTTGCTGTGTAAATCACTCTATAGACTTCCATTGTAAGTGCATTACCGTAAACGAGTTAAGTTTGAGTTGTTTATTTCCATCCTTGCATCACAGTTTACAGGGAACTGAATTAAAGTGAATTAAAAACAAAGATTAGTACTTTCTACAATGAATATAATAAATTGTGAACTTGAAAATATTAAGTAAATTCTATATTTGTACTCAATTCAAATATGTACAAATTAATGTTCTGGCTTATAAGTAAATATTATTTATGATTGTTTGTTATCTTTTCAATTCGTCATCATGTATCAATCCTAATGTATAAAAACCTTGTTCTATTTTTTCGCTAATTTGAGTAAATTTCTCAAGGAAAATAAAATAAGTACATTTTATTTAACTTCTCGAAGCTGGTGTACCCAGCATGAATGTGCTTGCATGGTTTCACTATTTGCAATTTTATTTGCACAATTTTTATTGTTGATTTTGTTGTTACATTTTGTAACTTCTTGTTTTGTGAAGTCTGAAGTTCATTTTCTACTCCAAATAACCTGTTCATGATCAAAAAAATTATCTGTTGATTGTTACCTTCACCGTGTTTTGTGCACCAAGTGTTGAGGTCTGCATGCGCATCTCTGTATCTTGGCTCTAACATGCAAGGGGATGTTGACGAATAGACTACATACTATAGCATGCATTAAGCTTGCTTGTAATACACTTTCATATGTCAAGTGGTACGTACAGTACATTATTATTATACATGTGTTTATAAGGAAAGTTCAAAATGTGAAATGTTCAAATAAAATGTACATTTCAATTTTACTATGTATATGTCAGTACCATGTATGCAATTTGTAACTAAAAGTTACTATATTAATTGAAATGTTTAAGTTAAATTTACTTACTTTAATCACTCCATAGACTTCTATTGTAAGTGCATTACAGTCATGAAGTTGTGTCATAAAATAGATTTTACTTTATTTTATATCATTAAAATTTACTTTGAAAAACTGTGTACAAAACCTTAAGAAAATTAAGTACATTTTATTAGTCTTTTTTTCAGTGCACTTTTTATAAAACACACTTTCCATTCATTTTTTTCAAACAAAGAAATTAGTCAAAATTATTTTCTGTGCTAATAGATGCTGTATTTAACCTGGAACATTTATTTAATGCTGATTGGCTTCCAGTAGGGGATGTGCATATGTCAGGTAATTAAAATGGTGCTTCTGTGAAAACATTTTCATAACTGCACTATAAATGACCTTGCCCCCTAGTGATAACAACGCTGACCCAGATATAAAGGTGTGATGTGTAGTCCTATCCAGTAAACAAATGTGTGGATCTCTCCCAGCCTCACCACACATACAGTAAATGTACTTCAAAAACTCGTGGGCATACACACGACACACAGATCACATGGACCATCAATGGGCTGCCCAAGAAATCTCTTATTGTAATCTGTCAGTGCTGAGTGCATCCTTTTATTTTGCTGTATTAGTTTTTTGTTTGTTGTCATTGTTTTGTTTTTTTGCTCAAACATAATCTTTATAGATCCCAAAATATATTTTTTGCTGGAAACATTTCTTGCAGGATTTTAAAGTAACAATTCAGAGGTGAAACTGAAATAAATGGCAGATCAAATATTTTGAGTTTTCACTGCCGAGCTGTTTTCAAAATATTTTTTCAAATTTGAAATGAAATGGTTTGATGAGTTCTTTTTTCTTTCCTGTTTTGACATATTTCTTATTGAAACAGTAAGTTAGGGGTTATCCTTTTTTTAAAATTGCCAATAGATTTCAACAGTCCAGGTCCGGAAGTAGAAATCCTATTCAGTTTTTACATAGGCAAATACATTTTTAATGATAATTTATAAACCTTTAAAGACCGACCTACAGTGAGCTCCAGGGTTTTTAATCAATGGTATATGCTTAAGTCTACATTATTTCAACTTATTTTTTTAGAAATCGTGGTTAATAGCGGAATTCCTGGTGAAGAATGATCCACCAATCAGAGAATTACCAGCCAACAAAGTGCACCAAAAAAGCTCTGTAGCGACCGCCCACTGAAATGACATACTGTGAAATTAAAATATAGTTTTTCTATACTTAAAATCAACAACTTTAAATTAATGGTTTTATACTTTTTATAGTTTTGGTTACGTCATTCTCAGTGCAGCCCGCCCCCCGCTGTAGTGATACTAGGGGTTCGATCTTGAGAACCCCAATCACCTTTGCTTAAAATAGAAAAGGTCAATGAAAATTGGCGAGTGGAATTTGCATGCCACTCTGTGCCCCGGACATACGGGTATAAAAGGAGATGTTGTGCATCACTCATTCAGATTTATGCTGAGGAGCCGTTAGAGTGTCCCGGCCATGTCAGCGGCCGGTTCAGTGCCGCGGCAGGAGGGACACCCTCCATCAGGGAACAGAGGTTACATCAGTAACCAAGACGTTCCCTGTCTGTCACTCACTCGACGTTGTGTCGATGTAGTGACACTAGGGCTTCCTATAGGAAACGCCACAGGTGCTGAACAATTTCACGAGGTACGGAAGAGTGGACACGGGCAAGCTTCTGCGTGCCTCGCAGCAAGCGCTAAACCACGTCGTGACCTTCCGGCAAGTTAGGTAAGGCGTCTCCCTAGTCCCATTAAGGGGGGTGGAGGCACTTACAGGCGGTGTCTTTACTGATTGCTGTTAAGCAATGTCCCACCGAGCACTTTTACAGAATAGCGCTGGGAAGTGCTCTTCCCTCTCCAGGAAGGAGAGCACTATGGAGACCACATCTTGCCAAAGGGAGTTAGCATGTGGAGAATACATCATATGGATAGAGAGGGTCACAGCACAGTGGCCGAGGCAGAGAAAGTTCTGATGAGGGGAAACACAGGGTTCACCTAAGGGGAACTGAACAGTTGAAACTCATCATACGGGATTACCAAGGGGGAATCACCACACATGGAGCACTGAGCACGAGCACACAGGCTCACCTGAAAAGGGGAATACCACGAGTACTGGGCCTGGTGGCGTCACTCCTCTGCCAAGTTCATCACCTGAACAGTGCTAAAGAATTAAAGTCCGGAGTTCGCCGGAACAGGGAACTGTTGTGGACAGAAAGCGCACATTATCACCTTTGAAAAAGGGGAAAGGTGCAATGCAAGCAGTACAGCCAACTGGACGCCCGGTCTACCTGCTGTTACCGTATAACACTCGGGTCGAAACCGGGTTTATGCGTAGGATATAAAACCTCGCAAAGGTATTGGGTGTAGCCCAACCCACAGCTCTGCATATGTCTGCAAGAGAGGCCCCCGTTGCCAGTGCCCAGGAGGACGCAACACCTCTAGTGGAGTGCGCCCAGACATCCAAGGGGCACGGCAAGTCCTGATACTGGTATGCAAGAAAAATGGCATCCACAATCCAATGGAATAATCTCTGCTTGAAGACAGCTTTCCCCTTCTGCTGTCCTCCAAAACAGACAAAGAGCTGCTCCGAGCTCTAAAGCTCTGCGTGTGGCCCAGATAGATGCGCAGAGCGTAAACTGGACACAGCAATGACAAGGCCGGGTCTTCCTCCTCTGAAGGGAGCACTTGCAGGTTCACCACCTGGTCCCGAAAAGGAGTGGTGAGAACGTTGGGCACGTATCCAGGCCGGGGTCTCAAGATCACATGAGAGTGTGCTGGCCCGAACTCCAGGCATTTGCTGGTAACAGAGAGTGCCTGCAGATCCCCCATCCTCTTGATGGAAGTGAGCGCCACCAGGAGGGCCGTCTTCAGGGACAGAGTGCTGAGCTCGGCCTGCTCCAGGGGCTCAAAGGGGGCTCTCTGTAGGGCAGGTAGGACCCTGGCCTGAGTGATTGTGTCTACCACCGCTGGTGGAAGACCTGCTAGGTCTTCTGCGTCCCATCCAGGAGCCAGACATGGAGATTACAGCAGTCTGGCCACGGGTGCTGGAGCGTGCCCTGCCACTGAGTGAGAAGATCCTGCCTCAGGGGAATGTGCCAGGGAGGTGCAACTGTCAGGAGCATCAGATCCGAGAACCAAGCCCGGTTGGGCCAGTAAGGCGCAACGAACAGGACTTGCTGCTCGTTCTCCCTGACTTTGCACAGAGTCTGTGCAATGAGGCTCACAGGAGGAAACGCATACTTGCGTAGCCCCCGAGGCCAGCTGTGTGCCAAGGCATCCATGCCGAGGGGGGCCTCGGACAGGGAGTACCACAGGGGGTAGTGAGAGGAGTCTTGGGAGGCGAACAGGTCTACCTGCACCTCCCCGAATCTCTCCCAAATCAGCTGGTCTCCACTCCCCACGGAGTGTTACCTGCCGTGAGAGTGCGTCCGCTGCTCGGTTGAGGATGCCCGGAAGGTGAGTGGCCCACAGAGACTTCAAGGTCTGCTGACTCCAAAGGAGGAGGCGGTGGGCGAGTTGCGACATATGCGTACGCCGCCTTGGTGGTTTATGTATGCTATGGTCGCTGTGTTGTCGGTTCAAACCAATACATGCTTGCCCTGAATCAACGGCCAGAGCCTCCTCAGGGCCAGCAATACTGCCAGTAACTCTAAGCAGTTGATGTGCCCATTGCACACGGTGCCCCAGCCCAAGTTCGAGGTGTCCGTCGTGACCACGACGCACCTTGAGGCCTGCTCTAGGGGAACACCTGCCCGTAGAAATGGCAGGTCCGACCAACGGCTGAAAGTCTGATGGCACTGTGGTGTGATGGTCACACGCCAGGTGCCGTAGCGCCATGCCCACCTCGGGACTCGAGTCTGTAGCCAGTGCTGAAGCGGTCTCATATGCATCAACCCGAGGGGGAGAACCACCGCCAAGGATGCCATATGCCCCAGGAGCCTCTGAAATTGTTTCATTGGTGCTGCTACCTGCTGCCTGAAGGTCTTCAGGCAGGTCAGCATTGACTGAGCACATTCGGTCGTAAGATGGGCCCTGAGAGTGACCGAGTCCAACTCCATACCGAGAAAAGAGATGCTCTGCACAGGAGAGAGCTTGCTCTTCACTCAGCTGATCTGAAGCCCGAGTCAGTCGAGGTGCTGAAGCACGAGGTCCCTGTGCACACACAGTATATCTCACGAGTGAGCTAGGAGTAGCCAGTCATCGAGATAATTGAGAATGCGAATGCCCTTCTCCCTCAGACAGTAATTACATAAGTTAAATGCAAGTTAAATCAAAGCATCCCAAAGAATTCCTATAATCCGTAGCATACATTGTCTCATGGAAAGTGAACCTGCCTGGGCAGAATTATGCATTTTCCATTTATTATGAATAGGCCTACTATGTTGCAAGAAGAGACAGAGATTATTTTTGTTCGACTTTAATGTGATTTTATCATTTGAAGATCTATGTATTGTGCTATTTAGGCTCATAGCTCACTGTGCACTTTATTCCCTGCTAATCTGAGATCCATGGCAATAAACTTTCTTTATTCCTGAGTCCCGACTCCTGACAAATAACAGAATAACCATTCGTGAACTCTCGTGGTTAACCAAATATTACAAAAGGTTACCATGCACATATTTAGGGTATTAAGGCACCTTTCTCTTTATCATTAAATATTAAATGGATGCAGGACTTAAACATTTTAAAGTCCTCTATACTGTTGCGTGAATTCTGTCGCTTATATGAATTTAAACCATCAGCTTTGTACACAGCCAGGGTAAAATGCACCTTATCTTTGTGTTTGGGAGCGTTTTGTAAATCAGACGCTGTGAGACACAGATTCACTCGAGTACCTGTGCTAAGTGGTATAGCAAGTGATATTTTACATAAGGCTGACATTTATGTCAATTTATAATAGGTATCTCAAAATAAATAACTGATTTAGACCTCGGGGCCCTTTGGGTTTAGAGGCCCCTGGGCAACAGCCCAGTCGGCCTGGTGGTTAATCCGTTCTTGCTTGTACCTTTGTCTTTTTGTCTGATTTTCAAATACTTTTTTGCTTCATATCAAAATTTGTAATTTTTTGATTCACCTGTTGGTTGGTTTGGTTCGTGACTTAGAATTCTTTTATTAAGAATTTTAAGAAAAGCTTATGGAAAAATGAATGGGAAAAATACTTCTGGAACCCAGATGGCTCAAAAAGTGGGTGGGCACTGTTGCGCTCTATAGCGCATGCTCAGACATACGCATGTGTGCGTTTAAACAGCTGGCTGTAGTTTAACAATGCGCGGTTACGGAATTGAGTCAGTGTTCGGTACCAAGGATCCCTAAAATAGCTTGGTACTTTTAACAGGTGGCTGTAAAATATTAAACTGAGCAGATATTTTGTGGCACCACTAGCCAGACCTGGTGGGGGTTGTTCACTGTGTCACAGTCTTTGCTCAGTACATAGATTTTGCTTGGTACATTATCTTTTCTCAGTACATTTTCCTGCTTTATGTCCTTTGCTGATCACAGGCCTGCTTGTGCATGGCTATTCGGTTGCTAGGATATTCTGGGATGATTGCTAAGTGGATTCTTACTAACCCCAGGTCAAAAGAGTGCACTTCTTAAGTAAATATGATACTTTGGTCCTGAGATATGGCTCGGGTCCCTCATTCAATGTAAGTTTAGATTATTTTTGTATTTTTGTATTAATTTTTATTTATTTTTATTTATTTATTTATTTATTTTTCTTGTTCTATTATCCATCTGGTAAAAAATTGTTTTAAGTCTGATTGCTTAGAAATGTAATAACAAACCTCTCCTCCACATGACGCTCTATTTGAGGTACATTTACAGTATGTCTGTAGCACAAATGATGCGGGATGAGTGAAGCACTGAAGTGTAATACTTAGTGTTAGAGGTTGGTTGAAATCCCTAAACCCAAGTATGAGCCATAATAATTGTGATTCTTGCCCAAGCAAGCACCACTAATAACACTTAATCTCTAATAACACAGTAGCTGAAATATGTTAACCTCTGCAGATATAGTTATAAAAGACATGCAGCTCAACACAAACACGACAAACACACATTGTCTTTCTGATTGCTTTGCTGCCTGACTACATCAGCCTCCAACCCCCCCCCCCCCCCCCCGTCCGTCCGTCCGTCTAAGTGCCCATCAGAACTGCTGTATAGGGAGCACATCTGCCTCACAACCTCTGAATAAAATATTTCCCTGCAAGCGCAGAGAAGAATAACAGGCCTTTTTGGGTCACAGTCCCTGTTCTGCTTTTCTAAGAGGCTGAGATTTTTCCAGGCTCCCGAAAGCTCTCTATTACTTTTTTCTTTGTTATTAGACTTTAAAACCCACACACTCATGAATTGTTAACTAAATGTTATGTTTATTTTGGAATTTTTTCCAGGAGGTCATTCAGCCAACAGAATCCACTAAAAGAGCAAGTGCCTTGCTTCTTGGACAGTTTATACAATCACAAACAATTGAGATGCTCATTTATAGTTGATTTATGATGGTGTCCTAGTTCACAGTAAAAGACAGCTCTGACGTAAGGGTGTGTGTGTGTGTGTGTGTGTGTGTGTGTGTGTGTGTGTGTGTGTGTGTGTACACAGTATATATTATGACAGTTTACATAAAAATTCAATAAAAGAACATCCCATCATATTCACCAAGAATCTTAGGGGGTATTTACGTTTGATCACTTCATGAGTTTTTACTGATCGCATAGCTAGATCGTCTTGATCGTTTGGATTGCTTTCTGATTGATTATGTTCATTTCATTTACACTTGGCCACATAAATGTGCTTCCAAGAAAATGATTACAATTTGGACTACTATTCCAGCACTATATGAAAATATAATGTTAATTTCCATGATAATGCTAATGCTGGACAGCTAAATGTTGCTAATAATAATTATTATAATTATATAATCAGTACAAGTACAATAATGATCTAACACCTTCTGTACTTAGACCCCTAAAAACGTGCCATGAGACACCTGCTTTCTGCTCAGGTGCACCATTGCACTGCGTCTTGCTTTTTTAGCACAAATTTGTGTTTAGTCTCTAAGTCTTTTAGAAATGCTTTAGCCAATAGTTACATGAATGCTAGTACACATCCTCAAAAACTAAAAAATTAAAAAATGCTTCTCTCAAAATCAGCAGAATTGAACGTTTTGATGTTGTTTTTGCAAACCAGACCCCCCTAGGCAATAAGGGTACACTTGTTTTGTTGATCACGTTTCTGTGTGGACCCTGAGGTGCCCCTGTATGCATTAATTAGGGTAAGGATCATAGCTGATACTGCTACAACAGTAACATCTGCCACAGGGAATCTAATTGTTTCTAAATAGGGCTAAAGACATGCAAACATTACAGGAAAAAAATAAAAAATACTCACAGGTCATACAATAATTCACAGTTTTGTAATTTGATATATAAATATATCAAGGTAAAGAAAGCACTTTGTCAGGTGATCAAATATAACACATTATACAACATGACAGTACAAAAGCTCAAGCAAACAAAACAAAATAAAACAAAATAAACCTTTGCCCACATCCTGTTAAGATGACAGTGTGATTAGCAGGAAGTTCCTTAAATTGCACAGACATTGTTTCTATTGCCCTGTAACTCCAATAACACAAGGTCAGTTTCTAGGGTTATGGTTTGTTTGATGAAGAGCTCATAACGAGCAAAGAATGTTTCAAACTATTGCGAAACCAGCAATTTAACACATAAAACTGACACTCGGTGCTTGCACTACAGTTATGTGTAACGTACACTGTGGAAACCAAAAGCTGTCAGCAAACAAGTAGAATTAGTGCTGAATGTAGCTCTCTGAATATGTTGCATACTGAATTCCCAAGAGGCTGAAAAACTGCCAAATCTATGCACAGAAATTGATGCTTGTTTTCAAAGACATTTTCATCCATTGCCTCATCTTGTCACATCAGTTTGGTTAAGAAACAAAGCTCACTCTCCCTTCAGTTTCACTTCATCTTTATGGATTCCATAAACACATTCCACTTTTATAACGCACAAACAGAACTCAGGTTGGCACCATCTGTCTGGCTTTGCATATTGCTTTTGAGCCCCAAGACAAGTGTGAGACAGTATTTCTTAACTAATGCTGTCATCAAATACAGGAAACAGGGAAAAAAACGTATGAGATGTGAACATGTCTCATATACCAGACAGCCACCATTATGTGTGACTCCAAAATGCCATAACATTTTTTCTTCTAGGAAGAAGATATTTCATATGAAAGGAGCAGTTCACCCAAAAATGAAAGTTGTGTAATCATTTACTTTCTACCAAACCAGACTCTTTACTCTTACTTTATTTTGTGTAATGCAAGTGAATGGCGACTGAGGTTAACATACTGTCTAAAAACATATTTTGTGTTCCACGGAGGATAAAAGTCATTCAGGTTTGGAACAACATGAGGGTGAGTAAATAATGTTTTGTTTTTGTTTGTTTTTTTGGTTGAACTACTAGGACTTTTTGATCTGGCAAATGACCTTAAAGCTATGGTGTGTAATTTCTGTGACACTAGAGGCACGAAATGGGATTGCAAAAATAATGACTGTGTTCATACAGGTTTTTCAAACACTACCCCCATCTGCCATTGGCCAGAAAACAGATAGTCCTGCCCCAAACTCAAGTTATTGGTTGAGCCAATGTTAGGCCGTTCATACAAACAGAGCAACGTTGAAAGCACCATAATGTTCATGCTTTGGAAAATCAACCAACTAATGGCTTTCTTATAGTTTTTACTTCTCATTCAGCTGGGTTAGGAGTATTTTAACATAATTAAAGCAGCTTTAATAAGCCAAATTAATTCATATACCCAAATGGATCCAAACGCATATGCAAGGTGCATTTTGTCTAAAATATTGGCTTGTGTTGTCAATTATTTAGAGTTCTGCAACCTAGAAATGCAGATCTAAGGGACACGTTACTGAGTAGTGATACAAATTGGGTGTGATTTGCAGCAGTTGTTTTGCCCAAATGGATGAAGAAATTGGATCCAAACAAAACTGGGCCAGATCCAGATGTCATTATCTGTTTTCTTTTTTGGAACTTGGAACCAAATTGCCATGCACCAAACTCTGGATCCCATGACAGATGGAGTTAAGGCTTTTAACAGAAACAGTTCTATCAACAGCTAGATTTTCTAATGTGCCAACTAACAAACAAATGGGAAAAATGTTTGAATTCCACTATTCAATGTTCTGTTTTACACAGAAACAACAACCCGGTCTCATGACAAGTCCTAATAATAGTGCGAGATGGTAAAGTCGCAAAAGCTAGCTACCTCATATAAAAACATACAAGTTTTACTCCCATTGTGAAAAACAAAAACAAAAAAACAACAAACCATCAATTCATCTTCTATAGCCGCTTGTCCTATATAGGGTCGCAGTAGCATGGGCCAAAGACAGGGAAACACCCTGGACAGGTGGCCAGTCCATTATAGGGCTAACACACAGACATACACATTCACACTCTCACCTACAAGCAGTTTAGAGTCTCTTATTCATTTATGCATGCTTTTGGACTGTGGGGGAAACTGGAGCAAACCTACGTGAACACGGGGAGAACATACAATCTCCACACAGAAATGCCAGGACTCAAACTGGGGACCTTCTTGCTGTGAGCGACAGTGCTACCCACTGAGTTGCACTTTATTAAAATGTTTCCTAAGTTAAACTGCTAACCCAAACCCTAAACCAAACAATGATTTTAATAAGAATATTTAGATTATTGACATATATCAGTCATTAGCATTGAATAAATAAATAATGAATGAGTAGCCAAATTTTTTCACAGATGTTTTCGTTCTTAAAATACAGTGTTGGGTTGGAGGGTAGCTAGCTCAAATTTGGTGTATGTGTTTTATTGATTTTAAATTCTCTTTGTTTATTGGTGGGTCTCTATGAGAATAAAAGTTGTGCCTTTTCGTACAAGTCAAGTCATTTGTTATATTTCGATTTCGACATCTCGTGTGAATTATAATCAATTAAGAGTCATCATTAGACTATGTTGGAAACAACCACATTATTAAATTAGCTTATTACACTTTAACAACTGAATTAATATATAATTGAACAAAATTACAAAAATTATGTGTCTGATATAAAAACAGGTGCCATAAAATGTAAACAATAAAGACAATACAGGCCCTGTATATATATATGTATATATATATATATATATATATATATATATATATATATATATATATATATATATATATATATATAGGTGTATGGTAATATTAATATTGTTAATAATTGTATACATATATATAGAGAGAGAGAGAGAGAGAGAGAGAGAGAGAGAGAGAGAATTATTACCAATATTAATATTACCATACTCGCACACCATGATAATACCATACTATATGAATATGATAATCATTCAGTACCATGGTATTTACCAAAGTACCATGGTATTATCATCAGATAATGTATTGTACCATGGTACTTTTATATAAGGGTCTGTATTGACTTTCTTGTCCATGTCCAATAAACATGTTATTACTATGGTATATGAGCCAAAAAATAAATAAATAAATAAATAAAAATAAAAGAATCATAGTATTACCAGGTTACCATGTCCCAAAACAATACCACAAAAATTAAATAAATTAATAAATCAATCAATAAAAACATTGCAATACCATGGTACTTTTATGTAACTCACTTTTGATTTCAGTAGACACAGAATAAACCACAAAATGGTCAATATGAATGAGGAAAAAGTACAAACTAATAAATATGATGATTTCTTGAAATACATGAGAGCTACAGTACAACATTTGGCAGGCACAATCAGACTCCATCCATTTGGAGTGTTTTACTGTAAGTTATGGCACACATGAATGAACAGCTTCTATCCCTACACTGATGAAAGTGTCATTGTTGTCTGGTGTAGTTATATATTGGAGCAAAAAGAAATATCTAAAATTTCTTGTCTCTCCCCACAAAGTATTCCTTTCATGACACATGATGCGACATCAAACCACTGGCCAGTAGTTTCAAAGCCTCTTATTTCTGAGCAACTGCACATGGCTAATGTAACCCTAAGTACATGCACTTTACCTGATAATGACATGTCTTAGGTTGCAATACATCAATCATATTTCATTCTTCATCATCTTATGTCACTCTCTTCAGAGTTATTGAACTGTATGCCCTTAAATCTTTGCGGTATGACATACAATATATAGTTTTGCGCTGCATGCTGCATTTGAAAGGCCTCCTGTATGAATCACGTTGTAACGAATGAGGCTGGTATTCATTCAGCCAACCACCAGAGGGAGCCCTCTCCCGAATACTAACTTTGAACCATTTCTTCTATGGTGGCTTCCTATTTACACTATATAAATAGCCATGCCTTTCCATTGTTACTTTGCGAAGTATTGCCAGTTTCATTGCCTTACAAAGCGTTTTTCCCCATTGCCTGTTTCGGTTCCTGGAGGGCCACAGTCCAGCAGAGTATAACTCCAACCCTATTTAAACACACCTGAAGCAGCTAATCAAGGTCTTTAGGAGTGCTTGAAGATTACAAGGAGGCATTTTGGAGCAGGGCTGGAACTAAACTCTGCAGGGCTGCGGCCCTCCAGGAACTGAGTTTGACACCCCTGGATTACTTGATAACGACTACTTTGCCTGCTTCAACGATTACGTCTCAGCCCTGTGTTTTGGATTTGTTTGCTGTGTTTAATAAACTTCCTGCATAAGGATTCTACCTTTGCCTCCATGTCAAGTCCCTCACACACGTCATTTGTCTTGTATTGTGTTTAATGTACTATTATCATCAATCCTGGTTGGCTGTATTCCTATTCACTCTTTTATAATTAGATCTTTTTAAACTGTAACCACAATCTAATCAGTTTAAATTGTATTTTGAAATTGTATTAATTACAGACAGGCTTTTATTTCAAGCAACTGTGCCATAAACACAGATCTACAGAAGTGGTTTTAAAGGGATAGTTCACCCATAAGTGAAAAGCCATTTTACACCCTCATGTTGTTCCTTTAATATTTCCTCTGCTGATAAAAATGTACTAAAGAGTCAAAACTGTCAGGGTACCTCGATTTCTTTGTCTTTTAATTTATTTAATTTAAACTTTCTTGTATTCTCTCTTTGTTTAGTTTTACGTCAACAATCTTGGCAAAACACAGTGTAGTCCTTGTGGGAAAAGGTAATACACAAACATTTACAGGCAATTCCCATGTTTCTGGTGCAGGGTTAAATTCTGTGACAAGAAACAATTTGTAAGCTTCTCACAAAGATTTGGCAACATATATTACTGTACATAAACAACATTTCTCCTCTAGATCTCGCTGTGTAAACAACTGTGAAAAAGTTATTCAGTCAATAATTTATCTGTTAAGAGGAGTACCTTGTTAACACTTGAGATTTCACAGGAACTCAATCCCTCCAGTTAACGTTACTTACCATGAGTTTCATCATTCATGGTTGAAGAGCCACTTAAAGACACTGAATGTCTTTTTCAATTACCACATCAGGTCAAAAAAGAGATACAAAACCGACAATGCCAGATCATAGCATATGCTCAAAGGCTTGTGGAGTTAGATTCTCCGTCAAAGACAGCCATGTTTTTAAAGATCTTAAAATAGACAGACTGAGTCATAGGAAAAGCAAGGTGAGTGTCCTGTCTCTTGTTGTCTCAAAGCAGGAATTCACACACACACACACACTGATGGATTTCCAATATCAGTCAAGCCTCGTAGTGACAACTACCCACAAGCCCTTATGTTTTTCCTCTGGAGACTCAGATATGTACAGAACATCTGCTTTAAGGTGTCTGAAAACTTCTTCAGAACACTCACAGGTGAAGGGAAAATAGCACATTAACATTGTGGCCTTCATGTGAACTTTCAGGTTAGTTTCTAAGCTCTGTGAACAACAGGAACTCAAAAGTTTTAGAACATGACAGTAGCTTTGTCCAATGACAAATGTGAAGGAGGCAGGATTTCAGAAGTGTGAAGATTTGCACTTTTCTTCCATGATGCGCAACCTATGATGAGAATATTAACAGCCTTTTGGAAGCGGTGGCCAAGATATTTGAGAGCATTCACATAATCACACCTCAGCCCTCTATGACAGCAAAAATAAGATGATTGCTTTGAATTTATAGATAGAAATAGCATAGAGAGAGCAAATAGAAATAGCATAGCATGAGATGTTTAGCTCAAAACCTGAGTGACCTGGTCCTATATTTCTCTAAAATCAAATTATATTTAGCAAAAAGAAAATTAAGCCTATTTAGGGCCATTGAGATTTTTTACATTGTGACATTAATTTCATGACAGTCATTCCCATTTAACAGCTCAATTCTCATTACCGTAACATGAATGTTTTTTTATTTTTTTTTTTTAATGTAAAATATTTCTATTGTAGTAGTACTCCCTTGGTACTGCCTTTAATTTTCACTTAATTTTAAAAATCATTGTACAACAGCATCTTTTTTTTTTTTTTTACTGTAATACAGTACAAAAATGACTTTAACGGTAATGAGAATCAACATTTAAAACAATGAAAATAGCAAAAGTACATTGTCCTGAAGTGTTACAGTAATTAGGGGTAAAATGTGCTTAAATGTCCTTAAAATAATGTCACAATGCAAAAATCTTAATGGTCCTAAATGTTGGCTTAATTTTCTTTATACAAAATATAGTTTCATACATTAAATGTAATTTTACATTATTTGGGGTTATATGCGATCAGAACATTTCCTTGACAGGTTTTGTGAGAATCACCCATTAATTGAATAATTCTTAAAGGGATATTCTGGGTTCAAGTTAAGCTCAATCAACAGAATTTGTGCCATAATGTTGATTACCACAAAAATGAATTTGGACTCATTACTCCTTTTCTTTAAAAAAAAAAGCAAAAAATCTGGGTTCCAGTGAGGCACTTACAATGGAAGTGAATGGGGCCAATCTGTAAACATTAAAATACTCATTGTTTCAAAAGTATAGACACAATACATAAACAAAATGCGTGTTAACTTGATTTTAATGTGTTAAAATCACTTACTAACCAATTTTACAACTTTGTTGCCATGACTACGTAATGCTGTAAACTCTAAAATTACTGCAAAAACGTGGTTGTAAACAACTTTACAGCTCAAATTATACACAAGGTTTAACAGAAGAATTTAATGTATGTGCTTTTATAAAATTATATGCTTCACATTTCTGCCTATAAACCCTCCAAACATTGGCCCCATTCACTTCCATTGTAAGTGACTTGCTGTAACCCCGATTTTTGCTTTTTTAAAACAAAAGGATGGATGAGTTTAATTTATTTTTTGTGGTAAGCAACATTATGCCACAAATGCTGTTGTTTGATCTTAACTTGTGTTGAACCTGGAATATTCCTTTAAGGACATTTTCCCACAAACTGAGTGACTGTGCAATTTGCACAAATTTTTATTCCTTAAATATGTTTCACAGAAGTGCATTTGTTGGTTAAAAATGAAACATTTACAAATCCAAATTGCTTCACTTTGGATTTTAGTAGGGGTAATCTTTAGGGAAACCAGGCTTAAAGGAATATTCTGGTTTAAATAATAAGCTCTATGGACAGCATCTGTGACATTCTATCGATAACCATAGAAAATATTTTCGAATTGTCCTTTTGTTTCTAAACAAAAAAACATGTACAATAAGTTGTATGTTTGCCCCATAGACTTCCATTGTAAAAGCATACAGTAACTAGCTGGATTTCTATCCAAATGTTTCTCATTTTTAAGAAAATCTGAATAAATCATTGCTCGTTTTTATTCACTATGCCATGCACTTCCTCTTGACAGAGCCCTCCTTGTCATATGAGTGTTTCATATGAGTGTAATATCTCATATAATGAGGGCTGAAATTTATACTATGCCCATACCCCGCCAGCCTCCGTAAACCTGGGAGCGCCTGTGCTCAAAACTGTTCTGGAGGATTGTGAGGACCCACTTTAAAGACCAGCCGTGGGTTAAACATTTTCGAATGTCAAGGTCTATGTTCGAAGAATTGTGTGCCAAGGTCAGACTTTTGGTTTGGCCAGTCATATCAAGCTATTGCACAACCAAAACACGTGCACAAATGGTCAAAACCCATAATCGTTTTGCGTTTAAACTGTTTCCATCACCTTATTGCACATTTCGACTTTTGCAAAACCTTTGAGAGTTTTTGACTCAAGACAATTTTGAGAGTTTATGCGCATATCAAGCATTTCCATTCAGGTTTTCTTAAGCGCAGATTTACAATTCGCATGAAAATAGTTGGATGGAAACCCAGCAGCAGTTATTATTTTCCGGCACAGATCCTGTAAACCTGTTTTACCCAGAATATTCCTTATTATAACATGCCATCCTAAACAAAACAAAAAAATGGTTGAACAACTACTGACCAAAAGTGTCTTGATTAAATACACTAAAATATCAGTGTTTTGAAGAAGTATGAAGTTTTGGTCTTGTCTTTTGCAAACTAGTGTTCACACTGTCCTTTAAAAGCCAGCAAGTGTACATACAGTGTTGCACATTTTTCTCCATTATACTGGCCTTTAAGTCTTGGTTGCTGACATTGATTCAGTCATGTGTGAATTGTGTGTCATTTGACTGCAACCATATTTATGCCAATCCACATCCTTTGTGAGGAATATCACACTATTTTTACTTCAAACCTTCAATGCCTCATGAACACCTACAGCTGACAGTCGTCGATTTATGTTTCGGTACCGGCACCGAAGCAAGTCCCTGTATGTTGAGCGCAGGTCACGGTTGAAAAAAGCATAAATGAAGGGATTCATGAGTGAGTTTGCATAGCCGAACCACAGCAGTGTCCTCTCCAACCAAATTGGTATGCAGCTACACTTGACCCCACATATGAAGGGTCTGGCTGTAGAGAGAATGAAAAACGGTAGCCAACAAATGGTGAATACTCCAACTATCACCCCCAACGTCGTAGCTGCCTTTTGTTCTCGCTTAAAGATGGAGATATTCTGGCGTTCGCGGCTTAGCAGACGAGAAAGAGCTGCGCACTCCTCAGCTACGCCTGGTTGGGGTTTCAGGCCTTGCATTCTCAACGCCTCACTGGCCACTGTTTCCAGACGATCACGGCGAGAGAGATCGGTAAAGCGATGTTTGGCTCCACTCTTCCGGGCGGCTTTGAAGATCTTGTAGTACATGAAGAGCATGACGATCATGGGGATGTAGAAGGCCACAGCAGTTGAGTAGATGGTGTAACTAAAGTCCTGGCTGATCAGACAAACACCAGCGGTGTTGACGTTCTTAGCCCATCCGCAAAATGGCGGCAGTGTGATAGAGGCAGACACAAGCCACACACCAAAGATCATCTTCGCCATCAGTTGGCCGTTTTGACGTGCAGGGTAGGTCAAAGGGCGGGTGATGCCGAGGTACCTGCGAAAAATAAATCGGACAGTTAGATTAGACATTAGATGAGTTTTAAAAAAAAGTTCAGACTTGAGTTATAAATAAACTAAATCATTGCTATGTTTCAGAAGGAAAACGCTGGCCCAAAATTACACAAGTTTTGGTTTGAAGTGTTTAACTTTAACTAGGATCTACAATTTTGACCTATTTCCTGATCCTTTGATTGTCATCCTATATTGGTCATACTTAGAGATCTACAGTCATCACCAAATTCAGACAATCCAATATGAATACAGCATACTGGCCAAAAAGACAATCTTAATGGTCTGGAACAATGACAATCATGAGCGCTCACGGTAATGCTGATACTAAACAGTCAAATACACTTCAAAATTCCTTCTTGGTGAGGTATTAATGTAAACACAAAAGTGAACGTAAACAGCAGGACATGAAAATTTTTATAAAAATATCAGAGCTGTGTATTAGGGCTTGCAGTGTAAATGCAGCCCAATAAACCTGCCACTGTCTATTGTGTCATTAATATTAATCAAACAAGATTAACAAGAAAAAGAGAAACCTCCTCGTAGCTTTTGGCAGAATAACTTTAGCAGCTGTAAAAAATTATCTATTATCTCTAATAATCATACAGTGAATACTATACCAGTAATTTAAATAGCTTTAAGTTACAATTCATTCATTTTTTACATTTCTGAAAGTTTGCTTGAATATTTGATACTGCTGTTAAATTGTTTTTTTTTTTTATTTGTTCTTTTTCTTGTAACATGTCTCTTTATTCATATGTTATTTCTACCTGTTTACTTTTGTCTTTAATATTTTAATTACTTGAGAACATGAAACAATGTTAACTTAATTAACAA
Source organism: Myxocyprinus asiaticus (assembly GCF_019703515.2). Classification (NCBI taxonomy): domain Eukaryota; kingdom Metazoa; phylum Chordata; class Actinopteri; order Cypriniformes; family Catostomidae; genus Myxocyprinus; species Myxocyprinus asiaticus. The sequence continues at coordinate 11,658,398 of NC_059346.1, read as the reverse complement.
ATTAGTTAATATTAGTTTTTGTTGTGGTATTAAAATTGGTATCAAGAATTGAGAAATGTCATTGGTTTTGGTAGCGAGTACTGAAATTTTGATATCTTGCCAACCCTACTATTCAGCCATGATTGAATTTAATGTTAAAATTTTCAAATAAAACCACATCATTTGTAACACAAATAATGTAAAAAAAAAAAAAATCAATCAATAAAAACCATGACTGCTAATTGACAGTAATGACTTTTGCCATCATACTTGCTGTTATATAAATCACAAATCTAGCTGCTTTACTAATATACCAAAACCACCCATAATACTCATAACAACAGCTTTGTTAACTCGCCTCCAGCACTTGTTTTCTAGAATTCTGCTCAATAAGACAATGAGTGGTACTTTACAAGATGATTGAGAGACAAATGAATGAAACAAGACATTCAGCATTTTAAAGAAATTAAGTTCACATCAGGGGCATACTACAGCGTGGCAAGAGGGCAGCAGTGCAAACTGTATTTGCCTCAACAGTTCTTGTCTAAACCAATCAGCACCAACTCGAGTTGAGATGATGAGCGGTAGTGCAGAATTAGAGAAAAACACATGGAAAAAGATAAATTATAATATCGCCACTTGTGCTGCTGAGGAAATTGACCTTGATACTGCCACGGCATCCGTTGTGGCTAAACCGAATATTAGAATCACATTTAAAGAGTAGACAGCCCTTGAAGGTTTGATGAAGGCTTCTCAGTGCCATCATCATCTGACCCCGGGTCCCAGGAGACACTTATTGCAAGAACGTGCTTTCCATAAATATCTAAATGTAATCTCTGTACTATTTTCTCTCTTGCTGGGGCCGTACTGAAATTTCAAAGCATAACAAAGCCTGTAAAAAATCCCTTGAGATTAGAATGGAGTCAGTTTAAGACCAGTGAGCTATGATATTGAATGAGAGAGAGACACAGATGGAGGAACTAAATGTGATTTTTAACTAAATATTCATCATGCCAATAATTCAAGAAGTGCTTTTTAATGATAATTCTAGGCTTAGTGGGAATAATTCTTTGCTTCTATTTCTTTTCATTTTTGTTTTTCATTTTTTTTTTAAACCACACATAAATTCTGATTTATGTAATACATTTAGCAAAAGCAAATTAACATTTTCATTTGCTACATGGTCTCCTTTTGCTGTTGTTTGTGTGTGTTTGTGAATTCTAGGCAGCCAGACCTAAACACAGATTTAACTGACTCAGTGTCCTATTAGTTCTGAGTTACCCTTAAAGGTCATAAACGATCACCGTGACATTTTGCCTTACTGTTGTTATCATAGACTCAACATCTTACCATCTCTCTCCATCACGCCAGTAAATTCAAGACAGTAGACTGACAGTAAATAGGACGTAGATTAAGCTCATGAGCAAAACTGATATAAAATTCCTTTATATCCCCAATATGCAGTGAAAGCTCAACCATCCAAATTTGAATCTCTATGGCACCAGCTCTGGCTAAGAATGCATCATCTCCATAGAGTAAATGATTCCAGCTTCCCTCTAAGAGGCTTAGCAGTCAAACAGCCATTGGTTTATGACTCTCTGGGCATTGTGGATGTCTGGGGTCATGTAAATAATGAAGCCAATACCGCTGTAATAACACTAAGGCCATGAGAGGTTGCAAGGCTAGAATAACTTTAATCATAATTCTAGGTCATTTGGAAAATCCAGTCTGACCTTCCGATGTAATCCTTTACAAGAACAACATTTACAATTTTCCACTTTTAAATGAAAAAATATCTTATGGGTGACCGACTTTTTTTTTAATGTAGGGGACACGATACTTTAACGTCAACATGAAGCATTCACAACCCATTTTACTACCTTTATGTGACATATTTCCAAGTGAAGCAGGATATTAATTGAGAAATAAGTAGGGTGGGGCTTGATTTTATCCATCGTAATAGAGTGCAACAGTGCCCGCCCACTTTTTCAGCTGTATGGGTTCCAGAAGTATTTTTCCTATACATTTCTTCCATAGACTTTTTAATGGAGGATTTGATTAAGAGTTGTAAAGCATGAACCAAAACAACTAGCTCCAAGGTAAATAGCAACATTACAGGCAAAAAAAAGTATCTGAAAATCTGACAAAAGACAAAGGTACAAGTCTGTGTACTTCCCGTCTTTCATGAGGGCACAGACAACAATCCCATGAAGCATTGCGAATGACGTTCTCGAATACAAAGTTATGGAAATGTACTCAACAACCTAAAATCAATTGTTTATATAAGTATAAAAACAATATAGTTTATGTTTATTGCTAAATATTCCGATATACACATATACTGTACAGTATAGAAGTAGTTTGAGAGTGCAGGGGGACCGACTCGTTCACGTCTTTCAGAATGCTTCATAGGAGTGGGCGGTTGCTTCCAGGCTTATTTCACGGGCTTTGTTGGCCACGGTTCTCTGACTGGTGAAGCTTTCTGTGCTACACCATGAGAGGAGTAGACTATTTTATTTATATAAATTCCACACCTGCATTCCAATCTATATCTTGATGTAATCCTTCCTCATGATCATGCAGCGTGTTTTCATGAGCTGAATGGGAGGCTAAACAAAAAGTTAAAATATGACGAGACTGCAGTATACCCAACAGTGTGTGCAGCACGTGCATGCCATTTGCGCATCACGAGCCGGCAGCGCTTCACTTTCAGTTAATCGCACAAGTAGAAGCGCCAGCTTTGCTTCGGTCAGGCTGCGCGGATGACAGCCTACATTACGTGTTTCATTTGTTTCTTTTTGCTTTAAGAACAACACGTGATGTAATAAGGAAAACACCACTATTAATCCTTGAGATTTCCAACCCAGCATACAGGTACACCCTCCTTAAACCATGGTCAAATTCAAAATTACATTAAATGATTAAAAGAGAAAACATAAACCCACATCATGGGGTCTATTCAAAATATACAATAATCCTGGAAATAAAGTTTTAGGATTTTGCACGTGCGATTCACCGAAAAGGGCTAAATAGTTGATTGGCTTGTGATGCACGAATGGCTTGCACATTCAGTGCGAGTCTCGTCACACTTTAACATTGTTTAGTCTCCCATTCAGCTGATGAAAACATGCTGCGTGATCACGAGGAAGAATTACATCAAGATGTAGATTGGAATGCAGGTGTGAAATACGTCATATAAATAAAATAGCCTGCTCCTCTCTTGCTGTTGGTTTGCGTGCTAGCGATTACCCCTCTGTGTGATTTTGAAAAATGTGTGACAAAATGTAAAAAGCACTTTCACAAGATGCTCTGTGAAAATTCACATGCAGGATCATGATTATATCATAATGATCGGGTTTTGCACACATTTTTTACTCAAACTATATGCTGATAATATCATTTGTAATGAAAAAAAAAAGATAAAAATAGAAAAATGCAAAAATGGAACCAGGAAGGGAATTGACCAGGAAAATAAAAAATGGCATCCATGTCAAAAAGGTTGCCGACCCATGATATAAGTGGATGGTGTTTAGCATTTTAAAGCTCCAAAAAGCACAGACAATTGTGGTAAAAGCAATCCATATGACTCCAGTGGTTAAATTAATGTCTTCTAAATCAATACGATCTCTTTGGGTGAGAAAAAGATCAATATTTAAATCCTTTTTAATATAATTGTCCAACATGCTTATGTCACACGAGATACAGAGGGAACCGAGTCCCCTCGTGGATGCACATCGGAGAGCGACTGGAAGTAAATAATTATAGTGAAAAAGACTTAAATATTGATCTGTTTCTCACCCAAAGTGATCGTGTCGCTTTAGAAGACATTAATTTAACCACCGGAGTCATATAGATTGCTTTTACTATGATTGTCTGTGCTTTTTGGAGCTTTAAAGTGCTAATCACTATCCACTTGCATTGTATGGACCTACTGAGCTGAGATATTCTTCTGAAAATCTTCATTTGGGTTCAGCAAAAGAAAGTCAAACACATCTGGGATGGCATGAGGGTGAGTAAATGATGAGAGAATTTACATTTTTGGGTGAACTAACCCTTTAAAGGCTATTTTTAACAAAAATGTTGAAATAACGCAGATGGATGGATTCTGCTGAAGCATATACCATCGCTGAACAATCTTGGAGCTCATGGTAGGTCTGTCTTTAAAGGTTTATAAGTTAGCATTGAAAATCAATTAGTCTATGGAAGAAATTAATGGGATTTTTACTTACGGAACCAGACTGTTGCACTCTATTGATTGGAATGTGAAAAGTGGGCATTATATACAAGAATGGAGCCAGAACTGAATGCCAGTAGTGGATTCGTGACAGGTCGGAAGGAGGGGTTGAAAAAAAAAGAGCAATTGGTGATGTCAGAAGAATAAGAAAGTTGTTTCAGAGGTGAAGAAAGTTATTACATTTTGATAGATTACAGAGACATGTTTTCTTCCTTGGAATAACATGCACTGATGAATTGATAAGAAACTTGTACAGTATTAAGAAAGAAAATAGGGCCCATTTCAATTTCATCTTGACTTTAAGGCATGTTCTTGGTGTTATCTATGCTGTAAAACATTTTATGTAGATTCAACTTATTATATTTAGTGCCTTTTTTGCATAGGCTTTTTGAGTTTAACTGACTTTATTGGATCGACAGCATTTGTGGCGTAATATTGATTACCACAAATTAATTATGACTTGCTCCTTTTCTTTAGAAAAAAGCAAAAATCTGGGTTACAGTGAGGCACTTACAATGGAAGTGAATGGGGGCCCATTTTTCAGTTAAAATACTTACTTTTTCAAAAGTATAGCAAAAGTACAGCCACAAGACATAAACAATATGTGTGTTAACATGATTTTAGTGTGATAAAATCGCTTACCTTTTCTGTGTAAAGTTATAGCCAATTTTACAACTTTGTTGCCATGATGATGTAATGTCAACAAACACTAAAATCCTAAAATGACTGTAAAAATGACAATTTAAACAACTTTACAACTCAAATAATACAAGTTTTAACAGAAGAATTAATGAAAGTGCTTTTATAAAATTATAAGCTTCACGTTTCTGCCTTTAAACCCTCCAAAAAATTGGCCCCATTCACTTCCATTGTAAGTAACTTAAAGTAACCTCAATTTTCTTTTTTTTTTTAAGAAAACGAGGGACAATTCAAAATAAATTTTTGTGGTAATCAACATTATGCCACAAATTCTGTCGACTGAGCTTAACTTGTATTGAATCTGGAATATTCCTTTAATTTGGATGTAGTTATAACAACTTCTCTTCTTGAGACACACAGGCTACACACATACAAGTTTGATTCGGAGGCACATAGATGTCAAAACTATTAATCAACAATGATGACATAAACAACAACAACAGCAGCACAAATAAAGTCTGCAAATAGCCAAAATTATGTATTCATGCGACAATGTATGCTGGGAGCTGGCAAATCTTTGTTCAGACAGCTTTGTTAAGTGAGTTGAAATGAAAAATACACTTGTTATTCAACTTAAGTACAAGTTTATGGAATCACAACTTAATATGTTAAGTTAACTGGACAATTTAGTCAAAAAACTCAAAAAAGCACCTTAATACAACTAAATGTCAAAAAAGTTACAGTGTACTACAAAGCTATTTACATGTCTTTCCATACATAATAGTATGTCATTTCTTTAAATGTTTTGGAAGAATTAATCTGTACTCTTGCACTTTGCACTTTTTCTTCTAGCGTGTTTTAAATTGCATCCATGCAGTGACTTTTCGAAAGCTCCTAAATGGCAGTTTGATACAGTAACTGTGGGAAACCAAAAGAGAGGAAGTACACTAAAAATAGCTACAGTAGATGGGATATTTCAGATTTTGATGTTGATGATGAATGTCCAATGAGAGGGAACTACTTTCATGGCCTTCTAGAAAATTCCTGGTGTGGGATTACCCCACTCTCTTTCTTCCTCTCTTGATTCTGTTTGCCTTGTGGGTCAATTCTGTGGTCTTGGAAGTACAAAATGGCAGAGTTAATGGAAAGGATGCTTTACTTCCGCAAGGTTGCAGAAGCATAGTGAAGTGATCTATATTTTAATGTTTTCCAAAGCCTGTTAGTGTCCTTTAAAAGCACCATTCATCTTTGTGTGTCTGGGAGAAACAGTATTTAAAAAACTGAAAGTCATGTACTGCTTTTAGACAATGCAAACAAACAATGTCCAAAAAAGAATCTCCTTTGCAGTTCAGAACATTTGAATTATAGATGTGAAAAAATCTGGGTTTCAATGTACTTGGATTCTTTTTCATTTCATGTTCTGGTTACATTTTACACCAAAATGTAGACAGATTCATAGATGGACAGACGGACAGACGGACTGATATTGTGAGATTCACCCAATTATGTTGACGTGTATTTTTAGAGCATCATTTGTATATTTTTTACATATAATGTCACTTCCATGGTTTATTGTCTTCCTTGGATAGTTAAAGGGTAAAGTCCAGGCTAACATGAGGAAGAGAGTGGGTTAGTGCAAACAGGTTTACCTCCCTATAAACTGATTAAGAGTGACATAACAGAGCCAAATAACGATAGAAAGCGGAAGCATTTAGAACAGCCACCGCTCCCCTTTTCTCCTCCAACTCAAGCTCTCTTCTTTACACAATCTCTTTCTATCAACCCATTAATATCTCCGCCATCTCTCTCACTCCATTTCTGCCTAAGACTTTAACCTCTTTGTTGATCATCTCTGACATTCTCTCTCACCCTCTATCAATATCCTGTCATATACAGTAGACCACTTTTATGGTACTTTTACTCATTTTTGACTGTAAATTTATCTGTGTTATAACGCACTGTATGTAACTGTGCTTACTGTGCTATGGTACTATTAAAGTACAAAGTACATAGCAGTCATGCTAACTTATAAAATTAATACAGCGCTGTACTTAAAATATCTGTACATTGGAGAAAGGTGCCCTTTAATTGTCTGACAGGATTAGAGGTGTTAGGAGCAGCCTGAGAGGTGTTAGGAGCTCATATCTGCATATTGTGGTTAAAGCTACTTTCATATTTTGAGTTATTCGAACATGTCATGAAATTCTGAAAAAAAGTCACTGAAAGAAAATCAAAATTGGAGTTTTGATATTGAAATTAATGTTTTGTAGTGTTTAGTCCATGTCAGTTAGCTTCAAGGCCATCTAAATGCTAGTGCATTTCTAAATGTAGAAAAAAAGGACTTTTAGCATATATACGAATTAAAAAATTTACAGGCATGTTTAATAGCGGAATTCCTGGTGAAGAACTATACTACCCATGATCCTGAAGGGAAAGATCCACCAATCAGAGAGTCACAGCTCTGCAGTGACCACCCACTCTCATAATGAACTGTGAACGATGAAATCGAGTAGGTCTCCCCACACTCTCAAAGTACTTATATATTTGTATGTATCTGAAAATTTGCAATAAACTTAAAATATATCATTGCTGTCTGATGAAAACACATTTCTCCACTTTTGCCAATTTTGACTTTTTACCATAGATGGAATGCGCAGAATTTCGTCTTCCTACTGTCTGAACTGATCATCGAAATGACCAATGAAAAGATCTTTAATCAGGCTCTCTGTTTAACAAGTATCTCCATTGGCCTTGAGAAGTGTCCATCAAAACCGCGTATGTTCCGCCCTTATGTTTTGAAGAGCATCAACTAAATTACATCAGCTGTCTGGCTATCACTTTAAGCTAGAGTTGGTCTGCTCATCTATAACACCACCACCAAGGTAAAGCATCTCCTCTTGTTCTTTGAACAGTGTTAAAATATGTTATTTTCAATTCATTTTGTAAGATTGTTTATGAGAAAAACTGTTTTTCCATGCTCTTGAAAAATTTATCTTTTTGGAGATACTGTACGTGCCTTTCATCAAAATTTCTGTACATATAATCAAGCATTTGAAATTAAAAGTTTTATCATTTCCATCATTTTTTTTATTTTTTATTATGCTATTCGCAATAATTCAAGGGATTGTGATCCACTTTATATTAGGTGTCTTGAACCACTATGTACTATGTACTTAAGCATTTGATACAATGTACTTATTATGTACATATGAGTTGTTGCATTGTACTTACATTTAAAGTACCTGCATTTAATTACATCTGTAGCACTGTTAATCTTACCCTAACCTTAAACCTAACTCTTACCCTAAACCCTAACCCCTACTCCAACTCCTAGAGCTTCCCATACCTTAACCTCAGTAGCAGCAAATGTGAATCTTGTGAGAATTTTGCAGAACAACATGTAGTAACAATACATTTATTGTATTGTAGGTATTGTATTGTTAGTACATAGTAGTTAAACACACTTTTCTGATGTAGTAATTTACCTCGGAGCTGGTTGGTTTGGTTCATGGCTTAGAACGCTTTTATGAAGGATTTTATGAAATCTCTATTGAAGAAATTTATGGGAAAAACACATCCCCAACCAAGAAACCAAGATGGCTGAAAAAGTGGGTGGGCACTGTTCTATTTGGTATTTAAAAATAGATTTTTGATATGTCCCGTCCTGTGTTTCAAAATGAAATCATTAAAAAAAAGTCTTTAAAATTGCTGTAAAAAAATGTCTAAAACATGTGATGATATCCAAGGATTGCAGAGGGCTGTCTGAATCCAAACCAAACTAAGGTGAATCCGGCACCACAGCAATATTGTGATGGTTGCTGTATAGGATAAAAGGATCAAAGTTACCAGAACGACTTTTGCCTGAAGAGACATGCTCTGTTCTCTCTCTTTCTCTCACTCCCTCTCTATGGACTCGCTATCAGCATAACTTGCTGTACAACAACAACATATTTGAATTGCCATTTGTATTCTCCTGTGGCGGGCCGTGCATTAAAAATATAGGACTTCAATGTGATTCATGCCATTAAGAAAACACAGTTTCACAATGAATAAGACACCTTATGCCTTTGGGCATCATACATTATGTCGCAGCTAACTAATAATACCAATTGACCTTTTAAAAACACGTCCACGCACGAAAGCCAGAACTTGAAACGACACTTAATGCTCAAGCAAGCCTAATTTTAACTGTAGCATGACTGTTTTGTGAAATGAACCTCTCCCGAACAGACATTCAAAAATCATAATTTTTCATATGAATATAACAAGGAGGTCTATAATACCTGGAAAAATCGATCTATTCATATTTTCGATTTAAATGTTGCTTGCAATAAATTTCGTTTCATCAGGGTACACGGTTATGCTGCGTTCCATGCAAGTTGGATGTGGGATATTCCTACTTGATATCTCCAAGCATAAATGCATTCCATTCCCCGATATTCGGAACTGCAATGCTCCCGTTAACTTAGCAGGGGTTTGACTCTCATTAGAGATGTCTCCTAGCAACCCAACTGAAAAACAATGCTGAAGCGCAAGCATTTGTGCTTCAGGTGTACGATTATCAAAAGCGATTAGAATGTTGTATACACCTGTTTCTGCAAGCATTTGTTAAACAGCCTACAAGTTGTAATTCTGACTTCAAGATGCATTCCATTGCACTTTTCCTAGTAGGAAGTTGTAAAATCTGACTTTCCGAGTTGAATGAAACGCAGCACTACTTTTCAAAACTTGATCCAACACTGAATGCTCCAGCAGCCTAATTTACATTTAGAATACTTCTAATGTTGCTATAACAATGCAAAAAGCACTTGCCAATTTGCATGAAGTGAGAATCAGTCCTCCTTTCATGATTAATAAATTAAGCAATGACACGGTCATGCAGAACATCTCAGGTTTGTAAATCCATAAAGATCTCTTTCTCAATAGCGATAGCGGCAGTAATGACAGTCTTTGAAATTACATCACTTAAAGCGTGATTGCGTCACTCAAGGCCAGCTAGAAGGCCTCAACCGGGACATATCCTAAAGATCACACCCACCATGAACAAATAAATCAGTCTGATTGGCTGATGAATCTGACAATCTGACTTTAGTTGCCCATTTATTTGCACTGTTGAGGGATTCTGTGAAATTCTGAAGGCCTGAGGGGGTGGAGCTCAGACTCACACGCTGCTTCGACTAACGAGCTTAGCTTTGGGCATGTGATTTGTGAAACAGTTGTCACGCTTCGCTTGTTAGCATCATGGAATAAATTCTGATTGGATAAACTTTTTTTTCTATTTGTTTGTAGATTAATTAAGAGTGGAAAGCGATTAAAAATACATAGGCAAAAAGGTGATTGAGAATGAAAGGATGAAAAATATTTATTTATTTGGCATGTTAGGCCAGCAGAGAAGGCTTTGCTGGCCCTGAGAATTCGCCACTGGTATTCTCCTTTTGTTTATCTCTGTGTTTCTGTCTTATTCCCTTTCTGTCTCTGTATTTTTCAATAATTTAAATCCAAATCCAAGAAGCTTTAGTAATATGTGCAGTTTCTGTCAGCGCTACAGCTAGTTATTTTTTAGGTCAGGGACAAAACTGGGAGGCTATTTTCAGATGATAACTAAGCCGGACATTGTTTTATCCAAATACAAGCAAATTCCTTCCAAGAATTTCCATGTGAGCACTTTAGTTATATTTATGTATTATCAAAGCAGATGTTGTTGTTTTTTTGTTTGTTTTTTCAAGGTTAAAATGAAGCAAATGAACAGGGGTTTAAATGGGTTTAAGATAAAATATGTCTGACTTTAACCTTTATTAACATGAACAATATCTTGCAAAGCTTTAGTGGTGTGACATTTTTCTGCATTTATCCATTCATGCCATCCCTCCATCGCGTTAAATCGAAATATTATTGTTAATTTTACCTATTGACATTGTATAAGGCCAGTCTAATGCCCTGCAAAACTTAAACTGCTGCAACAGATTTCCTGATAGTGGTGTAGCTGCAAACGTGTGAGCTTTATTAACAAAAGTGAAAGAACAGAAGTGCAATTTTTTTTTTTTTTTTTTTTTTTGATCACTTTCATAGCTCACAAGTCTTAAAGCTTCAGTTATGTTTAATTTAAGTATGAACTTTGTCTCTGATGTTTTTCCTATAATTCCTTAGGAGAAATAAAAATTAGACAATTGTTGGCAAAAAGAAAGAGTATAGAGATATTAAAGGGATGTGTATACTGCAGAATAGCTCAGATTATTTGATCTTGGAAGAATTTGATGAGAAGTGTTTGAATTCATTTCGAAAACTCTCATTTCTGTCTATGGTATCTCGGCAAATCTGAGCACAGTTTGTGACTGCTGAGATCTCTTCTTAAACTATAGGAGACATTGAGATTACTCTGGTCTTTTTCTAAAGAGATTTGAGAAACAGGTAACAAGCAAAAGTTTTGATCTCCTCTCCAGTGAATTGGCTCTCCATTGCAATATTCAATGAAAATATTGTAAACTTTGTATGATGTTACATACACGTGGTGTCCCAAATGATGATTTTTTTTTTTTTTTTTTTATAAATACTGAAATATGATTCAGACTGAGACAAAAACTACAAAAAAACAAAAAAAAAAGAAAGTAACAGATTTGAGTCAGATATACCAAATATGATCTTCTGCTGTTGTAGTCCACCCGCCTCAAGGTTCAACATGTTGGGCATTCTGAGATGCTATTTTGCTCACTACAATTGTACAGAGTGGTTATCTGAGTTACCATAGCCTTTCTGTCAGCTCGAACCAGTGTGGCCATTCTCCACTGACCTCTCTCATCAACAAAGCATTTCTGTCCACAGAACTGCCACTCACTGGATGTTTTTTGTTTTGGCACCATTCTGAGTAAACTCTAGAGACTGTTGTGTGTGAAAATCCCATGAGATCAGCAGTTACAGAAATACTCAAACCAGCCTGTCTGGCACCAACAATCATGACACAATATTTCCCCATCAGTTAATGTTGATCTGAACATTAACTGAAGCTCCTGACCTGTATCTGCCTGATTTTATGCATTGCACTGCTGCCACATGATTGGCTGATCAGATAATTGCATGTATAATAGATGTACAGGTGTTCCTAATACAGTGCTCAATGAGTGTATTTACAGAGGAGAAAAACTCAGTTTTGTCCTTAATACATGGGTGTCCAGGCTCTAAAGATTTTTTGTTAAATTATCCTTTGTAGTTGCCCTTATGAATATATACCATAGTTCTTGCATAGTATCCAGAATTTAACTGTGGTATTAGTAAGATCATGGTAATTGCAGGTAAAACCATGCTCTTCATTACCATGGTTAGATGTAATTATGCTTTCTAAAAACCAACTATGGAATTTGTAATAAAAAACAATATCCTAATCACATGTAAAAACATATATATAAAAACAACCTCCATAAAAAAAGTTAATATTTGTATATTAACTACATTTATATTTATAATAATTACATAATATAATTATAACATTTATAATTATAAAATATAATATATAATTATAAAAGTAACATTTATTCTAAATATAAACACCATAGTTTTTATAGTTAGTGTAACTACAGTAACTGCAAGGTCAATTTCTATAATGGTGTTGATGTGTGGATTGAAAAGTATTGTAATTACTGTTGTGCATGGCACAATGTTTTTCTGTTTACCTCATCACTGCTGTTTACAATGTCAGTTCTGCTCTGCTCTCATGCTGCGACCTGCTGATGCGCTGCACGGTTTAATCGGGTAGCAGCATTTCGCCACACTGTTGGAGTATTTGGCTTTTCCATTCACAGAACTACTGTAAATGGCAGCCCTTGATCGTTTTGCCAATCGGCCCACTATTCGACCGGCCCACCAGGAAAAGTACCGGTGTTCCAGGTGGCTATACCTGAAAATATATTTTTAATGACTTTTTTCTGTTGTGATAATCACAGAAAATATTACACATTTATCACACACACACAAAATTCAGATTTTAATTATATTTCAAACCATATATAAATTTGTATATGGTTTATTTGTCCATTAATTTTTGCTTCCTGTTTCAACTAAGTTTTAGAGAAAATCTTTTAATTATTTTTCTTTCCTATGGGAAGTTACATGTTGCTGTATACGAGTGTGCACATATAATAGTCACTGCTGGCAAACATCGCCAGATTCAATTCTTGCTCATGTGTCCAAAGCTGGAATTCAGCAGCTCTGCCTTTCCTTTCCCACACCTTTAATTGACTTCCTTTTTGTGTCTCACCACAGTACACATAACCTTAGGCTTAAAAGCTGCACTTTGTGATATTTTTGGATAAGACTGAAGCACTCGTGATGGACCAGCCACTGTGTTTCTTCTTGAATATGACACACAACTGTGTAAAATGACTTTTAAAACCTTTTAGTGGCGATGACCAGGGTTTGAACTCATAAACAGATTGACCCTGTTCACAAAGCCTGACATTTTAAAGAGAGTAAGTGAGTTGAGTGAAACTGCTTTTAATTGGAGGAAATATTATAAAACCAGCAATGATAAGAGAACTTGTGAATCGATTGGATTCACAAAAATCTTGGAGAATAGCACAATTTTAAACTCTGACTCTGATTGAATCTATAGTCCCGTTTCCAGCTACTGTATATTGCAACAGCTTCCTATTTTTTTAATGCCTCTGATGTCTTCTTAAAAAACAACACTTAATGGTGAAATGCAGATCTAGGGGCTAATTGCTCTGTAAATATGTCAGAAGACACATGCTCGGTTGAGTTTATTAGCGACAAACACCAATAGCTCATCATTAATTAAGTAAAGTAATTGAACAAATTACCTTAGTGCCGCTAATATTCACACAAGCAACAGTTGTCATACTTCATGCTAATCATACTGCTGTGCCAGAAAGACTAGGTATGAGAAATAAATGATGAGATATAAATAATGAGATATAAAATGTTGGAATACACTAGGCGTCTCATCATGATCACCTTATACAATGAGTTGCATGTTTTTATTAACTATGTATTAAATGTTTTTGTTTACTCTTTCATTCATTCAATTATATACTATACAGTTATTCTTCAGTTTGTTCCTGTAATTTAATTACACATTCAATAAAATTGTACTTTCCCTCTTTTAGGCATTATGGAAGTATTGTTGGTAAGACAAAACAAATTATGTACTGATTGATGTTTAATGATCAAATGTATTATTATATAATTATTTTAATGTATTATTTATATTATTTACTATTTAATATATATGTTTTTGCTTTCATTTGAATATTTAGTTTTTAATGTATCTAAGTTTTATATATTTAAGTGTTTTTATATTATTTTTATACACATATTTTTATAATATATTTCCAAATATACATTTCAAATATATTTTTTTAAATGTATTAATATTACATCTTATGATACTGTATACTTTCCTCACATATCATACTTGATATAGAATATACGATGTATAAAATATAATAATAAATAATAATGCACAACCCAAGGTGGTAATTTCGGCAGCGAAGCAAAGAGTCGTATGCATTATTTTGCAATAATTCAATGGCCCGAGTGAGGGTGCTTTCCACAGATATTAAAAGTTATTTAGGATAATATGGAAACTCTTGTATTGGTGAAGTTGTGGGGTGCGTTTACATCAAGTCTTGCATTACGTCTTTATGAGTGTACGTTTGTTTGTTTGTGTGTGAGTGTGGGTGTGGGTGAGAGTGAGAAAGCGAGGGTGCTTTCCACAGAAATTTAAATTCATTTAGAATATTATAGAAATTAGTTGTCATTCTTATCCAAAGTACTCGATGTATCTTGCTGTGGTAGCCTGTACTGCTCTTTGAAATAACTGAAATAATTTGGCGAAGTGATATGGAACAGTTATGCAGTCAAGACCTGGAGCTACTTCACAGATGTGCGTTACTTAAAAAAAAAATATTTGCACACATTGGAACGTCCGTCAACCAATCAAATCAAGCATTCTACAGCCACATGGTATCTATTTAAGCAATATCACAAGTGTGCTGCATGGCCCTACATCAGCACGGCTGATTTTTTTAAGTAACGCACAGCTGTGGGGCCTGGTTAGCTCAGCGAGTATTGACGCTGACTACCACCCATGGAGTTGCGAGTTCGAATCCAGGGTGTGCTGAGTGACTCCCGCCAGGTCTCCTAAGCAACCAAATTGGCCCGGTTGCTAGGGAGGGTAGAGTCACATGGGGTAACCTCCTCGTGGTCACGAATAGTGGTTCTCGCTCTCAATGGGGCGCTTGGTAATTTGTGCGTGGATTGCAGAGAGTAGCATGAGCCTCCACATGCGGAGTCTCCGCGGTGTAATGCATGACGAGCCATGTAATAAGATGCGCAGATTGACAGTCTCAGACGTGGAGGCAACTGAGACTTGTCCTCCGCCACCCCGATTGAGGTGAGTAACTGCGCCACCACGAGGACCTACTAAGCAGTGGGAATTGGGCATTCCAAATTAAGAGAAAAGGGGATACAAATTTTTTTTTAAAGTACGCACAGCTGTGAAGTAGTTCCAGATCTTGACTGCATAATGGTTCCATATAACTTCGCACAATTATTTCAGTTATTTTAAAGAGCAGTACAGGCAACCACAGCAAGATACATTGAGTACTTTGGATAGGAATGACTGTAGTGGTGGAGGTGTGGTCGAGCGCTGGCTTGTGAATGGAGAACGAGATCGGGAGATGAGAACGGTGAGGATCATCACCTGTCAATGATTGTCTCTAACAGCTGTCATTGCAGTGAGAGTTGGAGACGGTTTTAAGAGCGAGCCAGACTCTATAATATTCTACATTTATTTAACTTTCTGTGGAAAGCACCCTCATGCTCCCTTTCTCGTTCTCACCCACACCCACATAAAGTGTGTTAGTCAGCTTGCTGAAGATAATGTAATTTTGGTCAAATACACACTATTTTCTCTGTGGAAAAATAGCCATCTGAGCGGGGGTATTCCAATCTAATTCATAGTAGTCATGCACAAGAGCCATTTACTATAGAAACCATTCTCTCCATTGCCATGTTCAATGTTTACATCTTCTTCAATGTGGAGACTCCGGTAAAAGGTAAGCACCTTGAGTTTGTGTGATTACTCAGTCTGCTGTGTCTCTCAGCTGTGATAAGTCTTAATGCTGAAGCTGTAGTGTAATAGTAATCCGAGCGATCATGGAGTGAGAGACAAATGTTATAACTTAAAAACAAAATTCAAAGCTCTCTGACGCTAACTGTCAGCGCTGACTCAATGCACGTCAACTCAACTGGCTCATAACACACAAAAATGGTAAAATACATCCCATTTTCTCTGTGTAAAAATAGACGTCCGAGCAGGGTCCCCCCTGAGTATTTCGTGGTAGCCGGTGCAATCACGTCAAGAGTCAATCACTACAGAAACTGTTCTCTTCTCCGCAATGTTGATTAGATCTCCACAAAATGTGAAAACTTTGGTATTAGATAAGCGCCTTGAGAAGTTTTTTTATTTTTCCGTCTGTTGTGTCTCTCAGCTGTGATAAGCCTTAATGC
This sequence comes from Myxocyprinus asiaticus, assembly GCF_019703515.2. Classification (NCBI taxonomy): domain Eukaryota; kingdom Metazoa; phylum Chordata; class Actinopteri; order Cypriniformes; family Catostomidae; genus Myxocyprinus; species Myxocyprinus asiaticus. Next base: position 11,642,023 of record NC_059346.1, on the reverse strand, counting down.
TGACAGTGTTAGTTTAATTGTATTTTCCAGCTGTAAAATTGTAGTTGTAATCCGAGCAATCATGGAGTGAGAGACAATGCAGATGTATTCAAAGAAACCGCTTGCTGACTGACGTGCACTGACTCAATTCACGTAAAATTTTACTGGTTCATTATACATACAAATTGTCTTTAGTTGCCACATGCTGGCTATAATCTTTAATGTAAGGGAAAAATGAAAAGACACACATCTAACTCTTTTACACATCTGCGCTGCTTTTACACTTTGTTTAGAATGCCACAAACACAAGCAGTATGATAAAAAGAGTGAAGCATCCGAGTGCTGATGGTGTGAGACATCAGTACTCATGGAAGGTTTCTCATCCAATCAAATTCGAGGACCGAAACAAACTGTCGTGTATATATATATATATATATATATATATATATATATATATATATATATATATATATATATATATATATATACACACTGTACATATATACTTTACTTATGTTGTGAAGATTTTTACTGCAGAAGGTTTTTACTACAATATGCAGTGTTTTCCTAAGTGGTAACACTAGCCCTATATTGCATTGTGAATCTGCTGTGATAAACATAGTTTTCACTTATATTCCATCTTCAGGGAGCAGTTCAGTTCAAAAGCATTGACGTCTTTGTTAAAGCAGCAGTGACATGGAAATGTCAGTCAAGAGTTTTGAAGAGGGTTACATGAGTTGTTGCTGGTTTTTACTGGGTTGTTGCACTAGCTCTTCACTTACGGGCATGTTTATGGCCCACAGAGTCAGTACTTGAAAGGTTGATTTATAAAACACATCAAGTTGTCTGAGACAATTGCAACAAAAAGGCTGAACACACATCTACATAGCAAAGTGAATGTACTACTGATTTTTTTCTTTTAATCTCAAGGTTCACTTGATCCTCTATCAATCCGCTTCACATTTCTGCTTTTACAATTACTATCTAGCGCTTGACACTCTGTTCATCTGTGTGTATGTGTTTGAGGAATCAAGGTGTCCTGAAATAAGTGTTCAACTACTAAGAAAACATGAAATTTAATAAGAAATGCTGCAATGACAGGTGTAATATATGTACAAATAATCCATATAAATTACATATCAGTCTTTGTGTATTTCAATATTTTTGTGATTAAAGTGTAAAATATCACAAACCACTATCAAAAACCACTATCCACTATGTTTGTTTAAGTAACACAATCTGCTCTTTCTACGTGAATATATCTCTTGAAGTCAGTGGACACATAAAAAACTATCTTTTTTATTTTAAGGGTCAGAAAGAGGGTGGAGGATGGTAATGAATAAACTAAATGATGATGAAAAAAACTTGAATAAGATTATAGGTGGACCTCTGGGGGGAAAAAAAAGTATAATATGACCTCTTTAGGTAACACTTTATAGTAACTACACAGTATTAATGATTTCTAAAGCATTAGTTTGTAGTTAATTGATCATTTATAAATTATTGTTCCTACATTATTAATATATTAATAAGCTACATATAAATAACATGTTATTTGTTTCTATTCACTTTAGCAAATTATTTATTATTGTTTAATAAGTTCATATATAGGCAGTTTGATTGTTTTTTTATCCTTAGTAAACAACTTGTTAATCATACATAACTGATGTATTTTAGTTGACGCAAACCAGTGGTACAGAAGTGTTTATGAGAACATTAAGTTAATAAAGATATTAAATATGTAATGAATTGGATACACATTTCTGCTTAATTAATGTGTATATTAATGTTTTAGGAACACTTACTATTAAATCAATTAATGCTTAATAAATGTTGTAATAAAGCACTTACTAATGGCTAACTAAGCATTTTGCATGGCCTAATCTAAAGTGAGAACTATATATGCCTAATTAAACATTTATTAACATGGTTCAACAGTTCCAGGGCGTGCTGAGTGACTCCAGTCAGGCTTCCTAAGCAACCAGTTGGCCCAGTTGCTAGCGTGGGTAGAGTCACGTTGGGTTAACCTCCTCGTGGTCGCTATAATGTGCGGTTCTCGCTCACGGTGGGGCATGTGGTGAGTTGTGCGTGGATGCCACGGAGAATAGCGTGAAACCTCCACATGCGCTAGGTCTCCGCGGTAACGCGCTCAACAAGCCATGTGATAAGATGCGCAGATTGACGGTCTCAGATGCAGAGGCAACTGAGATTCATCCTCCGCCACCCGGATTGAGTCACTACGCCACCACGAGGACCTAGAGCGCATTGGGAATTGGGCATGCCAAATTGGGGAGAAAAGGGGAGAAAATCCAAAAAAAAAACAAAAAAAAACAAAAAAAAAAAAAAAAAAAAACATAGTTCAACAGTAAGTATAGCCAGCTGGCCCGGGGCCAGTGTGAGAGTTTTGCCCTTTCAGGCCAGTACTGCGTTGTCACTAAATCTTCCATTGATCTTGTAAATGTGTTGTACATGTGTCCTAGTCTGATTATTAAACCACAGCAGCCTGTGATTTCATTTAAGAAATATCCAGTTCTCTTGTGTTGCACGCTTCAAAGTGATGTGTGTAGGTGTTGACTCGCTAAAAACATCACATTATGATTTCTGTAATGTGTATTAGAAACGCTTATTTAATGCGAAGCGTGCAGCAAATTCCATACTACTTATTTAATGAAACTGCAGCCTCTTACGGTGTAATAATCAAAGGACCACATAGCAATCAGCTTATCCAGAAGTGTGAAACCTCCGTCAAACAGACACAGAAACTGACACAGTGATCCATCAAAATAAAAGTTTGGTTTAAATGGACACGTGAAATGGAAGAAATTATAACCAAAAATATATTATAAAAAATTTCATTTACTATTATTATTACTATAATTATTATTATTATTGCTATTATTATAACATTATTACTGTTATATCAGGAATAATTATATTTTAGTAAATTTCACAAGCAAGTGTGCTGTTGTAGTAAATGTACTGTAAGTTTTTAATTTATACAGTGATTCTCTGTTGTGCTCACATTTATTGACAAAAAATAGATTCAGCTTTGAAGATGTTATTGAAGCACTTTATTGATAAAATAATTTAATTTGACGAACACTTTATTAATTCATTTGATTAGTCATATTTTGATCAAAGAAAAAAATATCTTTTAAACATGGAATTCAGAAAAATAAGACAGAAAACAGAATTTGGGAAAAAATATTTCATCGGGTCCTATTTTTTATGCCTTGCAAACTTAAACATTTGCATTTTCTTTGAAGTAAAAAAAGTTGTTGATGTACTGAATATCTAATTTTGCTCATTGAAACTTTGCTCATCAAAGTGGTGATTTGGCAAAAAAATAAAAATTCTATGAGAGATAAATGTGTCTTCCTGAAGGGGGCGCCTCCCGGCCTAAATCCTGAAAGCGGAATTCTTCGTCCATCCGTGTTCAAATCTTAGGACGTTTTTGTCATACTGCAGACATTTGTACATTAAATACTGTACTTGTATCTTTTTACTACAAGGATTGGTACCTGAGATACAAATCCACCCCTGCAATCTCTGGAAAATTATTACATAAAATGCCCTATTCAGTAACCACAAACTACTGTTATTGTTTTATCCGGCCCAGCGCTGAGAAAAGTAACATGTACGGTGTGACAACGTCTCTTGTAACTTCAGCAGCATATTAAGGAATTTTCACTAATGAAGTTTAATAGGCACTGAATTGGCAACATAGAATTTAAAATCAATAATATAACATCACATGCTCTTTCCTATTTTTTTATTTTTTATTTATTTATTTATTTTGCCATTTCATCGCTGTCATGTGACCATGGTGACGTGCTGGCTGTTTCCAGAGCATGCGCATAGACTGTAGTGGGATTTTAGTACTTTCCTTCTGGAATCAAATTTAATTTAATTAAATATAAGATTTAGTGTCTGTTTTGAGCTTTTGTGATTGAGATGGTTATTTCAGGGCCAAGTTTCCAGAGTAATGGATCATTAATAAATGTTTAATTAAGCATATACAGTTCTCACTTTAGATTAGGTCATGCAAAATGCTTTGGTAGCAATTAGTCAATGCTTTATTACGACCTATATATTAAGTAACAACTGCTTTAATAGTAAGTGTTACTAAAACAGTAACAAATAAATTAATGTTATTTAAATGTAAATCCAATTAATTACATATATAATTTATTTATTATGAATTCATGCCTTGTTCATGTTAAAAAAACAAAAACAATACCAAACTACCTATAAATAAACTTATTATGCAATACATCATTTGCTACAGTGAATATAAACAAGTAACAAACTATTTGTATGTAGTTTAATAATGTAGGAACAATAGTTATAAATTATCAATTGACTATAAACTAATGCTTTACAAATACTTTATACCGTGTAGTTATTATAATGTTTTACCCCCCTTTACATACAGTAAATTACCTACAGGTAATAAAGTTTGAAGGTGCCCTGCATGTTATTTGAATATCACATATAACAAACTCATGCATTGCTTTATGGTCACATAAAAGAAAGAAGAAAAAAGAAAGTTTGCACTCATTGCCCTGGTAACCTCATCTTAGACACTAAGACATGTTTCCCACCAGAAAGTCTTTCTTTATTCTTTGTTTATTTTTACTCCAACATCTGTTGCTAGAGGAGCAATATGTAATATATTTACTGTACTATAGCATAAAATTATCATAATATGTTATCAGAGATTTAGGAAACATGCTAAGTTGAAATACTGGCTTCTCCGAAAACAATGCTACAGCCAGTATATTCTACTTTGAAATGTCTGTACCAGGCCGGAATTTCTGTTTGTGTTTTGGCCTGTGTGATCCCGCCCACTGCCCATTTCCCAATAGTATTTCGACACCCTGGGTTTCCAGATTTGAAACAAGTTAGCGGACAAACACAGCGCACTGCAGCCATGGAAGCCAGCAATACATCTAGCTAACATTGACAGAGTTATAAAAAATCCACATGAGCTGGTATATAATTAGCAAACAATAAAAACATTGCAAACGTATACATTAGCTGATCAACTTACAGTGTAAGGCTCGTCGCTTGCTATTGTCAGTTTGCTCGTTCCTGTTGCGTGTCCTCAACCTGGCAACCCGCGTGAGCTTAGAGTCTGGGGAGGAGTGGGCAGGGGAGACAACTCTCTCCAGTATTTTGAATTTGGACTGCAGTACCCATTTTAAACGCTTGATGTCAATGTTACATATTGCTCCTTTAAAATACTAGTTCAATAAACAGATCATTCGTTTTAAACAACCATACTGCAAACATCCAATACTGTTTTCATAGCTGTATTTGCCAACCTTTTCCCTTGGCACTGCCACTAAAATTTATAAAATATATAAACATAACAGTAGTGGTTTTTAATGGTATCCATTATCATTAAATTAATGTCATTTGAATGATAAATTACTGAAATGAATAGTTACTTCCCAAGGGAACAGATACTTAATTCATTAGTATCAACATCTGTGTCCATGTCTACTGGCAGGATTATGATATATGGGGCTATTTTTTTTTCTATTGTAGCTTAACATTCATGGACTGCACTGTAAGAAATGAATACAAGTTGTTGTTTCCTAAAGGAAAGGTTCACCAAATAATTAATACTCTGTCATCATTTACTCATCCTCATGTTGTTCCAGACCTGTGCGACTTTCTCTCTTCTATGGAATATAAAAGGAGATGTTAGGCAGAATGTTAAGTCTCAGTCTCCATTCACTTTCATTGTATGGAAAAAAGGTGCAATGAAAGTCAATGGCATCTAAGGCTATCTGTCTCTAACATTCTGCCTTATATCTTCTTTAGTGTTTCAAGTAAGTCATACGGGTTTGGGACAACATAAGGGTACATCAATGATGGCAAAATCTTAGAGATAAACTATCTCTTCAAGGAGCTATTTCTACCTGATCTGACACTTAAAAATACTTTCAATGGAGTAGTCTAATGTAAAAATGTTAATTGAGTCATAATAAATAATACTTTTGATTGAAAAAAACAAAAACATTTTACCTAACAAAATATGTTTTTTACAGTGTGTAAAAGCTACAACAAATCATGACTTAACATTTAAATAAATGCAAAGCATTTTAAAGCAAATGCTTTAAAAGGTCGCTTTAACTGACTTCAGATTCCTCCAGTTTCAAAATAATCTTCAGTATTTACAGAACATCTAGTTTTATCTATTAATCTCTTCATTTCATTTCCAGAGCAGAGTCACATTCTTTAGCCTTAGGTGCATTAGCAGCATGTTTTATTCAATTTGGAGGGAAAGTCAATAGCTTGATGTTTTTCTTGCCCCACTTCACTCAAAAGCACACGTATTTTGTTTATATGTTTTGTTCCTGTCATTTATTTGTTTGCTTGCTTTTTAATATTTCAGAAGTCAAGAAATATATTGCTTTCCCACAGCAGTAATACTAAGTCATCGGTTTACAGCTTCTGAGACCTTTCATAGAGTATCATATGGATATTTAAAGGGACAGTTAACCCATAAATGAAAATGCTGTAATCATTTACTCACCCTCATGTTGTTTTAAACCCATATGACTTTCTATCTTCTTCATTTTTGTGTGAACTGTCCCTTAAAGTTCAAGGGTTATCGCATTTGTGTAGAATTACTTTGCACTGTGAGATATCTATGCAGCACATCAACTTTGCATTGGCAATAAGACGCTACATAAAGCAGAAGTGCACATTAGAGCACATATGCTGCTTCATATTCCTGTATAACTCTATATCTTGATTTATTTAGCTATAACTTTACTTTACTTTAAAGCAATCCTCTCAACTAAGCCCTGGTCAATACATGCTTAAACATGCTGGTGTCAAAGGCAACCTCCATGATTTGTGTTTTATGAAAAATAAACATATGTTGCTAGTGCTCATTTACATTTAAACAAACATGAGCTATGAGCTTTTCTAATGGTGACTTATAATGTGACTATGGTGTCAGTGTGACTTTAACCCTTAAATGCATACCTCAGGTATTTAGTGACCCGAGACCTCATTCCACCCCCTGTACCTCATCCATTTTTTTGGAGTTTTGTCCACACTTCTTACGTATTCCTCAATCTTTTTTTTTTTTATAAATAGTGTAAAAGAAAAAAAAAATGCCCTAGGTATGTAATAGTGTAATATATATATATATATATATATATATATATATATATATATATATATATATATATATATATATATATTATTGTTATTATTTCATATCTATATAAGTTTACTATCACAGGATATCTATTTCTTTGTTTATTAAAAGAGAAATGAGTACTATTTTCATACAAATAAATACTATATTACATTGACTTTCTTTGCAACAAAGGTGAATTATCAGTATCCCATATGCACGTACACATACACAGTATTATACATGCTATTTGTTACTCAAGGTGGCACTGTTGTTTCAGTGATTGACTTGATTTACATTTGGCATTGCTATTTGATGAAGAAACAACATGGAAGTAAACTATAGCAAGTGTTTACTTCCATGTTGTTTCTTGTTACATGAAAAGTATGATATGACTATTGTCATTTGGGTGCACTACTAAAATTATGTAAATTGTGCATCTATTTAGACTCAATTAGTGCCTGAAAAAAAATACTTATGTGTAGCTAATGTGTATCTTACTTAATACTTCTGTGTAGCTCAGCATGTGTTTGACAGCCAGTTGTGTCTTATGAAATTTAAGTGTGAAAATAATGAATCCTGTTCTAGATTTCTCCTGATTTGTTGCATTATCTCTTTGATATATGAAAAATAAAACATCAAAATATATTTTATTCTATTATTTTCTAATTGTCTTGAAAATATTTTAAAATGTTACACTATCTGGGAATTTTGTAGATACATTTTTGACAGATATAAGTGCTGGGTCTGTAACAACCCAACTATGTAAGAATGTCTGGTGGAATTCCTATGCATTTAAGGAATATTTGGGAATATTTTTTGACATAATGTCTATAGACAGCATCTGTGGTATGTTGTTGGTTACCACAAATAAACATTTCATCTTGTCCCTCATTCAGTACATTTACATGCACAGTTATAATCAAGCTACAACAGGTTTTTGCGTAGTCGAGCTACAGTCTTCATCTGTGTATCGAAATATACATAACACAATGCGTAATCGAATAGTTGAAGGGACAACGTCAGCTGACAAAGTGACATAGACATTTTCAGGTTGACCTTTTGTGTCATATTAGTGTGCAAAACAAAACAAAAGAAGTCAAAAGCAAGACCAAGACTAATACAACAGGCACAACATGAAAAGCTTTACAGCTCTATACATTTCTTTACACTTTAATTTCGGTACAAGTCAGATGTATAGTACGTTATCCATCCAAAATTGTATGTTCCTTGCCTTCATCATTATACCTCCACCAGGGTTCAGAGTTAAATATACATGGAACGTTATCTTTGTCTTTCGGAGCATAAGCACAATGCCTGTATACATACTGGACGAGGCCGAGCTACAATCGCATTATCTAGGTTTGTTAGTACGACTTCACAAAAAAAGAAGCGTTATAATAAAGAGTTTACATGACATTTTAAAAATATGAATAATTGACTGAAATCAAACTTTTAAAGTGCCTGTAAACATAAGTGTTTACAAACGAATGGGAAACATGATTATAGTAGTACACTTACAATGGACTCATAGTAGGCAGGTGGGTGGCAGCATTAATAAATGTAAAAAATTATGACAAAATACGTCCTGGTTACTTTCGTAACCTCCGTTCCCTGATGGAGGAAACGAGACATTGTGTCGATGTAGTGACACTAGGGGTCACCCTTGGGAGCCCCAAACACCTCTGATCTTTGAGAAAAAGCCAATGGGAATTGGCGAGTGGAATTTGCATGCCACTTCCCCAGACATACGGGTATAAAAGGAGCTGGCTTGCAACCACTCATTCAGGTTTTGTGCTGAGGAGCCGAGACAAGGTCCTGGCCATTTCAGCGGGTAGTTCAGTGTTGTGGCAGGAGGGACACAACGTCTCGTTCCCTCCATCAGGGAACGGAGGTTACGAAAGTAACCAGGACATTCCCTATCTGTCACTCACTCGACGTTGTGTCGATGTAGTGACACTAGTGTCCCTATATGAAACGCCACAACTAGCTGAACTGTGTTATGTGAACTGGCGGTGCAAGACGGGCAGACCATTGTGTGCCTCGTAGCCAGAGCACCCGGCCGTCACGTAACCTCCCCCAATGCTCTTACGAGCGTCGTACGGTCCCCTACACCTCGGGGATAAGTCGACTGCCCAAAAAATGGCCTCTTCTCTTTCTTCTCCCGAAAAGGAAAAATCGTTCAGCTGAGGAACATATAGCGTCCACGTCGGGGGGGTGTCACTCCCAATGGGAAGACACCGTGGAGACCACCCCCTGCCCGAGGGGGAGGAAATTGTGTGAGAATACGTCACATGGTCTTAACGAGTCTTGTCGGCAGTGTCTCATGTGGACAAGTCCCCGTGGTAGGTCCTACCCAGGAGGGGAGGAGGTCTACAAACACGGTGACCGGGGGCAGAGGAGCCTCTCACGGGTTCACCAACGGGAGAACTGTCTCACGGAAGATACAGCACGCACCGGACACAGCAACGAAAAGGCTGCCTCCTCCTGGGGCAGCTTCGCTTGCAGGTTCACCACCTGATCCTGAAACGGGGTCATGGGAACCTTGGGCACATAGCCCGGTCGGGGTCTCAGTACCATATGAGAGTATCCCGGACCGAACTCCAGGCACGTGTTGCCGACAGGGAACGCCTGCAGGTCCCCTACCCTCTTGATGGAAGTGAGAGCAGTTAGGAAGGCAGTCTTCAAGGAGAGTGTCTTTAGCTCAACTGACTCCAGGGGCCCAAATGGAGCTCCCCGTAGGCCCCGAAGGACCACGGAGAGATCCCATGAGGGAATGAGGCGCGGTCTGGGAGGATTCAACCTCCTCACGCCTCTAATGAACATGATGATAAGGTCGTGCTTCCCTAAATATTTACCATCAACTGCATTGTGGTGTGCCGCCACAGCGGCCACATACACCCTCAAGGTGGGGGGGACAGCTGGCCCACCAGCGTCTCCTGCAGGAAGGAAAGCACCGACCCGACTGCGCATCTCTGGGGGTCTTCGCATCAGGAAGAACACCACTTAGCAAACAGATGCCACAACAAGGCATACAGGCACCTCATAGAGGCAGCCCTAGCCTGAGTGATCGTGTCTACCACTGCGGGCGGTAGGCCACTTAGGTCTTCCACATCCCATCCAAGGGCCAGACATGGAGATTCCAGAGGTCTGGTCACGGGTGCCAAATGGTGCCCCATCCCTGAGAAAGGTCCTTCCTCAGGGGAATTCGCAGGGGGGGGGGCTGTCGCGAGGAGCATGAGGTCCGAGAACCAAGTCTGGGTGGGCCAGTAAGGTGCTACTGCGTAGCCCCCGGGGCCAGCTGTGTGCCAGCGCATCTGTGCCAAGGGGAGCCTCGGTCAGGGCATACCAGTGTGGGCAGTGGGAGGATTCCCAGGAATCCCACTGAATTCACTCTCCCCTGAGCGTGACCTGCCACAACAGCACGTCTGCCGCGCTGTTGAGGTCAGCCGGGATGTGAGTAGCTCGCAACGACTTGAGCCGCTGCTGACTCCAGAGGAGGAGACGGCAGGCGAGTTGCGACATACGACGAGAGCATACGCCACCTAGGCGGTTGATGTACGCTACCGTTGCTGTGTTGTCCATCCGGACCAACACGTGCTTGTCCTGGATCAACAGCCGAAGCCTCCACAAGGCGAGCAATACTGCCAACAACTCGAGGCAGTTGATATGCCAACGCAGTCGTGGCCCCGTCCAGGAGCCGGCGACTGCGCGCCCATTGCACACGGCACCCCTGCCATGTTTGGAGGCATCTGTCGTAACCACAACGCGCCTGGAAACCTGCACTAAGGGGAACCCTGCCTGCAGAAATGCAAGGTCTGTCCAAGGGCTGAACAGGAAGCAGCATATCGGCATGATGGCCATGCGATGTGCCCCACGGTGCCATGCCCATCTTGGGACTCGAGTCTGAAGCCAGCACTGAAGTGGTCTCATATGTACCCACCGCCGAGGACGCCATATGCCCCAGGAGCCTCTGAAATTGTTTCAGTGGACCGCCGTTCTCCGCCTGAACGCCTTCAGACAGTTCAGCACCGACTGTGTGCGTGCACTCGCTCGTGAGGCGCGCCACCATAGAGACTGAGTCTAACTCCATGCCAAGAAAAGAGATGCTCTGAACCGGGGGAGAGCTTGCTCTTTTCCCAGTTGACCCGAAGCCCCAGCCGGCTGAGGTGGCTGAGCACCAAGTCCCTGTGCACACACAACAAATCCCGAGAGTGAACTAGAATCAGCCAGTCATCGAGATTGTTGAGGATGCAGATGCCCACTTCCCTTAGTGGGGCAAGGACTGCCTCTGCAACTTTTGTGAAGGCAAGAGGTGACAGGGACAGACTGAAGGGGAGGACCTTGTACTGGTACGCCCGGACCTCGAAAGCAAACCGCAGGAAGGACCTGTGTTGTGGTAAAACCGAGACGTGGAATTATGCGTCCTTCAGGTCTACTGCCGTGAACCAATCTTGATGCCGGATGCTTGCTAAAATGTGTTTTTGCATCAGCATCTTGAACGGGAGTCTGTGCAAGGCCCGGTTCAGTATTCACATGTCCAAGGTTGGCCGAACTGAATCACGTAGCCGAGTTGGATGGTCCTGGTCAACCACCAGGGTTGGGGAGCACAAGCCACACCCCCAAGCTCCGGGCAAGGGGGACCAAGGGAACAACCACGTCAGATGTACCAACGGGTGGGGCCTTGTGGCGGAGCTTGAGGTGCCACTTTGGGGGGGCTCGAGCCCCGAACTCATGGCCGTGCTGAGTCTGGGGACATCGAAGCACTTACCTGGCTCTGTATACCCACCATAGGACCGGTCCGGGACAGGGGAGGAGGGAAATCGTCCACGCGACCTGTCGCAACCGTCCTGGCGTGGGTGCAACTGTGCCACAGCTGGGCGTGCGGGGGCCCGCTTCCGGAGCGCCATGCCTGCCATAAAGGTGTGGTGCCCGGCAGTCGTGATAACACCGAATGTGTGACCCAGGAAGTGAGGAAACCGCTCTTTTCTTGAAAATGTGGGTACCGCAGCCCTTTGGGCATGCGGCGAAATCATAAGAAAAGGAAAACAAGGATTCTCCTCCTGGCCCTCCACCAGGGAATGGAGTGGTCTGTTTACCAGCCTTCCTTGGGCCACAAGGGTGGACATCACCTGCCCGAGAGACCGCACCGTGACCTTTGTCGCCCAGAGGGCGAGATCGGTCGCCGAGCGCAGCTCTTGCATCAATCCCGGGTCAGAACTACCCTCGTGCAGTTCTCTCAGTGCCTTGGCTTGGAGCACTTGCACGACATAAGCCTACAGGCCCTGGATGGGAGTCTCGGACGGTTCCGCCAGGTGGCAGCATTTTGCGGGCACAAGTGCACCGTGCACATCGGGGGCCCCCTGGCCAGAGTAGGAAATCTCTGCAAAAACCGCTTGAGGGGTGAAATATTGTTCTGGGTACACATACGAATATGCTGTTGTCTGCAGTCTCAGAGCGGTTCACGAAGCCACCGTGTTCAGGTCAGTAGGACTTTGGGTTTGGGTTTGTAATTTATTAAAAATATATACAGGCCTTCTGAACTTGTTTCACTCATGTGCGCTCACTCACACAGATATGCACAAATGGATGAGAGGCCGTTCACACTGAACATGTTTTTGCGTGCTTCTACTCTGTTTTTCCACTGTTTTTCTATGGAAACACACACTGGACGAGCGTCCTTGACTGCTGTACTACGTCTCGCTGTTTCTTCAGTGTCTCATATAGGACTGGCACATTTTTAGACACTGTGTCAAGTTAAAAATAACTTCAGATTTCAAAAACGCATATCAAGATACCTACGTTCTGTTTCATTCGTTGCGCTGCGTCTAGACTGTTTTTAGCGCAGGTGTCACAAAGATTTAATGTTCTGAACAAGTTTAAGCTGCAAAGAGGTGACTGTAACAATTTGTAACATTATTCCAGATTATTCTGCACCAAGCAAAGTTTCAGCGCTTGATAAACAGCAATGTTTTTTTTTTCTTTCTTTTTTCTTATGCTCTAGTGTGCTGAGGGGCCGCCGTGGCTTGTATGTTTACTGTTACAGTTCCGAAGAGAAAATCTGAATGAGTGGTTGTGAGCCAGCTTCTTTTATACCCGTATGTCTGGAGGAGTGGCATGCAAATTCCACTCGCCAATTCCCACTAGCCTTTTCTCAAAGATCAGAGGTGTTTGGGGCTCCCAAGGGCGACCCCTAGTGTCACTACATCAACACAATGTAGAGTGAGTGACATATAGGGAACTACTTTAACACCAATTAAAAAATAAATGAGAGCTGATAATGGTAATATCTTCATTACAGTACAATCAAGATTACTGTGGGAGTCTCAATGCTAAATCAAGCCTCTTTTTGACTTTATTAATTTAGCTGAATAGCACTAATGAAGAAAAAAGGCCACGCACATAATTAAGCTCCTATAAAAAAGCTGCAATTGAAAGTTGTTTTTAAAGGCCCAAAAAAAGCCATCTGCTCATATACAGGGTACTTGCTATTTAACTGAACTAACTATAGTCACTCAATTCTCACAGAAATTTATTAGACAATTTTGGTATGTCTGAAAAAAACAGCAAAAAAATTATGAATCAAACAAGGAGATGAATACACTGATGAGCCAAACATTATGACCACCTGCCTAATAAGTTGTTGGTCCTCCATGTGCCACCAAAACAGCACCGACCCACCGAGGCATGGACTCTACAAGACCCAAGAAGCTCTAGCACCCAACAGTCAACGGATGTAGAAAGGAAGTCCCACCTTGCAGGTAAAAGAGCCAATCACCTTTTAGATACAGACATGGCCTGTCATTCAACTCGCTAACACACATGTGCATTTTGTGTTTTTAGCAACAACACTCAGTTGAGTGAAACGCGATTGAGAGACCCACAGATGCTCAATCGGATTGAGTTCTTGGGAATTTGGAGGACAGGGCAACACCTTGAACTCTTCATCATGTTCCTCAAACCATTCTCGGACAATGTGTGCAGTGTGGCAGGGCACATTATCCTGCTGAAAGAGGTTCTCACCACTGCTGACCAGGAGCACCCCCACAAGCTCTGCCATTTCAGAGATGCTCTGACCCAGTTGTCTGGCCATAACAATCTGGCCCTTGTCAAAGTCACTCAGGTCTTTACTCCTGCCCATTTCTCCAGCATTCAACACGTTGACTATGAGAAATGATTGTTCGCTTACCATCTAATCTACCCAGACCTTTACATGTGGCCTTGTTAAGAGATGATCAACGTTATTCGCTTCACCTGCGACTGGTCATAATGTTTTGGCTCATCGGTGTAAATTTATTTGATAAATTAGCTGCTGGTGTCACAGAAAATGCTACATTTACAACATATACAGGCTTGTATGTGAACTCTCACTTTAAACAGTTCCGCACTGCCAACAGTGTTGGGGGTAACGCAATAAAAGTATCACACGTTACAAAATCAGATTACTTTTTCGAATAACGAGTAAAGTAACGCAATATTTTTTTATTTTAGACTATAATATCGGAGTTACTTTTTAAATAAAGCAACGCATTGCTTTTGTACACCTCTGCTATCCCTGTATTGCGAGAAATCAGGAGTAAAATTATGCAAACTTCGGGGAGGAGATGTAGTGCATGATTGGCATTGCATTTCTATAGAGTGTGAGGCCAGATACTATTTAGCAGAGAGAGATAAGTCACTCCTATTTAAATGAATGGGAGAAATTGGAATGCCAAAACAAGAAGCTCTAGCACCCAACAGTCAATGGATGTAGAAAGGAAGTCCCACCTTGCAGGTAAAAGAGCCAGTCACCTTTCAGATACAGACATGGCCTGTCAATCAACTCGCTAACGCACATGCGCATTTTGTGTTTTTAGCAACAACACTCGGTTGAGTGAAACGCGATTGATTCATGTGATAATACACACTGCATTAAAAAAAACAGTAAATGCGTTTAGGCAGAGGGATTATCAGGCTAGTCTTCCACTGGACACGACATGATACACAGGGTGAAATACTCAATTCACTGACTAATGCAGCCGAACTTCTCCGTGTTAGAGCTCCCTGTAACTGGGAGTATGGGATGAGAAAAGCTGAATCTGGATCAGTGACTCCAAACGACGTTCTACATGGTTTGTGTATGCAGAGAAAATGTATTAGTTTCTAAAAATATTCTACATTTTTGTTTTATAATAAACAAGTAGTTTGATTTATGAAACAAACCATTTTTATGACATTTTGATAGCATTAAAAACAATTCAATTCAAGTTGTATCAACATGCGCCATTGAAGTTGTGGTGTCTGAATGCACCATGGATCAACTCAAAACAAGCGTGCACTGAGATGACTTAAGTGAAAAATATTCATTTATTCATCAGACTTATTCCTTGAACATGTTAGGTTGGCATTCCCCACTGAATTCTATCCTGACTTTTGAAAAACATCTTAAGTTGACTCTGACATTGTCGATGGGCACAGCACATGATGATAGATATGATGCAGGTTCAAGTGTTGGACTTTGCTTCTTTAGGTAAGACAGTGGTTATACTTCATTATTCATATTGGCTGCCATGTTGATGGAAAAAAAATCATGCATATTCATGTTATTGATTCTTTATTATAAATATGATCTGAAGACCTACTTTCTAAATATCTGCTTGTTTACTATGTTGTTTTGACATGAGAGTTGTACAGTAGCTTGCATGACATGTAATGTCTCTTGTATGCAATGCATGGCTTGTTTATATGGAATGCATAGCATAGCAGAAGAGAAAGTGGCTGTGAGAAAAAAGTAACGCAAAAGTAATGCTTTACTTTCCATAAAAAATAACTTTTTAATTAATTAAGTTACTTTTTTAAGGAGTAATGTAATATTCTAACAAGTCACTTTTAAAAGTAACGTTACCCAACACTGACTGCCAACATTAGCATTAGCTATTGTATTTACTGTAGGCCTGTTTGGTTTAGGCCTACTTGGTTTACTCTCTGTCCTGGGAAGCCCTGTTAGCAAATTCATGCTTTAACTTCCAGGATTTCAGTGCCGAACAAAATTTGAGACATTCAACAAATTCAACGTTTACATTTTTAATTCACCAAATCCAAATATGCTGCGCTCTGAGGGTTATGAGCAAAATGTGACTAAACTAGTTGCAAGGGGGGGCCTGGGTAGCTCAGCAAGTAAAGACGCTGACTACCACACCTGGAGTCGCAAGTTTGAATCCAGGGCGTGCTGAGTGACTCCAGTCAGGCTTCCTAAGCAACCAATTGGACCGGTTGCTAGGGTGGGTAGAGTAAAGTTGGGTAAACCTCCTCGAGATCGCTATAATGTGGTTCTAGCTCTCGATGGGTCACGTGGTGAGTTGTGCTTGGATGCCACGGAGAATAGCATGAAGCCTCCAACGCACTACATCTCCGCGGTAAGCGCTCAACAAGCCACGTGATAAGATGCGCGGATTGACAGTCTCAGACGCGGAGGCAACTGAGATTCGTCCTCCGCCATCCGGATTGAGGCGAGTCACTACGCCACCACGAGGACTTGGAGCGCATTGGGAATTGGGCATTCCAAATTCGGGAGAAAGGGGGAGAAAAATCTGTGAAAAAAAAGAAAAAAAACTAGTTGCAAGAATCTAATAAAATACACATGATATTACATAAATTCTATGAGAAAACTTGTGTAGAAAAAGTGTAGCCTTGCAGTGATCAAAGTTACACAACATGTATTTGTGTATTAGCACCCTATAGTGTTCTTAACGCCACTTAAGAGTCTAGCCTAACCACTTGACTAGCATCCTTAGCAACCAATCTAGGTTTAATTTCAATTTAAACATTACAGTATATGCATGATGCTGAATGATTACAATAGACTAAACCATGGTATTTACACAGAACTCCAAGGTACATTGAATTAATGGTATTACCATGGTACATTTCCACACAAAAAACACGGTAATACCATGTTACAAGTCTAAAAAACATGGTATTATGATAGTACCATGTTTAAAACACCAACTCAATTCAGTCACTTTACTATTTGTGAGGAACACATTCACTCACTCAGAGAGAAACTGTTGAAGATTGTTAATTTTCCTTATATTGAATGAGGATTACAGCTCACAAACCTACATTTCTATTCAAGAACTGCCCATCTCTTATTCTGAAACACATTTGCACTTATCTGTTACACTTGTAAAATTTGCTTTTTGAAATTTAAATCTTAAATATTTTCATGAGAAGAGCAGAACTCTCTTATTTGACAGCACTCTAAATTACATAGATGCCAGTTAATGCCACTAATCTTGCCCTTTAAACAGATAAGCAGACATCGTATTTATTCTGAAAATGAACATGGCAGATTGTTCAGTTGTGGAAACATGTTCTATTTATCTTTTCAACGGATGGCATTTCATATTAAATGATAATCTGCATTCATTCCAAGGGTTTTAATGTTTTATTCATGATTGTTTGTGCTCATTTCCTAATTTTTTGTCATTAATGCCAAGCATTTGCACATCAGATTGAAAACATTAATATCAATAACCAGTCCAGTTACATTTTTATGACCTTCCCAGCAGAACAAAAACAGCACAGATGGAAAATATTCTATTTTGAGAATCTATTGTTGTGCAACGTCAGGAAACTTAAATAACATAAAGAATAGCAACTTTTTGAAAGCTTCAAAAAGCTTTCTGAAATCTACACTTTTGTAGAATTATCAAATTTCTTGATTGTAAATGTTAATTTCTTTAGAGAATGCAAGAATCACACAACAAATCAGTCAACTAATCAAAACAATGTTTATCTTATCTTAATATCTTATTAAATACGGTATATAACTTGTGTCAGATGACATAATTTATTGTATATTTTATATTTCACAATAAGTGTTATCATTTTATATCACTTAATATCACCAATAAAATTACCAAAAAAAATCATATAATGGTATAATTTTCTGCACTTATTAGTCTTGGTTAAAGGAATGTTCCAGGATCAATACATTACCAAAACAAAAAATATTTTGCCTCTGTCCCTCTTTCTGGGTAACAGTGAGGCACTTGCAATGAAAGTAAATAGCACCAATCTGTACTCACTGTTTCAAAATTATAGCCACAAGACTCGAACAATATGTGTGTAAAGCATGATTTTAATGATAAAATCGCTGACTACCCTTTATGTGTAAAGTTACATCCAATTTTACAACTTCGTTGCCATGACGATGTAATGCAGTAAACCCTAAAATCCTAAAACAACCGTAAAAACAACTATTAAACAACTTTACAGCATAAATAATAAACAAATTAGTTTACAAATACAAATGAGTTATAACAGAAAAACCAACATAAGTGCTTTAATTAAATTATAAGCTTCACATTTCTGCCTTTTAACCCTGTAAAAATGGGTCCCACTTCCATTTTAAGTGTCTCACTGTAACCTTGATTTTTGCATTTTGTGTTTTGAACCCAGAATATTTCTTTAATGTTAATTTTAACATATACTAATACTTTTTCTTAATTAAAGGTGCACTCAGTAATTTTTTCCTCATTATGAATGTTTAAATGTTTAACTCCTAAATGCATGAATTGTAATTTTGCAATATATGTAACGTATCACATTAAAATGAAGACTTTTATCACAATGTTTACAATGAATTATGGTGGCCAGACTGACAGTTTATGAAAAATCAAGAATTAAAGGGCAATTAAATGTGTTCTTCCTCGCCAAGCCGAACATACCGATATGATGCCACTATATACCCAGATATGGCCAAATATATAAACCATTTAATATATGGTGAAACAGTCAGATGGTACAAGATATTTCAGCATACACCATTTGCTGTACATTCGCCCCATAGACTTCCAATGTAAGAGCTGTCCATGTGTTAATGTTAAAACTGAGGGATGAGTCAAAATGATGTCTTGTGGCAGTTAACAGCATGCCACAGATTAAAGCTGCTGTATGTGATTTTTTTATTAAATGACATGCAGAACACCTCTATTACCTGTCAGATATCACTGAAAAAGTTGCCATGAAATATCATACCTGTATCTGTAAGAGCCCTAGACTGGGTAAACAGTGGGATCAACAAACAGATAATTTGTTTAGCCAATTAGAAGACTTTCTGGCTGTCAATTATTGTGCACGTTCATAGGGCTCATTGCTCATATAATTGCTGGTATTGTAATATGCTCCCGTGAAAGACTCATGGTTGGATGGCGAAATGCTACCCCCTCTATCTGCTCCAACACAGTGGTCTCTATAGTGTCTTTGGAGTGCAGGGTTTCAAGTAGGTATAGCTGCAGGCCAGAGATCTCCAAAAGAAGGCAGGGTTACTCCAAAAGGGGGCATCATTTCCACTCACAGTAAGGGTTAGGGAAAAGGTTAGATTTGGGGCTCTCGCACCTTTTTGGAGCTCTACCTGCAGCTATATCCCTCCGGGTTTTGGAAAGAGGGGGCATGGCTAATTCAGTGGCTAATCTGGTTGAAGTTTCAGAAGTTTCTAAAAGAAAAGACACTTGTCATTGTTCCTGGTTGAGGCATCTTATGAAAAGTGATGCATAATCATTTTGGGGATTGAGTATGTTTGCCTGAGTGTGTACAGCATGACTCTTGGCAGCACTTACTGAATGAAAGATCTGCGCAACACTGCAAAGCCGGATTCACACTTTACGATATTAGCCATGATTTTGCAGTCTGAGACAAATTTCGGGGATCATAAAGATTTCTCGTCATAGGGCAAAATCTATAGTCTTTAAATGCCTAGTGTGACATGTTCACCGACGGTGATTATTTGCCTTTGTAATGAATCTTTCCATCATAAAGTTCTGGCTACTTCAGAAAATTTGTGCTGCAGTCGTGCAGTGTAATTGTTCCTTCGACGTCAGATGAGATAAAAAAAAGTAAACACTGTCAATCAGGACTATTGAGACCAACGTCTTGACAACACTGTATATTGTACAGTCTGACAAAATGTCACACAGTGTGTCATGGTTTTTACCCAAGATCTCACTGGGATCATATCGTACAGTTTGAAAAGCAACAATCTTAAAGGACTGTAAAAATCGTACAGTGTGCACCCAGCGAAGTCAGGGCTATTTAACCTTTGAATAGTCAGGGGCCAAAATGCAGGATCTCTTTAGTCCTTAAGGGCCAGATATCTTATTTTTCTCATTCTTTAATGTTAATGAGGTGAGTAGATTATCTGTGGTATGTGGTATTACCAAAATCTTACATCAGATTATGAGTACATTTATATCACAGTAACTATATATATAATCATATAATAATGTTTTGCTGGAAATTCAACTAAAAAAAAAATAAAAATATATATATATATATATATATATATATATATATAAAGTAGTCACCCTTTGCCAAGAATTTACAGACATGTACTCTTGACATTTTCTCAACCAGCTTCTTGAGGTATCACCCTGGGATGCTTTTTAAACAGTATTGAAGGAGTTCCCATCTATGTTGGACACTTTTTGGCTGCTTTTCTTTATTATTTGGTCCAAGTCATCAATTTCAAAAACTTTTTTTTTTTATTACATTTTTGTTTTATAATGAAATAAATTAATATGGTGGCACAATTATATTTTTGTCTACAAAACTAATTTCAAACATTTAAGCATACACCTTCAGATCAAAAGATATTTAAGATCATGAGAAACATTTCAGTCAAGTGTTTCAAAACTATATATATATATATATGCATTGATATATGGCTATGCAATATATATATATATATATATATATATACTGTGTGGGTGCCTCGTGCCCCCCCGCAAGATGCCTAAATCCGATACTGATACAGTGTCCTTGCAAAAGTATTCAGACCCCTGAACAATTATCACATATTACTGAATTACAAATGGTGCAATGAAATTTCATTCAGTTTGATATTTTATTTTAAAACACTGGAACTCAAAATAAATTATTGTTTGATGACATTTGTTTTATGTTGGGAAATATAACCTGGCAGCTTCCTGTGCTGTGGAAGCTGCCAGGTTACACTGATGAAAGAAATTGCCCTAATGAGGACACAATTACTTTACCATTGGCATCCACCTGTGAATCATTAAAGTTGCAATCACATTTTCTGGATAAAAAAAACCCATTGTTGAAGGATCATTGGTCAGGTTGTGAATCTGAAGAAAAATGAAGACCAAAGAGCATTAGAGATAAAGTAATAAAAATGCATAGATTAGGGAAAGGATACAAAATAATATCCAAATGTTTGGATATCCCAGTGAGTACAGTTGGATCAATAATCAGGAAGTGGAAGCTGCACCACACCACCCAGGCACTGCCAAGAAAAGGCCGTCCCTCAAAACTCATTACTCAAACAAAAAGGACATTGTGAGAGGAGTAATGGTGCACCAGTCAACCATATCAAGAGCACTGCATAATGTTGGCCTGTATGGGAGGGTGGCAAGAAAGAAGCCGTTACTCAAAAAGTACCATCTGAAAGCACGTCTGGAGTTTGCCAGAGAGCATGTGAGTGACTCAGCTGCGATGTGGGAGAAGGTTTGTGGTCAGATGAGACCAAGATAGAGCTTTTTGGCCAAAACCCAAAGCGCTATTTGTGGCGCAAACCTAACACTTCCTATGCCTCAAGACACACCATCCCTACAGTGAAGTATGGTGGTTTGCTTCTATGGTATGCTTCTCATCAGCAGGGACTGGGCATCTTGTTAGAATTGAAGGAAGAATGGATGGAGCAAAATATTTGGAAATACTGCAAGAGAACCTGCTTTAGTCCACTAAAAAACTGAAGCTTGAGAGGAAATTCACCTTTCAGCATGACAATGATCCCAAGCACAAGGCCAAAGCAACATTGGAGTGGCTCAAGAATAAAAAGATAAATGTCCTACAGTGGCCCAGTCAAAGTCCTGATCTCAACCCTATTGAGAATCTGTGGCACTATTTGAAAATTGCAGTCCACAAGCATCACCCATCCAACCTGAACAACCTGGAGCAAATCTGCCGAGAAGAATGGGCCAAAATCACTTTGTCACTGTGTGCAAAGATGGTACATATGTACCCCAAAAGACTTAAAGCAGTTATTGCAGCAAAAGGTGGCTCGACCAAATATTAATGTAATGAATACTTATGCAAGCAAGATATTTCAGTTTTTTATTTTTCATAAAAATATTTCACAACAAAAAAACAATGTCACCTTACAATAATTGATTTTGAGTTTCAGTGTTTTAAATTAAATGATAAATCAGAATGAAATTTCAGTGTACCATTTGTAATTCGTTAATATGAGAGAATTGGTCAGGGGTCTGAATACTTTTGCACTGCACTGTATATATATATATATATATATATATATATATATATATATATATATATATTATATATATTTATTTATTTATTTTTTTTTTTTTTGATAATCCAGTGAATGAAAGACTTTATGAATTAATGGCGCTTTATCTAATAAAATTTACATTTATTCATTTAGCAGACAAAATGAGGAAGGATACAACATAAGCGATTCATTTTAAGGAGGCAGTAACACGCAAAAAGTGCTGCATTACAAAGTTTCAATTGCCTTAGAAAAGTACTAGCCAAGACAGAGTGCAACAAGATTTTTATTTATTTCTTTATTTTTATTTGAGTGTATGGTGAAGTGCTCATGAAATAGTTGTGTCATTAGTCATTTTTTTAAGACAAAATTTGATGGATGCAAACCAGAAGATAAGATAACTCATAACAGATGAATGATAAGTCTGGCATCATTGCAAAAACAACAGCTTCAAATTATATATCACTTACAGCCAAAAGACTCTTAATGGTTATGCATTATAAATCTGATTGTATGAAGCATGATAAAGCACATCTGGAACCGTACATCAGTTGTATACTACAGTATATTAAAGTGCCAAGTTGTGAAAAGTTGTGTTACACCATGTTTACACTGGACCTGATCAAACAAAATTGATAATATTATAACAATGACAACATCACACAGGTCATAAGAATGGCTTGACAGACACAAACCAAAAATAAGATTCATAACAAATAAATGCCACTCATATGTGTCTATACTGGTTTTTATATTTTTGTACTTTAAATGTGACTGAAAACCTATAACAGGCTGTTTAATGGTAAATTCCATTGTGACAACTCACCCCATATAGTGTGAAAACTCACAATAACAGACCAAAATATAACTCCTTTTTTCCTGCACATTTTGCCACTGCAGTCTCTAGGCACAATCATGATTTCAAGCTCGATTACAATTCCTAGTACTTGACGCGTGTGCAGAGCGCTAGATGGCACTATTGATGTAATCGAGCTTGAAATTATGATTGCCAAGGAGTTACGTTTTAGTCTGTTCTCACCCAAAACCGATTGGATCGCTTCAGAAGACATGGATTAAACCACTGGAGTCATATGGATTACCTTTATGCGGCGTTTATGTGCTTTTTGGAGCTTAAAAATTTTGGTCACCATTCACTAATTGTATGGACCTACAGAGCTGAGATATTCTTCTAAAAATCCTAGTTTGTGTTCTGCAGAAGAAAGAAAGTCTTATAC
The DNA here is from genome assembly GCF_019703515.2 of Myxocyprinus asiaticus. Lineage (NCBI taxonomy): Eukaryota > Metazoa > Chordata > Actinopteri > Cypriniformes > Catostomidae > Myxocyprinus > Myxocyprinus asiaticus. Next base: position 11,618,355 of record NC_059346.1, on the reverse strand, counting down.
ATCTGGGATGGCATGAGGGTGAGTAAATGAGAATTTTCATTTTAAGGTGAACTTTTCCTTTAAGGTATGTGTCTATACAGAAATTGACTTTTAAAAATAAACTAACCCTGTGAAATAATAACTGTAGTAAAAAGTGAGACAACTAGCTCCTGTCTCCCATATAAAGAAATATGAGTGTGAAATTTGCAATAACCGCTTCTCCATACCGGTCACAATGAGCAATCTGTGGTGGTCAAAAACACACTGAACAACACTGACAGGTGTGACTCAATGTGCCGAGCCCATCTCAGGTGAGTTTTACCTCAAAGCGAGCTCTCTCACGTTTCCATATTGCGCGACTTGGCAGGCCAGAGACCGTGTCATATGCCACTAAGACTCAGGGAGAGCAGTCACAAGAACACCATAGACCTGAGGCTAGTTCCCAGGCCAATGGGAAAACCTGATTTTTGAACCTGAACTGCACCTCCATCCAATCTCATTTCTAAATTCCAGAAGACAGCCAGACCATGTGCATTTCATTTGCAATTTTAATGCGGATCTGTCCCTTTCCATCTCCACACACAGTGTTTCCCGTCTAACAAATATTGAGGGTATTTTTCTCCTTACACAAAGGAGAGAGTTACTACGAGGGTAGACTTCCTCCTCTTATACTGGAGTTTAATTATTAATGTCACAGTATTGAATAATTGATAGTACAATTTATTAATCTCAACAGGAACATCAGACCTGGAGTGACCAAGAAACAAATGAGACTCTGTGGACATGTAGATGGATTTGGGAATTTCGCAGCCAAAACAGGTACGAACGAACTGTCGACAGGGAGGATATTTAATTAATTACTCTCATAAATTACAAGAAGACTAAAGTTTTACATTTACAAGTAGATCCAATTCAGGGACTTTACAAAGAATAGTGAATGAAGTATGTATAGTGCCCTGCAGTCAATATGAAATCAAAATAAGGACACATTCCTGGTCTTAATGTGAACGATTCATCAGTGCGTGTTATTCCTAATAAAAAAAATTAAAAAACATGTTGGTTTTTTTGTTTTTTTATTATTATTATTATTATATATATATATATATATATATATATATATTTTTATCTTTCATCAAAATTTTAATGCTTGCTCTGCCTCTGAAATGACTTAATTTTTCTTATTTTTTTCTATTTCTTATTGAATGTCCTGTTTTCCTTGAAAATACATCACATTACGGAGACATAGTTGTGAATGCAGTTTCAAGTTGACTAGTTGACAAGTTAAATAGTTCACCCAAAAATGAAAATTCTCTCATTGTTTGCTCACCCTCATGCCATCCCAGAGTGTATGATTTTCTTTATTCTGCAAAACACAAATGAAGATTTTTGGAAGAATATCTCTGCTCTGTAGGTCCATACAATGCAAGTCAATTAGGACCAAAACTTTGAAGCTCCAAAAAATACATAAAAGCAGCATAAAAGTAATCCATATGACTCCAGCGGTTTAATCTATGTCTTCTGAAGTGATCTAATCAATTTTGGGTGAAAACTGACCTTAATGTAACTTCTTTTTCACTGTACATCTTGCCATTGCAATCTCTAGATACGATTCCTAGTGTTTGATGCATGCACAAAGTGCTAAATGGCCCTTGGAAGTGTAATCAAGCTTGATATCTTGTTCAACAAGGAGGCTGCTGATGTTTAGATTTATAGTGAAAAAGAAGTTATATTTTGCTCTGTTCCCAGCCTAAACCTATCTGATCACTCCAGAAGACATGGATTAAAACACGCTGCCTTTATGTGCTTTTTGGAGCTTTGGTCAGCATTCACTTGTGTGTGTGGACCTACAGAGCTGAGATATTCTTCTAATAATCTTCTTTTGTATTCTGCAGAAGAAAGAAACCATACACTTCTGGGATTGCATGAGGGTGAGTAAATGATGTGGGACATATTTGGGTGAACTATTCCTTTAAATCTAGGAATCTATTTGCAAATACCAACAACCAAAATATATTATAGGTTTCTACTGTAATATTTGCAATAAACCTTTGAAGCTTCCATTGTGGTGGGCATAACTGACAAACTTGGCAATAATAGGAAGAATAACTCCTTATGACATCTACTAAAATCCTGCAATATTCCTTGATAGAGCTATTTCTCTGCAGCTAATTTCACCATGTTTATTCTCAGACAGATGTTTATACATTTATGGAGAGTTCTTGACATTCACGGGCTTGAGTATTCCATTTTGTATTTACAGTAACTTATCCTCTTCATCAGGTTTTGAGTGCTTGTACACCTTGTGAAGAAATGAAAATACTTTAAGCCCCCATACTGCTATAAGGGTTCACCATGTGCCAAAGATTTGTGACTAATACCTTGCCCTTCTTGAGCACAAACAAAAATACACTCCATATTCTATAGACTGGTGGCCTAGCAAAGTAACCACCATCATGAAAAAAGTAAACTGTTAGGCTACTTCCTGTTGTCCTTGCAGTTAACAGAATGCCCACAACTCAACCCTACCCTGCTACATTAAAACTGTAGTGAACAGAGCCTGCACACACAGCACTCACTTCCAGTAATCTTAACAGGATAGTTCACCTAAAATGGAAATTATGCCACCATTTATTCACCCTCATGTTGTTCCAATGCCGTATGACTTTCCCTCTGCTATGGATCACAAAAGGAGATGTTAGGTAAAATGTTAGCCTCAGTCACCATTCACTTTCATTGTCTTTTGTGTTCCACGACAGAAAAAAGTAATACAGGCTACAATATGAGGATGAGTAAATGATGAGTGAACTATCCCTTTAAAACTAGAACAATATTTCATTATTATCACCTTGCCCTCTAATGAAATTAAAATCTGCCTATAAGAAAGAGACAGGTCCCTCATCTCAGATAAATGAATACAACTAGCTTAGGATCACTCATGAATGACTTAATGTTGTATATTTGGGTCATGAATGAGGGTGATTTGTCTTTATCACTGAGAAATAAAGATGATTTATTTAATTGTGATAATATGTCTGATAATAATTATGATAATTTAATTGTGATAATGCTCACTGCACAACGAAACAGAGTGTATCTTTTTCAGTGCCAATGTTAACTGGTTAAAGTATCCACATTGAAAGCAGAAGCAGTGCAACAAAGCGTAGTAGGAGCAGCATGCTAAATTAAAGTGACAGTGCACTGTTGAAGGACAATATAAACATGAGTTGACACAAAAACGTAGAAATTGCACAAAAATTCATTTTTCAAGAGCATGAAAAAACTCTTAATCTACTAAATGAATCGAAAATAACATAATTAGTCACTTTAGCACCATATATAGAATTCTATAATTACACATCTGTTAGTGACTGTTTGATATTTTAACTGGATTTTTGTTTGCGAATGTGGACATACATGGTTTTCTTATCATGGGTTCCAATGGCGCATATTCAGTTACAGACTTGAGTCTAACTGTTCGTGTTTCCAGAACTCAGTAGGTGATTGTTTGCTAGAGAATTTATTTTTTTATATAATCTGAGCTTTCACTTACTATATTAGATCAAAATGTTTTTTATGGCTAGGGTAGGTTGTTGTTCTAGTCTGGTTGTTGAGTGGACAGTTCGGTTTCGAGACCAACACATAAATTGAATAGTCAGAAAATAGTCCGAATTAGCTTTCACTCGTGGTTTCGCAAAGATGGAAATATGGCAACCTTATACGGCAGGTATAGTCTACTTTTTAAAGCCACCTGACATTGTGCATGCATGAATGGCTTTGGTTGTCAGGAAAATCACAGAGCCAGCAGAATGTAGGCAATCTCTTCACTACATTTTAAACTAAAAACAATAGTGTTATTTACACAAATCTATGCTTTTTTCAGCGCTGCTCATGCTCTGCTTCGACGTGTGGTGTGCAACAGGTGTTAGAGCTCTCAGTTTCCGTAACAGTGTGTCTCTGGATTATTTATTTATTCGTCAGTTTGTTATTCTTCATCATTTACTCACCCTTATGTTGTTCCAAATCATTCATCCTTGGAACACAAAAGGAAATGTTAAGCAGAATGTCAGGGACATTCAACCTTAGTCACCATTCACTTTCATTGCATACAATGCTTTTTCTTCCACACAATGAAAGTGAATGGTGACCGATATTGTCATTCTGCATTACATCTCCTGCTTAACATCTCCTGAGTAAATGATGACAACATTTTCATTTTTGGGTGAATTTAACAGCATATATATTTTAAGACCAGTACAAACCTTCCTGACCTTATCAGCCTGACATCTCACCCTTGAGCTAATTTGTCAACCATCTGTCTTTTTCTTCTCTTTCTCTTCTATTTCCCTTCTTCTCTTAAAGGTCTTCCCTCTCTGCAGAATGGTTTAGTTCTCAAGTGTCTTTTGGACTGTGATTGTCCAGCACTTGTTGGACTGTCCATACTTTAATTCTGCAGTATCTTTCCTTACCTAGTTTACAGCAAGGGAGAAATAGGCTTGCTGTTAAAAAGTATTCCAGTACAAATGACAAATTACTTACTAAAATATGTCATCTAATCCAAATGCAACCAAAATATTCTGAAGAAAACTTAGGTTAAATTTGGGTAAAATCGAAAGAATGCTTGTTCAAAATCCTGATTTTTCTCTTTCTTCCATGGCACATAACAGTGATTTTCCTATTAAAATCATGGTTAGGTTTAGGCCTGAGTTAGGGTTAAACTTAGGAAAAATCGTAATAACATTGTTCGTTAATTCGCTTATTTTACGATTTCAACATCTCATACAAATTCTTACAACATGTCATGAGACTGGGATGAATGAAACAATATGAAAGTAACAATCTGATTATTAGCTACTTTTGAATTAGGGCTGGGTATAAATATAGATTTTCCGAAGCATCGCAATCTTTATTTGAACAATCTCGATATCGATTCTTAAATCCCAAGATCGATCTTTTCCTCTATGCACACCCTCTATACAATGAGAAGTCACTCGCATTTGCAACCAGATTTCACGCTATGCAACTAAAATATATATATTTGGCAACTGGCTGGTAGATGTTTAGATTTCACTCACTAGCAATTGTGTAGTATTATTGTGGACTATTCAGCAGTGAGATCCTTTTACTGCATATTGAGAGTAAAAATTGTTCAATGTAATGCTTGTCCACAGATGAGATCTACGCGACCCATTTGTCATTGAATAATGTCTCTTTTAATACCCTCTCTGTTCTCTACAGTCAGTTGCTGATAATATATATATATATATATATATATATATATATATATATATATATATATATATATATATATATATATATTTAATTCTAATCATGCATGGCACAGATGAGATGAAGACATTCGAGATTAGATAAAGCCTCTCTCAGTAACATGCGCTCATCTACAGATGCTCTTTACAGAAATGCCAGTTTTGTTAAAGAGACAGTACCAGTTTTAGCACATGTTCAACAAATCAATGTAAATCATTTTAAATAATACAAATTATGCAATTAAACAGTAAACATGTAAAACAAAATAATATATTAAATATATCATATTTATTGATTGAATACGTGGATTTGTTCATTTTCAAAAAGGCAAAATGTGACCAAATTTATGAAAAACTAATAAAATATCATCGGTAAAATTTTCATTTTCGTAATGTACCTAGTTAGCAGGTCCCCTGTATAATTAACAGCATTAGTTATACAGTCCATGTTATTCAAGGATTCTGTGTGTGCATTTCATGATTAAAACTTGTATTTCGTTTTCAATTAATAGCCATTCAAACTGTTCAGACTGGATAATCTCATCATGAATGGTGATTACACAATCCACTGCAATAAACCAAATTCCTCATCTGACATTACTGTCAATGAGGCTGTTTACATGCACACCAATATGCTGACTATCTAAAATCAGCTTATTGAAAAAAATCTGAAAAGACAAGAAATCCACGTTTACATGACATTTGAAATAATCACGTTATTCTCTACTTTTGACGTAAACCTGTGAGGAGGCATGCGCTCAACACGTGCACACATTGGACGAGCCGGTGAGAACACCATAAGGTGTTTACATGGCACGCGAAATTGCCATAATGGGCAAAAATACACCCATGTCAATCTGGTAATTCACAAGCCGTTTATGGCCTTTACGATGATAAAGGAACATGGTTTATTGCGTTTACATGACTTTGAGCGTTGTTGGCTTATATCATGTAAGAACGTGCATGTAAACACCAATGTCATACAGAAAAACAGTGTTGTGTTGGTAAGCAATGCCTTTTAAAGCCAAACTCTGTATATCAAAGAGCCACTCTTATAGTATATGTAGATCGAAGACTAAATTAATCAACTATTCAATCACATCTCACATATTCCTAATGGATGCACTTGTTGTGGCCCAGAATTCTTTTGTCCTCACTCTGTTCACTTTGGCTGAACTTGATTCAGTTTTGGACAGTGGTTCAACTTGTTTGAAATGAGTTTTCTAAACTTAAAATTCCTATGTAATCTCAACACTTAGATGTGTCAATGTCACTCAAATAAATCTCTTTTATTTATTTATGTACTAACCAGTGAAAGTGAAAATTAGCATGCTAAATAAATGCTGGTTGGAAGTGCTATAAAATGTAGCTTAGTAACTATGCTACGGTTAGCATAGCAATTGCTCAACAAAGTGAGCAATCAATTTCATGTGCGACATCTGTCCTCACAATAATGATAACCCCTAAAACGCCAACATAACAGAAACTCTACTAAATCTCAACATTACAGAAACATAAAACACTAACAAGTATCCCCCTTTATAATCATCTTGCACAGAAGTACATAAAATAACTCTTAATTTGAACACTTATTTTCCCTATTATGTCCCATGCTACGCATGCTGGTAAATAGAAATCCCCTGCTCAGTTTCATCAACACCACAAAACGTATTAATGTAATCCCAACCCAAATGGATCAAGTAAACTTCCATTTTACAAATTTAAATGGATAGAACGCAGTGAAGTCAAGTTGTGACAAAATGTTCTAAAATTGTGTTGCTTTAGTTCATTTTAATTAAGTAAATTGAACACAGCAAAAATCCTTTTTTTAAGTGTAATTCACCCAAAAAAGTCATTTCTGTTGTCATTTACTCCCCCTCATGTTGTTCCAAACTCGTATGACTTTCTTACTTTAGTGGAACACAAAAGCATATGTAAGGCAGAATTTTAGGACTGACTGCATCAGTCACCATTCACTTTCATTGCATATTTGTTTTCCATACAATGAAAGTGAATGTTGAGCCTAACATCTTCTTTTGTGTTCCCCAGAAGAAAAAAAGTCTAACGAGTTTGGGACAACATGAAGTGAGTAAATGATGACAGAATTTTCATTTTTGGGTTAAGTATGAAAAAAGTGGTTAATAAGGTAAAAAAAAAAAATAATAATAATAATTAAGTTACATAAAAAAATGTGATTATCATTGCTGTGTCTATACTAAATTTGATTTCCAGTGTAACAAAAGCACTGAGAGAAGCCTATGTTATTTGCTGCAGTATTAAAGTTTACTACTGCTTGTGTGAAATTAATGAAACCTACCACATCATAACAGCACAGTTTTTTCCAACATGATTTCTTATAGTGAGTTTCACTAAAGCAGAGGGTTCTCGGACTTCAGGACCCAAAGGACACTGGCTCTTCAGATGTGTCAAACCAAATCAGGGTCTTTCAGCAACCCCCTTGTGTTGTCACATGTGCGAATGGCTGCAAGTGTATTGACCCTTTTCTCAGTCTGAGGGAATGACGTCCAACAGTCTTAATATTTGCCTCACACTGGACACGTCCAGCATTGACATTCAAATAAGGGAAGTTTCCAGTGATGTTCATTGCCAACTGATGCTTATTTATTGTAACTGAGGTGTAAAATTAAATGAGCATCAGTATTGTGAAACATTCAGACAGCAGTGTCTAGCAGTGTGTAAAGCTGTACTATATCTAAACCTATTTTTTTCAGTATTTCTTATATATAATTATGCATGCTGACTCATATTACTGTGCGGAATACTTGTATACTTTTTGTACCTTTTGTCTTCACTAAAGGTTGTTTGATCAAAACATCAAGTCACAGGTGTTAAAGTCACTTTGGATAAAAGCATCACCTTAATTGCTAATTTTTAAAGAATCCAAACTGAACTCACCTGTCCACGCTTATCACGCACAGCGTCATGATAGACGCCGTGCAGCACATCACATCCATGCCTATGAAGATGTTACAGAAGACCTCTCCAAAAAGCCACTTTCCTCCTGTAAGGTCCGTAACGATCACGAAGGGCATCACTACAATAGCAACGGACAGGTCCGCCACGGCGAGAGAAACCAACAGATAGTTGGACGGTTGTCTGAGCTTTTTAACGACGCACACCGCGATCACCACTAGTGTATTTCCAATCACCGTTACGGTGGTGATGATGGCCAGCATCATCCCGATGACAATCTTCTCCGCCGAGGTGAAATCGAGTAACTGTTCTCCACAGGAATTATTCCACATGGCCATTGAGACGTTATAGAGCAGCTGGGAGGAACCATTGAGAACTTCCGACACGACTTCTGGATGAGTGAACGAGAAGAAATCTAACGAGCCCGATGAGTTGAACATCATTCCTGAGCCGTGCGATGGGGAGCTCGCCAAGAGTGCGCTCCGTGCGCCAAACGCATTCTGAAATAAGCGCAGATTTAGGGTGTCTTCCAGCTTTCCAAAATAACAAAACATTAACAAGTCGTAAAGATAAAGGAAAACTACTTAAATAAAGTGAAAGAGAGAGGAAAATCACTATGATTCGCTCGTATTCTGCGCGCTCATTGAGAGGGTGGCTGTACAGACCTTGACTTGATGGAAGTGACAGTTCAGTTCTTCGTGAGAGGAAGTGTGAGAGAATTGCGCACTCTAGTAGGTTAAACGCGTAACTTTTTTCATCAAAGGGAAGAGGATGGTTCCAGCTCCACATACTACATGTTTTGCTCATGTTTTACTTTTTCCTGTGTCTAATTCTGAGGAAACTCAAGATAATGCACTTGACTGCTTTTTATCTATCTATCTATCTATCTATCTATCTATCTATCTATCTATCGATCTGTCTCTCTGTCTGTTTGTCTGTATGTGTGTATGTCTGTCTGTGACTTGCCATTTTCTTTGTATTTTATTTTATTTTTTATTTTTTACATAACTACATTACATAACTAGGTAGAACATTTAAACATTGCATTTTACAATTTTATAGGATACTAACCACCAGGCCACAACTCCAACATTATAGTTTTTTTATTATATATAAAATACAAAGAAAATGGTAAGTCACAGTGAAATGTCTGCAGAACCGAACTGATAGATAGATAGATAGATAGATAGATAGATAGATAGATAGATAGATAGAACTGTTTTAATGATGGTATTGCAAGTGGTTAAAGATCTAGGCTGGTAAATAAAAGATTGTAGGTTCAGGGGAAATTGTTCCTTCAAGTGCATTGAAAGTCACTTTGGATAAAAACATCAGCTATTAATAAATGTTTATTATTCTAGAACACCAAGCTCTGTGATAACAAAAGCCCTGGAATGTTTGATGGGCAGGAAGACAATGTTTAAACAATAACATTGAACACATCCAATATGTAAATGTTCTAATTTACATGGTGTGAGCTCAACCTCATGGAGTTATTCGGTATGAAACATTATTTTGTAATTAAGCTGAGAATAGCACAGAAATGTACAGCATGTTCACAGGCCACTGTGGAAAGACCATCACCACCATCATCATCATCTTCATCAGTGGCCAGGGAACAGATGGGACATGTCAACCCCGGGGTACTGAGTGAGAATTTAAATGCATAATTTCTGTGACAGTTCCTTCGGTTATGTTTAAAGGAATAGTTGACCCAAAAATTAAAATTCTGTCATGATTTACTCACCCTCATGTCATTCCAGATCTGTATGCCTTTCGTTCCTTCGTGGGACAAGGGAGAAATTTTGAAAACTGTGATGGTTGCTCTTTTCCATCTTATTATAATGAATGGGAAATGGGGATTAAATGAATGCTAAGGTGGATTTTCAGTGAATAATGACTTAAATTTTAGTCTGTTTCTCATGCAAACCTACCATATGGCTTTAGAAGATTCTGTAGTTGTATGGACCTTTTAATAATACTTCTATTTTGCTTTAGCATTTTTTTACAAAGCTTGAAAGCTTCAGTCCCTATTCATTGTAATTGCGTGGAAAAGAGCGACCAGCACAGTCTTCATAATTATTCCATTTGTGTTTCCCGGAAGAGGAAAAAAAAAAACATACAGGTTTGGAACGACATAGGGGTGAGTAAATAATGACAGAATTTCAATTTCAGGTAAACTACTCCTTTAAAGTTTGGATTAGTCATTTAAACTTGAGCAAAACTAATTTAATAAATATTAAACCTATTTCAGGTTTGCTAGAAAGGCTAGTATGGAGCTTCCCTGTAAACAACAGCACACCATAGACCTATTATGGTTGGGAACAAGAGATGAAAAAGACTCCATTGCAGGCAGGAGGACTGTTAGGTAAGCTTTATTCAAAAACAACTTTTTACACAAAGTTCTTTTTCTATAAAAAGAAAAAAAAATAGGCAGAGCAAAAACACACACACACACACACACACACACACACACACCAACTGGCAGGAGCAAACAAACAGCCAAACAAAGACACCATACTTCCAGAAAATCACACAAAACAATCCAGCTCAAACAAAATAACAGGGCAGCTATAAATACACAAAAGGTAATGGAAGACAGGTGGAACCAATTAACAACAAGGACAAACTAGGGTGTGGCAGAAAAGTAAACAGCAGGTGGTGCAAAGATTTAAATGACACAATAAGAAATCTTGACAAATACTGCTTGCTACCAGTCACAATGCCAGGAAAGCAGATATGTTTTCTGATCTAACACACATTGTCTTCTCTTTAGCAAAGGTCAAGGTAAAATGCACCAGGGTCAAGTATTGCTGGAGAGATAAAAGCCAGAGTGCATACGGCCTCCCTCGAGCCTCATTGGTCAATATTCAGAATGTGGCATGAGGAGCAGTGTACTAAATTAAAACAATTTGCTTCTGATAACTGATGGTTACTGTCACTGAAATTGCTCTGTTCATATTGAGATGTACACTCACCAACCACTTTATTAGGTACACCTGTACACCTAATTATTCATGCGATTATCTAATCAGCCAATCATGTGGCAGGAATGCAATGCATAAAATCATGTGGAGGTGGGGGGCGTCGGTTTGTGAATGGAGAGCGAGACCGGGAGATGAAAGCGGTAAGGAGTTTCACCTGTGGGCAATTTCACTAAACAGCTGTTATGTGTTGCAGTGAGAGGCAACGGAGAGATAAAGGAGAGCAGAGAGCCACAGAGGAGGAGGAAGGAGTGACACGCACCTGTTTATGTTGTTAAACGTGAACTGGTTACCTGGCTTCCGCTTCCTCATTGCTTTGAGGGACCAAGAACGTGTTACAGTGGTGCCAAAACCCGGAATTACCGAGGAAGAAATGGTGTCATGGAGTCCTCGCCACTTGCCAAAGTCATCCAGACTCTTGCCGGCATCCACTAGATGCAACATCAAGTCCTCCTGGACCTATGTGCAGAGCATGCCTTGCTCCAAGCCCAGACGGAAGACCGACAGGTATTACGGACTTAAAACAGGCCATCTTGGAACGGGTCGGCCGCAGCCCTGAACAACACTGGCAATGCTTTCGAATGTTGCCGTACAGCGAATTTGGTCGCCCGTTTACCCAACAGCTCCATTATACCTGTCGAAGGTGGCTGCTGGCAGAGGATCGCGACATCAAGGCTGTCATCGATCTCATGGTACTGGAGCAGTTCGTCTGCAGATTACCGAAGGGAACTGCTTAGTGGGTCCAGTGCCACCACCCGGTGTCGCTGACAGAGGCAATCCAGCTGTCTGAGGACCATTTGGTGGTGTATCTGTGGGCTGGTGAGTCCCCTCCTCTCCCCATCTATCCTGTCTCCTCTTGTCCTACCCCCTCCTCTTCCTCTTTTCTCGTACCTGCATATAAGGCTGCCCCCAATCGAGCAGGGATGTACAGGATACCAGTGAGTATTCAAGGGGGTACATACCAAGCCTTGGTGGATTCAGGATGTAATCAAACCTCTATCCACCAATGCTTGGTTCAAGGCTTTGGATACAGCACAAAGGGTGAGGGTGAGGTGTGTACATGGGGATGTGCATGAATACCCTTTAGTGGCGGTCACAATTCAATTCCGGGGACAAAAGCATAGTATTGAGGCTGCAGTTAGTCCCTGTCTCACCCATCCACTAATATTGGGGACAAATTGTCAAACTTTATTGATTTGACAAATTGTCAAAATGCGTTCCAAACTTTATTGAAGGGAATGTGTGTGGATGGGTCCTGCAACTGAGTAATACGGTGTGGGATTTTCAGCACGCTGGCTGGGGAGGCCTTGACGGGGCCATCCGCATCGGTTCCACGTCAGGATGACGCAAGGGAGGGGGAGAGCTCGACTCCCCCCCCCCCACCTTAGAGGGATACCTCTAGGGGATTTCCCTCTGGAGCAGATGCAAGATGAAACCCTGAAGCACATCTTTGACCAAGTGAGAGTAATCGATAGGCAACAACTTCAGCCTGCGTTTGCCCTCTCATACCCGTATTTTGCAATTATAAAAGACCGGTTGTATCGGGTGACGTGGGACACTCAGACAAAGGAAGATACAACCCAGCAGTTAGTACTAAAGAGCAGTCAGGAAATGTTATTCCAGGTGGCTCATCATAGTCCAATGGCAGGCCACTTAGGGCAAGAGAAAACACTAAACCGTCTCATGGCCCGGTTTTACTTGCCGGGCATTCGTGGGGATGTTCGTACGTTGTGTGCAACATGCCACGATGTCAACTGGTGAATCCACTGGCCAACCCAAAAGGGCCATTGCACAATCTACCGTTGATTGGGGTTCCCTTCGAAAGAATTTGTATGGACCTCATCGGGCCATTAGAATGGTGAGCACGTTGAAATCGCTTTGCATTAGTCCTGGTGGATTATGCAACACAATATCCAGAAGCAGTGCCTCTTCGCAACATCTCAGTGCTGAGTGTTGCAGAGGCACTCTTCAAAATTATCTCCCGAGTGGGGATCCCGAAAGAGATCCTCACTGACCAAGGCACTACTTTCATGTTTTTCATGCACTTTACGCGAACTTTACGAATTACTGGGGACTAAATTGATTCGGACCAGTGTGTCCCATCTTCAGACAGATGACCTGGTTGAATGGTTAAATAAAACCCTTAAGAACTTGATTCAAAAGTTCGTTCATGATGATGCTCAGAATTGGGATAAGTGGCTTGAGTCCCTATTCTTTGCAGTTCGAGAGGTCCTGCAAGCCTCCATGGGTTTTGCCCCATTTGAATTACTGTATGGACGTTGGCCATGGGGCATGTTGGACATTCTAAAGGATAATTGGGAGGAGAGACCTTCACAGACTAAAAACGAAATTCAGTATGTTCTTGACCTGAGAGCAAAACTCCACACACTAGGGCGATTATCACAGGAGCATTTGCTACAGGCTCAAGAAAACCAATCCCGACTGTATAATAGGGGTACTTGCCTGCAGAAGTTCGCACCAGGAGATGAAGTACTTGTATTGCTACCCACATGGAGCTCCAAATTACTCGACAAGTGGCAAGGGCCCTTTGTGGTCACACAGCGAGTTGGGGACATCAACTATGAGGTCAAACGAACAGATAGAGGCGAAGCATAGCAGGTATACCACCTAAATCTCCTAAAATATTGGAGAGAGGAGGTACCCATGACTTTGGTGATTCTGGAGAGGGAGGAGCTAGGACAGGGGGTGAACTTAAAAAGCCAAAATCAAGTCACCCCGGTCCCTTGTGGAGACCACCTCTCACCGTTCCAAATCACCGAGGTGGCCAAGTTGCAAGGAGAATTTTCCGACGTGTTTTCACCTCTGCCTGGTCGCATGAATTTCATAGCACACCACATTGAGACGACCCCAGGGGTGGTGGTATATACACGCCCCTACCGGTTACCCGAAAACATGAAACAAGTGGTATGGGAGGAACTAAAGGATATGCTCAATATGGGATTAATAGAGGAATCCAACAGTGACTGGTCCAGCCCAGTGGTCCAATGGGTTGGTTCGGTTCTCTGTGGATTTTCGAAAAAAGGAAATGTGGTGTCTAAATTTGACGATTATTCAATGCCTCGTATTGACAAACTGCTAGATCGGTTACTGGCAGCTCGCTTTTATTCAACACTGGATTTGACAAAGGGATATTAGCAGATCCCCTTGACTCCCAACGATCTCAGGACAGCCCTCAGGTGCTGCATGTGCCACTGCCAATCAATACTGTAAATAATGATGTCATCCAGATAGGCAGCGACATATGCAGCGTGTGGTCGAAGGATTCTGTCTATGAGCCGCTGAAATGTAGCTGGGGCCCCAAACAAACCGAACAGAAGGGTCACAAATTGGTGTAACTCAATATGCATGTTTTTCTTTATTCTGTTTGTTTGGTTCTGGGGGAAGTTCAGGGTTTGATTGTTGCTCTAATGTTGGAATGTGGTCTTTATAATTTTGTTTTTGACACACAATCTTTTTTTCTCATTTGTCAAAATGTCAAATGTTAATGAGTGGATTGTCTCTCTCCATGTGGAACGTGAATGGGTTGGGGCACCCCCTAAAAAAGGAAGGTTATTTCTCTTCTTAAGTGTAAGAAATATGATATAATGTTTCTTCAAGAAACGCATCTTTCTAAGTCCCTCATTTCATCTGTTGTTGATTGCTCAATTGGAAACATTTTAGTCTCAGATCACGCCCTGGTGTGTTTAGAGGTGTTGCCACATACGGAGAAAAAGAAATCATATAGCTGGCGCTTTAATGTATCCCTTTTGCAAAATCATGAATTCCAACAAATGTTAAAGGCTGAAATCAATGTTTATATGGAGACCAACTGGTCCTCAGTATCCTCTGTGGGCGTGGCTTTGGAGGCACTTAAGGTGGTTCTTAGGGGCCGGATCATACAGTATGACTCATTCACCAAAAAATCCAAAGCATGAGAACTCGTGGAGTTGGAAGGGAATATTAAAAGTGCTGAGGCAGAACTGAAGTGCCAAATGTCGTCTGATGGACTCAGAGAATTGACCCGATTGAAATACAGATATAACACTATTTTGTCACGGAAGGTGGAGTTTTGGCTATTCAGGGCAAGACAGTAATACTTTGAGTCAGGGCATAGGCAGAAACATTTCTGGCTAGATATATAAAACAGAGAGAGTCTTTTTCTACCATTCCCTCAGTGAAATCTGCTGGTGGTGAAATATTTACCTCAGCCATTGATATTAATAATGCTTTTAAAGAATTCTATCTTGATCTCTAGAGTTCCACGTCTTCGTCTACTGATGAGGATATTAGAAACTTTGTGGAACCATTAGAACTTCCTAAACTGATGGCTGAGCAAAAGAATTCTCTTGATTCTGAGATAAACTTGGATGAGCTGGGTGAGGTGATTAAGGCCTTGTCTACAGGCAAGGCTCTGGGACCAGATGGCTTTGCCACTGAATCTTATGCTACAGAATTGGCTCCACTTTTGCTAGGAGTTTATATGGCATCATTAAAGAATGGAAAGCTTCCACCAACCATGACGCAAGCCCGGACCAGTCTGATTCTTAAAAAGGACAAAGGATCCAAGCGAGTGTAAGAGTTATCGTCCAATTTCCCTGATCCAGCTAGATGTTAAAATATATGTTATAGTGGAATACAGAGGGATAAAGTTACTAATATTTAGCATTTTAAATAAGTAATCCCAATACATGTTTTCCGTTCCTCCCCAACTCTGATTATGTGTAAAATACAAGTGTGTTTATATTATGTTAATAATAAAAATAAAAATAAGTTAATAATACACTTTTTTTTTCTCCCCCTTCCCAATTTGGAACACTCAGTTCCCAATGTGCTCTATGTCCTCGTGGTGGCGTATTGACTCACCTCAATCCGGGTGGAGGAGGACGAATCTCAGTAGCCTCCGTGTCTGAGACCATCAATCCGTGCATCTTAACACGTGGCTTGTTGAGCGTGTTACCATGGAGATGTAGCGCATGTGGAGGCCCACGCTATTCTCCGCGGCA
Organism: Myxocyprinus asiaticus; assembly: GCF_019703515.2. NCBI lineage: Eukaryota > Metazoa > Chordata > Actinopteri > Cypriniformes > Catostomidae > Myxocyprinus > Myxocyprinus asiaticus. The sequence goes on along the minus strand of NC_059346.1, from coordinate 11,602,191 downwards.
TCCATGCACAACTCACCACACACCCCACCAAGAGCGAGAAACGTCATGGTTACTGGTGTAACCTCCATTCCCTGATGGTGGGAACGAGATGTTGGTGTCGATGTAGTGACACTAAGGGTCACTCTTGGGAGCCCGAGACACCTCTGGTCTTTGATAAAAGGCCAATGAAAATTGGCGAGTGGTATTTGCATGCCACTCCCCTGGACATACGGGTATAAAAGGAGCTGGTATGCAACCACTCATTCAGGTTTTACGCTGAGGAGCCGATATAAGGTCCGGCCATTTCAGCGGGTAGTTCAGCGTTGTGGCAGGAGGGACCAACGTCTCGTTCCCTCCATCAGGGAACGGAGGTTACCACAGTAACCATGATGTTCCCTATCTGTCACTCACTCGACATTGGTGTCGATGTAGTGACACTAGGGGTCCCTATACAAAATGCCACAAGGCTGAACTGTGTTACGTGAACTGGCAGTGTGTGGTGGGCAGACTTGCTGTGTGCCTCATAGCCAGCACACCAGGTCGACACGTAACCTCCCCCAACACAGTTATGAGTGTCAAACGGCCCTTTCTGGGGACAAGTCGACTACCCAAAGATAGACACAGGCTTAACCCAGTCATGGCCTCTTTTCCCCTTCTCTTTTTCCACTCCCTAAAAAAGAAGGGGGATTATCCAACTGGGCCGCCAGGTCTAGTCGGGGGGTGTCCCTCCCAAGGGGAGGACACCGCAGAGACCACACCTCACCCCAAGAGAGGGGGAATATTTAACTGGAAGAATACGTCACATGGTCTTTCCAACCATGTGGAGAGCCTTCAAGGTAGATCCTGCCCAATGGGGGAGGAGTTACTACAAACATGGAGACTGGGGCAGAGGGGCTCTGCCCAAGGAAGACGCAGTTTGCCAGCAGGGAAACGAATTAGCGGAAGATATAGATCGCATGGGGTTAGCCTTACAGGGAACCGCCACATGCGGAGCACCTACCCCAGAACCAGGCTCTTAGTTAGCGCGTGTACTGGGCCGGCAGCGAGTCTCTCCAAAAACTCGACTGCCACAAGGCTCGGAGGAAGTAAACCAGGGAATACATTTTGTGAACACTACTGGGAATTAACAGCACATGTCTTCAGCTCAAAAGGAGGTGGAAGGCGCTATGTGCAAGCGATACACCCAGCCGGCTATCCCGGGCTTATCTACTTGTGTTGCGTGCCACTACCTGGGACAAAACCGGTTCCACCCGGAGGATGTAGAACTTTGCAAAGGTGTTGGGTGTTGCCCAGCCCGCTGCTCTGCAAATGTCTGTTAGAGAGGCACGAGCCAAGGCCCAAGAAGCCGCTACACCACGGGTAGAATGGGCTCGTAGCCCTACCGGGGGCGGCATGTTTTGGGCGAGATATGCCATATAGTTATGGCATCAGCGAGCCAGTGGGCGATCCTCTGCTTGGAGACAGCGCTTCCTTTCCGCTGTGCACCAAAAGCAGACAAAGAGCTGCTCAGAGATTCTAAAGCTCTGCATGCGATCCAAATAGATGCGTAAAGCGCGCACCAGACACAGCGACGACAGGGCTGGGTCTGCCTCCTCCTGGGGCAGCACTTGCAGGTTCACCACCTAGTCCCTAAAGGGGTGGTGGGAACCTTGGGCACATAGCCCGGTCAGGGTCTCAGTATCACGTGAGAGTAACCTGGACCGAACTCCAGGCATGTTTCGCTGACAGAGAACGCTTGCAGGTCACCTACCCTCTCGATGGAAGTGAGCGCAGTCAGGAGGGCAGTCTTCAAGGAGAGTACCTTAAGCTCGGCTGACTGCAAGGGCTCAGAGGGGGCTCTCTGTAGACCCTGAAGAACTACAGAGGTCCGATGAGGGAACGAGGCATGGCCTGGAGGGATTCAGCCTCCTGGCACCTTTTAGGAACCTGATGATCAGGTCGTGCATCCCTAAGGACTTACCGTCGACTGCGTCATGGTGTGCTGCTATGGCAGCAATGTACACTTTCAAGGTGGAAGGGGACAGCCTCCCTTCCAACCTCTCTTGCAGGAAGGAAAGCACTGATCTGACTGCACATCTCTGGGGGTCTTCCCGATGGGAAGAACACCACTTAGCGAACAGACACCACTTAAAAGGCATACAGGCACCTCGTAGAAGGAGCCCTAGCCTGAGTGATCGTGTCTACCATCACAAGAAGGTCCTTCCTCAGGGGAATTTGCCAGGGGGGAGCTGTCGCGAGGAGTGTGAGGTCCGAGCACCACATCTGGGCGGGCCAGTAGGGTGCTACCAGGATGACCTGCTCCTCGTCCTCCCTGACCTTGCACAGGGTCTGTGCAAGCAGGCTCACTGGGGGAAATGCATATTTGTGAATGCCAGGGGGCCAGCTGTGTGCCAGCGCATCTATGCCGAGGGAGGCCTCGGTCAGGGCGTACCAGAGCGGGCAGTGGGGAGGATTCTTGGGAGGTGAACAGGTGCACCTGTGCCTGTCAAATTGACTCCAAATCAGCTGGACCACCTGAAGGTGGAGTCTCCACTCTCCCCTGAGGGTAACCTGTTGTGACGGTGCATCCGCCGTAGTGTTGAGGTTGCCCGGGATGTGAGTGGCTTGCAGCGACTTGAGGTGCTGCTGACTCCAGAGGAGGAGATGGCGGGCGAGTTGTGACATACAACGAGAGCGCAAACCACCTTGGCGGTTGACATATGCTACCGTTGCCATGTTGTCTGTCTGAACTAACACGTGCTTGCCCTGGGCCTCCGCAGGGCGAGCAGTATTGCCAACAACTCGAGGCAGTTGATGTGCCAATGCAGTTGTGGACCCGTCCAGAGGCCGGCGGCTGCGTGCCCATTGCAAACGGGGCCCCAGCCCGTTTTGGAGGCATCTGTCATGACCACGACATACCTGGGGACCAGTTCTAGAGGAACACCTGCCCGTAGGAACGAGAGGTTGGTCCAAGGGCTGAAAAGACGATGACAGACCAATGTGATGGCCACGCGGTGTGTCCCGTGGCGCCATAGCCGTCTCGGGACTCGAGTCTGAAGCCAGTGCTGAAGCGGCCTCATATGCATCAACCCGAGCGGGGTGGCCACCGCCGATGATGCCATATGCCCCAAGAGCCTCTGAAAAAGTTTCAGTGAAACCGCTGTTCCCCGTGGCACGCTCGTTCATAAGGCGCGCCGTCAAGGAGACTGAGACCAACTCCAAACTGAGAAAAGAGATGCTCTGAACCGGGAGGAGCTTGCTCTTTTCCCAGTTGACCCGAAGCCCTAGTCGGCTGAGGTGTGAGAGCACCAGGTCCCTGTGTGCGCACAACATGTCTCGAGAGTGAGCTAGGATTAATTAGCCAGTCGTCGAGATAGTTGAGAACGCGAATGCCCACCTCCCTTAACGGGGCAAGGGCAGCCTCGGCGACCTTCGTAAAGATGCGAGGAGACAGGGACAGGCCGAAAGGGAGGACTTTGTACTGATACACCTGACCCTCGAACGCGAACCACAGGATGGGTGTGTGTCGAGGAAGGATCGAGGCATGGAAGTATGCATCCTTCAGGTCTACCGACGCAAACCAATCTTGATGCCGGACGCTCGCCAGAATGCGTTTTTGCATCAGCATCTTGAACGGGAGTCTGTGTAAAGCCTAGTTCAGAACTCACAGGTCCAAGATTGGCCTCAACCCACCGCCTTTTTTCGGTACGATGAAGTAGGGGCTGAAAAAACCCCTTCTTCATCCCGGCTGGAGGGACAGTTTCTATCGCGCCCTTCCGTAGGAGGGTAGCAATCTCCGCGCAAGGTAGCAGCGTTTTCCTCTTTCACCAAGGTGAAGTGGACACCGATGAACCTGGGCGGATGCCCGGCGAAGTGAATCGCGCAGCGAGTCGGACGGTCCGGACCAGCCCTCGTGACGGATTGGAAAGCGCAAGCCATACGTCCAAGTTCCGTGCAAGGGGGACCAAAGGGACAACGTCATCGGATGTACCGGCAGGTGGGGCCTCGCGGCGGGGCGGAGCTCGAGGTGCCACACCACATCGTGGCCGTGCTGAGTCCGAGGACATCGAAGCACTTACCTGGCTCCTTGTGACCACCCCCGGAACAGCCTGGGACGAGGGAGGAAGAGGCCTGTCCTCGTGACCCGTGGAGCTGGGCGCTCAGGGGTGGGAGACAGCCGCTGGAGCGCCAAACCTGCCAAATGGAGTGGTGGACGGTGGTCGTGATGACGGCTGTACACACCGGATACGTGACCCAGGGAACAAGGAAACCTCTCTTGCTGAGCTCTTGAGTACTGCAGCCACTTGTGCATGCAGCGCAAAATACAAAAGGTAACAAAAAGATGAAGATCTGCTTTCCAGCTCCAGAGCAGCGGGTTTCGTTGTCCCTGGGTCACCCGTCTCAAGGGTGCTTTGAAGCCTTTCACGGGTTCTGGGCGGCCGCGAGACGGGTGGCGTCTGCTTCCTGCGGTGGGCTCCACGCCGGGGCCAGGCCGAAGGGGCGGGCTGTGGCGGAGCCGGTGCAGTCACCCTTGGCGATGAGTAGACGGGGTGCAGGATCTTGAGCCGCACCGGGGCAAGATATGCCGGCTAGCATCCATCTACTGCTCTACCATCGAGAACTGCTGGGCAAAGTCCTCAACGGTGTCGTCGAATAGGCCCGCCTGGGAAATGGGGCAGCAAGGAATCGTGTCTTGTTGGCCTCACCCATCTCGACCAGGTTGAGCCAAAGGTGGCGCTCCTGGACCACTAGTGTGGCCATCGTCCGCCCGAGAGACTGCGCCGTGACCTCCATCGCACAGAGAGCGAGGTCGGTCGCCGAGCGTAGTTCCTGCATCAATCCCGGGGCAGAACTACCCTCGTGCAGTTCCTTTAGCGCCTTGGCGGACTTGCAGGAGAGCCATGGCATGCAGGGCGGAGGCGGCTTGTCCAGTGGCACCGTAGGCCTTGGCCGTCAGATATGATGTAAACCTACAGGCCTTGGACGGGGGCTTTGGGAAACCGCGCCAGGTGGCAGCGCTCTGCGGGCATAGGTGCACCACGAGCGCCTTTATCCACCAGGGGATTGCCGAATAGCCCTTGGCCGCCCCACCATCGAGGGTAGTGAGGGCGGGGAAGCTGAAAAGATCGGGACCGGGCAGTAAAAAGTGCCTCCCGCGACCTTGTCAGCTCTTCATGCACTTCATGCAATCACCGAGCCGTGAGGGTTCAGAGAAGAGCGGTGAAATCCACTCTAACCGATGCTCTCGACTGCCCGGGAAAGCATGTCGTCATCTCCGCGTCAGCCTGTGACTGGGCGATCGACCCCAAAGGGAGGAGCCCAGCTGAGGCTTCCGACTGGACGAGCCCGCTCTCCGATGCTGCGCTCGAGATCTCATCACTTTCACGGGCTCCGAATAAGAGGTCGAACTCGCCGTGAGACGAGCCGGCGGACTCACCCGGAAGCCCGATCGGGGCAGACGAGCGTGCTGGGGCACGGAAGGTCCACGGGGGGATACCCGGCGGAGGCGGTCCCATTGGGGTCCCCAAATCGCCCCCAGTACTAGCCGCGCTGGCCTCATACCCGTGGGTAAAAGGACCAAGGCGGGATCCTCTGGGGTGGCTCGCTTTCTTACGAAGGCGAGCCGCGACCGCAACGTTGCCATGGACATATTCTCGCAATGAGAACATGACCATCCACGAACGCTGTCTCCGTGTGAGCAGTGCCCAGACACGAAAGACAGTGATCGTGACCGTTAGAAGGCGAGAGATAATGAGCACAACCAGGAATAACACACAATCGGAAAAGCATCTTTAAAAAGACGCATCTTTAAAAAGACATTCCCATGTGTGCGCTCTTTTAGAGAAATATATACACTTTTAGAGGGGAAAAATGCTCTTTCAGAAAATACAGGTGCATCTCAATAAATTAGAATGTCATGGAAAAGTTCATTTATTTCAGTAATTCAACTCAAATTGTGAAACTGGTGTATTAAATAAATTCAATGCACACAGACTGAAGTAGTTTAAGTCTTTGGTTCTTTTAATTGTGATGATTTTGGCTCACATTTAACAAAACCCACCAATTCACTATCTCAAAAAATTAGAATATGGTGACATGCCAATCAGCTAATCAACTCAAAACACCTGCAAAGGTTTCCTGAGCCTTCAAAATGGTCTCTCAGTTTGGTTCACTAGGCTACACAATCATGGGGAAGACTGCTGATCTGACAGTTGTCCAGAAGACAATCACTGACACCCTTCACAAGGAGGGTAAGCCACAAACATTCATTGCCAAAGAAGCTGGCTGTTCACAGAGTGCTGTATCCAAGCATGTTAACAGAAAGTTGAGTGGAAGGAAAAAGTGTGGAAGAAAAAGATGCACAACCAACCGAGAGAACCGCAGCCTTATGATTGTCAAGCAAAATCAATTCAAGAATTTGGGTGAACTTCACAAGGAATGGACTGAGGCTGGGGTCAAGGCATCAAGAGCCACCACACACAGACATGTCAAGGAATTTGGCTACAGTTGTTGTATTCCTCTTGTTAAGCCACTCCTGAACCACAGACAACGTCAGAGGCATCTTACCTGGGCTAAGGAGAAGAACTGGACTGTTGCCCAGTGTTCCAAAGTCCTCTTTTCAGATGAGAGCAAGTTTTGTATTTCATTTGGAAACCAAGGTCCTAGAGTCTGGAGGAAGGGTGGAGAAGCTCATAGCCCAAGTTGCTTGAAGTCCAGTGTTAAGTTTCCACAGTCTGTGATGATTTGGGGTGCAATGTCATCTGCTGGTGTTGGTCCATTGTGTTTTTTCAAAACCAAAGTCACTGCACCCGTTTACCAAGAAATTTTGGAGCACTTCAGGCTTCCTTCTGCTGACCAGCTTTTTAAAGATGCTGATTTCATTTTCCAGCAGGATTTGGCACCTGCCCACACTGCCAAAAGCACCAAAAGTTGGTTAAATGACCATGGTGTTGGTGTGCTTGACTGGCCAGCAAACTCACCAGACCTGAACCCCATAGAGAATCTATGGGGTATTGTCAAGAGGAAAATGAGAAACAAGAGACCAAAAAATGCAGATGAGCTGAAGGCCACTGTCAAAGAAACCTGGGCTTCCATACCATCTCAGCAGTGCCACAAACTGATCACCTCCATGCCATGCCGAATTGAGGCAGTAATTAAAGCAAAAGGAGCCCCTACCAAGTATTGAGTACATATACAGTAAATGAACATACTTTCTAGAAGGCCAACAATTCACTACAAATGTTTTTTTTATTGGTCTTATGATGTATTCTAATTTTTTGAGATAGTGAATTGGTGGGTTTTTGTTAAATGTGAGCCAAAATCATCACAATTAAAAGAACCAAAGACTTAAACTACTTCAGTCTGTGTGCATTGAATTTATTTAATACACGAGTTTCACAATTTGAGTTGAATTGAACTTTTCCACGACATTCTAATTTATTGAGATGCACCTGTATACTCTCTAGTTTTTCTGCCGAAGCGCCCAGGGGCATTCTCTGCAGTGCACCAGTGCAGAGGGGGGAGAAGCCGCTGAAATGCGCCGTCAGATCCAGCAGAGGTGAATGAACAGTAGTATTCAGCTCAATAAGCATGACCGTTCGGCTCCGAAGAGAAAATCTGAATGAGTGGTTGCATACCAGCTCCTTTTATACCCGTATGTCCGGGGGAGTGGCATGCAAATACCACTCACCAATTTTCATTGGCCTTTTATCAAAGACCAGAGGTGTCTCGGGCTCCCAAAGTGACCCCTAGTGTCACTACATCAACACCAACGTTGAGTGAGTGACAGATAGGGAACACACATTATAGCGACCACAAGGAGGTTAGCCCATGTGACTCTACCCTCCCTAGCAACCGTGCCAATTTGGTTGCTTAGGAGACCTGGCTGGAGTCACTCAGCACACCCTGGATTCAAACTCGTGACTCCAGGGGTGGTAGTCAGCGTCAGTACTCACTGAGCAATAATTAAAAATTTTAAAAGGAATAGTTTACCCCCTAAAATTTAAATTCTGTCATCTTTTACTCATCCTCATGTCATTTCAACCCCATATGATTTTCATGCTTTTCTTTGTAGAACACAAAAGTAGATGTTAGGCAGAAAGCTGCTATTTTCCATTCAATGAAAGTGAATGGTGACTGAAACAATCAAATTCCAAAGGACAAAAAAGCACCATAAAAGTAGTCCATACAACTTGTGAGCTATAGTACAAGTCTTCTTACACCATATGGTAGTTTTTTTGTGAGGAAAGACTGAAATTTAAGTCACTGTTCACTAAATATCGTCTGACAGCCATGGTCAACATTAATTTTCACAGTACGGAAAAGACCATCATAGACATTCTGTTAAATAACTTCCTTTGTGTTCCATGGAAGAAAGAAAGTCATACAGGTTTGGAACGACATGAGGGTGAGTAAATGATGAAAGAATTTCAATTTTGGGTAAACTAGTCCTTTAAAGTTGGCAATAGTGGTTTAAACTGGAGCAAAACTCATTTAATAAAACTTTAGACTTATTTCAGGTTTGCTAGGTTTTTCTATTTTAATTTTTGGGTTAACTATCTGTTTAAGGGGGAATGGGACGAGGACATGACACGGGCTGGAATTTAATCTGTATTTCCACAGGGATGCTGCAGCATTATTGATTGACATATAATTTGAATAACTAAATCTCTAAAGCATTTAAAGTAATAAGTGATGTGTATATTTTCAGAACTTTTTTTATAAAGCCTGTTTTACTCTGTTGTTTGAATATACCAGAAATGGTGTCCTAAATTTTTTTGTCTATCATTAAATCATAATTCCAGGGAATATAAGGAATGTGTGGCAGTGCTGTTGAAAGATGCTGCTTTCCAGTAGTTTTGTTCTCTCTGTAGACATTTTTAATAATTAAATGAGATGTCTTGTGTGCTGAGAGACTTGTTTGTGGCTACACATTAAAACAGTGTTTACTTTATACTGTAGCTTATGTCTTTACAAATCATCCAGCAGGGGAAATAAAGGAGAATGAGCCACACTATTCTCTAAAGTCAGGAAACAAAAATACTTGTTTTAAATTTGTACAAAAAAATAATTTACATGGTGGTTTTTCTTATAATAATAGCAGCATTGGAGGTTATAGAAACTGGATATGCAAATACATAATTGAAACTTCATGACTGCTGAATGAATCGTACACTTCACAAATTATGATCTAAGGCATTGCTAATTGCGATAACTATCATAAAATTACTATATATTTTGTTTCCCTCACTTACAGGTGAGCATCACTCATTCAAATAACTCTAGCTATTTTTATCCTGCACCACCAACACGTCACCCTTGATCCATATTTTAACATCAGTTTGGTGCTACATTTAACTTGTTTTAACTTGTTTCAGAGGATTCTATTACTTTACTCTAAGCTAATCTTTTAAATGTAAAAATGAAATGAATATAGATCTCATAATGTTCTCTTTGTGTGCTATATAGTCCAAGTCTTCTGAATTCATGCAATAGCTAATTGCCACCATAACACTCAAATCTTGAATTAATTTAAACAAAGTGATGTCAAATGGCATTGGCTCATGTGTCTTGTGACCGATTGCTACAAAGTTTGGATATATCTTTATGAATGAGGTGTGATAATGTCAGTGACAGAGTAGACGAATTTTTAAGAGAAAAAAAAAACTTTTGTGTTTTGCCAATAGTCACTCCTTAGACTCACATAACTGGTTGGTCTGGTAAGTATTCTCAAACAAACAAAGCAATTTTTTGAGAGAGACAATTTTTGGTAAATCAACCTGCAAATGGACTACTTATATCTTATATTAAGCTGGGTTAGGAGAATGTATTTTTTTTAAATGCATTTAACTTTAAATAAATAGAACATTTCTTCCTCTGTACCCATTTTCAGAAGAAAGTATTAAAGAAGATTGTTACAGTAATTCACATAGTAGAAAAATCAGTTGCTTAGCTACTCTGTGACAAAACCTATAGGCTATTTCTGATATACATGTGCTAGTAATTACACTACAAAAACAGTGTTTGAGAGGTCAAAGTCAAGTTGTTTGCCTGATAGTTCTCTCTCTCTTAGTGTTGGAAGAAATGGAATACAGTGTCTCCACATTATTTCAGAAGAAAGAATAAGACTGCAGTCTTAAATGTTTTGTGGAATCCTTTCCTTTGCTTCGCTTTGAAGTTGTGAACTTTGTTCAGTAGGGGCAGGAAAATGAATGTCCATGCTACTTTATAGAAGACCTTGTGGGAAAAAGATGAACAGGGTGAACATATTGATGAACATTTTGCTTGGCCAGACTTGTAATTGTCTCTTATAAAAAATAATTTTGGAAAAACTTGTATATATTGTGTATTTTCAGAAAGCATGGCATGATTTTACAAGAAAGACATATAAATACGGTTTAAATAGGCTATTGAATTAATTTTAGTGAAATGAACCGGTTCATAAAACAATTCATCAATTGGTTTGAGTCATCGCAAAAAGTTGTTCATTGAAGTCCTTTCGCTGCATTTACATCCTTTTTTATAGTGAAATAAATATTTAGCGAAATACTGCCATTTATCGTTGTGTTTATGTTTTCTCACCCCTGACATATTTAATCCCAAAACATACTTTTACAGCCGAGTTATTAAAAAACACTTTGCAAATCGGTTTGACAAAATCATTAAACCTGTTCGAAAGAATAATTGGTTCGCGAATCGAACATAACTTCTGCTCACCCCCAGTATTTTATCAATTTACATGCAGACGGCGGACCATCATCGTGTCTTGTCAAACACTCCTAATTCATCTGCAGGGACATTTTTGACATTTTATCTTTACCTTTATTTTAGCAACACTTTCTAACCTTGGGTTGTGGTATAAAATTGTCGAATATATATGTTTTGCTTCATTTTGCTGGTTCTGTTGTCGAATTCTTTTTTTTTTTTTTACCTTACACACATGCATGTCAAGGTTGACAGGAAAAGGCCAAAAAGTTACCACATGTACATTAAAATTTTCTCCCTGTAATATTCATTATAAAATACAACTTTGTTTTAAATGGATGACAAATGTTATGTAAAATGAGCTCAGCTCATCTTTTTAAAACTCTTGTCAGGCACGTGCTCAACGGACTAGCCTAATTGGTTGCTAAAAAGTCATTAGCCTCGATTACACCCATCGAACTCGTGTTCAGTCAGTTGTGTTATTAATTATTAAGCATGTTATGAAAGCAAATCGCATTTGCTTATGGCAGCAAAAGTTATGCCCGCTGAGGTGGCAGAAATCTTGCTCAATGACCCCATGTAATTGGATGCTTAGGTGTATTATCCCATGTAAATGTACTGGATAACCACGTATTGGGAATTTGGGATATCATTCAGAATAGAAGTGGGTCATTTTGTGTCATCCCAGTGACTAATTTGTTCAGGGAAAAAAAAAAAAAACTTTCTGATGATTGCACTCATTACACAAGTAGATGGCAATAACTGAATATCTTCGAGTATCATGAATGAGTAATTGTATCATTCAATCAAAAGATAAGTACAAAAAAAGAAAAGTCTTAGTTTTATTCCATTTTTAATCATTAGCATTAGATGCATTTTCTCCACAAATGATAGCAAAGCAAATTATTATTTTCTATCTATTATCATTTTCCTCTATTTGATCAAATGTAGGGCTTTTATCAAACAAGAGAAAAACAAAGACAACAATAGTCTTAATAAATGAGTTATGAGTTTCATTCATGTCCTTAAACAGTGTTAGAAAAGCTATTTAACAATTGGGATGGAATATGTACCAAAGCACTCTTAGACACATTGATAAATTGAGGATTACGGTGGCAAGAAAACGTATGTGGAATTAGCTGGTTTTCTGCATTAATTGGTCATAAAATGTGATCTTCTTGTCAAAGTCACAAGTATAAACAAACACAATGTGCTTAAGCTAACAACACACAAACAATTATAATCGTTCATGTCTGTTTATTTTACACATTCCATTAAAAATTCACAGTGCTGTGGAGAAAGAGAACCCTTGGATTTAATAACTGGTCGATCCTCCTTTGGCAGCAATGACCTCAACCAAGAGTTTCCTGTTGCTGCGGATTAGACCTTCACAATGTTCATAAGGAATTGTGGGCAATTCTTCCTTACAGAACTGCTTCAGATCAGCCATATTATTAGGATGTCTGTTGTGAACACCTCTCTTGAGGTCATTCCACAGCATCTGTATCAGGTCTGGGCTCTGACTGGGCCACTCCAAAAGGTGGATTTTGTTTTAAGCAATTCTGTAGTGGTCTTACTTTTATGTTTAGGGTCAATGTCCTGCTGCATCACTCAACTTCTACTGAGCTTCAGCTGGCGCACAGACATCCTGATATTATCCTGTAGGATATCTTGGTAAACTTGGATAATTTTTCCCTCAATGATGACAAACGGTCCAGGCCCCGAAGCAGCAAAGCAGCCCCAAATCATGATGCTCCCTCCACAGTACTTCACAGCTGGGATGATGTTTTCATGTTGGTATGTCAGGGATGCAAACTACTCACCTTTCAGCTAAATTCATCTCTTTTTTTTTAAAGCTGATTTGCCCAAATTGTTGAATTGTTAAAATTTTCTAAAACAAAATTCCTTGACAATCGAGTTTAAAAGTGCCATTGGACAGTTGACTCATGGGAATAACCAATGAACGTTTGACTCAGTTTTAAGACACACACCTGTAAGGCTGGCACCGGAATGTCTACACCTAAAAGGCTCTGTGAGAACCAGCGTCATAAAACTCTCTCACAAAAGCTGAAATCTACACCCGAATATCACCACATGTGATAAATTGCAAATCGCCTTTGCATTGTTTTACAAAGCTGAAATCTTCACCTGAATATCACCACAGTGTGATAAATTGCAAATCACCTTGCTGCCCCCCCTTCTCTCTCCCCCTTCTCCCCTTCAACAGCTCTGGACCAACACAAAGACACAAGATGTATATGTAAAAATATAACAAATACCGTGAAAACAAAGAATGCAACCATATGTGTTTGATATCATTTAAAAGGTCTCTGTGCGACTGGTATAGTGGTATCTTTCCCATGTTGATAAAACTAATGGTAACAAGGTTATAAGTTCTTTGCCAAATACTGCATAATTCTGGAGGTCTATCCCACTCCTTGACCTACAATTGAAATGATCTCCTGTATGTTAACAAGGTTAAACCCCAGGAAGTCAAGAACCCATTCACCCCCAAATTCTCATTGTTCAAAGGAAAATACCATTTGGTACACAATGTTTATTCTGTCTAGAGATTTAAGGAAAGTTGGCAGGAAGCTCGGGGAATCTGTATGCAGATCTCCCATGCTGTACCGCTGCATGTAGTTTTGTCAGGTATGTTTCTTTGACTTGTCTTTTATTTTTAGTAATGTTTGTTTATTCTGATCATGTGAAATTGGCTTTGATTTGAATTTCTGCAACAATGTTTTATATCCTACCTAACAAATAAATTGTTATTATTTGATTTAGGAAGCCATTTAAAGACTCACAATTTGAATTTAAACCACTCAGGACAACCAGGTAGGACAACCACCTAGGACAAACTGGGTAGGATTTGAATTCCATTAGACCAGGGTAGACCATACTGGAGCTTTAATATAGGAGAAACCACTCAGGACAACCAGGTAGGACAACCACCTAGGACATACCGGGTAGGATTTGAATTCCATTAGACCAGGGTAGACCATACTGGAGCTTTAATATAGGATAAACCACTCAGGACAACCAGGTAAGATAACCACCTAGGACAATCGGGTAGGAGAAAGCCATTTAAAGACTCTCAGTCACTGCTCACCGCCCGTCTTAGCAAGTTGTATGTACGTGACTAAGCGGCAATATCGTCTGGTTAAGAAACAAGCCAAACCAGACGATATTAGTTAACCCTACAACCGCTGATTAAGAACGGAACTGGCTATCCATTTTCGGGAGGTTTACGTAATTTAATAGCGGCCGGCGTAAGTCTCCAAAATCGAAAGGACAGTTAATAGAAGAGGATTTAGAGTAATTAATAACCTAAAAATGTTAAATTAAATGAATTATCAGAAATTAATTAGAGCTTAAATATAAATTAGAGGTCAACTTAAAATTGGAGTCAGATTAATATAAAATTGGAGTCAGATAAAGTGAATAATGGAATCAAATGTGTGAATTAACAATAATTGCTTTACTTCAGCGCTCAGAAAAGACAGAACAACACAGAGACCTTCAAGAGCAATTTATTGAAGTTCCACTCCGGAACGGATAGAAAATCCGTTATCCCTTTTTACACACCCTCTTCCGTGTGCTACTTGAAGTAGATGTTACGTGGCATAATGTCAATGGACAGCTATTGAAAGGGATACAGTTGAAGTCAAAAGTTTACATATGCTTTGGTTGAAGTCATTAAAACTCATTTTTTAACCACTCCACAGATTTCATATTAGCAAACTATAGTTTTGGCAAGTCGTTTAAGTAGGGCTGGGTGATATGGCCAAAACTGTTATCACAATATTCTTTTGCATATTGTTCGATATCGATATTTATCACGATATACATTCACATTTACACATTGCACATTTTTTATTTCAAAGTTGGTGGAAGAAAAGAAGAAAAAATAAATTCTAAATAGTCAAAATAGTCACTACAAAACTGCACTGGGGGTCCAGAGACAGCAAAAGCAGTGGGGTCTGAGGGATTTTTTACCAAAATATTTTATAGTTTATCAATAGAGTGCATTTGAAAATGAATGTTATAAGATCATCTGTTCGTTTTGAAGCATAATGACAGCAGTCCAGCATTTGTTTGAATATTTTTACATTAAAATGAAATATTTTTATATTTCTTTAGATTCAGATACCCAAGTATGGGGGCATAGAAGCCCTTGTGACTGTGGAATGATGCTGTATGGGGGTTCAGGGGTATCCCCTGTGAGAAAATTTAGAAAACGTCTGAATTGAACATTTCTATATTTTCATTAAAGTGAGAAAGACTACCAACTAGTAATTTTATTGTCTTTCCTTGTCATCCATTCCAGAGATGATGACATCTGATTCATTTTCACAAAATTAGAACAAAAATGTATTTGTTCATTATTAAAGGCTAGTAACATGCTGATTAATAAAGCTAAATTTAGAAGGGGAAAATGTTATGGTCTAAAGGTGCTTTGGAACCACATTAACTTATGTGACACCTCATGTCTATACACATGCAGGGAAAAGAGTCAATGTGTGCAGAGTGGGACAGGGCACAAATGATGCATGTTTGGTGCTAGAGAAAAATATTCAAGACTACTGTGGATTTCTTCCACACCAGTGGAAACGCAGCCTGAGAAAGCCAAACTGCTTGCGTTTTTAGCGACACGCACTAAATATAGAACATTCCTCAAAAGCTTATCATCGATATCCTGGATTTTTTTTATCACTATAAATATCGAGATCGTTTTATTGCCCAGCCCTGCTTTTAGGACATCTACTTTGTGCATGATGCAAATAATTTTTCCAACAGTTGTTTACAGACAGATTGTTTCACTTTTAATTGACTACATCACAATT
Source organism: Myxocyprinus asiaticus (assembly GCF_019703515.2). Classification (NCBI taxonomy): domain Eukaryota; kingdom Metazoa; phylum Chordata; class Actinopteri; order Cypriniformes; family Catostomidae; genus Myxocyprinus; species Myxocyprinus asiaticus. The sequence goes on along the minus strand of NC_059346.1, from coordinate 11,586,682 downwards.
CCAGTTGGTCAGAAGTTTACATACACTAAGTTATCTGTGCCTTTAAGCAGCTTGGAAAATTCCGGAAAATTATGTCAAGCCTAATTTAGCTTCTGATAGGCTAATTGGAGTCAATTGGAGGTGTACCTGTGGATGTATTTTAAGGCCTACCTTCAAACTCAGTGCCTCTGCTTGACATCATGGGAAAATCAAAAGAAATCAGCCAAGACCTCAGAAAAAAAATTGTGGACCTCCACATGTCTGGTTAATCCTTGGGAGTAATTTCCAAATGCCTGAAGGTACCACATTCATCTGCACAAATAATAGTAGGCAAGTATAAACACCATGGGACCACACAGCCATCATACCGCTCAGGAAGGAGATGTATTCTGTCTCCTAGAGATGAACGTAGTGCAAATCAATCCCAGAACAACAGCAAAGGACATTGTAAAGATGCTGGAGGAAACAGTATCTATATCCACAGTAAAACGAGTCCTATATCGACATAACCTGAAAGGCTGCTCAGCAAGGAAGAAGCCAGTGCTCCAAAACCGCCATAAAAAAGCCAGACTACAGTTTGAAAGTGCACATGGGGACAAAGATCTTACTTTTTGGAGAAATGTCCTCTGGTCTGATGAAACAAAAATTGAACTGTTTGGTCATAATGACCATTGTTATGTTTGGAGGAAAAAGGGTGAGTCTTGCAAGCCAAAGAACACCATCCCAACTGTGAAGCATGTGGGGTGCTTTGCTACAGGAGGGACTGGTGCACTTCACAAAATAGATGGCATCATGAGGAAGGAAAATTATGTGGATATATTGAAGCAAAATCTCAAGACATCAGCCAGGAAGTTAAAGCTCAGTCACAAATGGGTCTTCCAAATGGACAATGACCCCAAGCATACCTCCAGAGTTGTGGCAAGATGGCTTAAGGACAACAAAGTCAAGGTACTGGAGTGGCTATCACAAAGCCCTGACCTCAATCCTATAGACAATTTGTAGGCAGAAATGAAAAAGCCTGTGCTTGTGTGAGGCCTACACACCTGACTCAGTTACACCAGTTCTGTCTGGAGAAATGGGTCAAAATTCCAGCAACTTATTGTGAGAAGTTTGTGGAAGGCTACCCAAAATGTTTGACCCAAGTTAAACAATTTAAAGGCAATGCTACCAAATACTAACAAAGCATATGTACATTTCTGACTTACTGGGAATGTGATGAAAGAAATAAAAGCTTAAATAAATAATTCTCTGTTCTATTATTCTGACATTTCACATTCTTAAAATAAAGTAGTGGTTCTAACTGACCTAAGACAGGGAATGTTTTCTATGATTAAATGTCAGGAATTGTGAAAAACTGAGTTTAAATGTATTTGGCTAAGGTGTATGCAAACTTCAACTGTAGACTTCAACTGTATGAGCAGTTTATGTGCTCTACTAAGCCCACGCACAAGAAATTGGCGTGAAGAGACAGGAGAGACAGGCCACTTCTATTAAAATGAATGGGAGAAATTGGATCGGTCAACAGATGTAAAACAGGAATTCCCTCCTTACATGTAAAAGAGCCAATCAACTTTTAGAGACAGACATCACCAGTCAATCAACTTGAGAATGCGCATGCACATTAGCTAAACAAGCCGGGAAATGTTTGTTTTTTAGTGTAATCTGAGGTAAAGAAGCATAGTTTATGATACCAGTGTTGTCAGATTTTACTGCTGATTTTAAATATGTTCTTTGATCGTAATCTTGACCAACCATCTTGGAGATTTGGTTTTTACCTATTCAAGTAGATAGGAGCTGCAATTGTATGCCGCTTGTTTACACAGAAAAATAGCTGCTCAGCCAGCCCAAGAGCATTCCAAAGATGGCCGAAGAGTGACCTGACTAGCTAAAAAGACTTTGGTTGTACTCATATAGGCATGCCAAGAAATCTTCATTGTACTATGCTTTCTTTTTATAAGTTGTAGCAAAGTGCCACAGAAGAAGGAATGGATCCAAAATTAACCCCGTTTCCTGGGCCTCCAGGGGTCTCCAGGATGTCATGGCTACAGCCTTCTGGAGATCAGGGTCAACCACTCGACCAGCCCCCCTTTGGGCGAGCCAGATTTCTCGTCATGCATAAAGATGAACCTCATTCAGGATGAGGTAGAGCCTTCGGCCTACCCACAGAAATGCCTGCTGTGCAGTATGGCAGAGGGATAATGTGCCCTGCCGTGAGTGAGCCAGTGGTTGGAATGGCAAGAGGAGTGCCATTACCAGTGGAAGAAGGTATAACATCCTATTTATATTAAAACAAAAATTAGCAGCATATATAATTAACATTTGAGTCACCAAACATTTTTGTTTGAAAGCGCATTGATTTTTTCCTCCAATGGAAATTAAGATTTTTGAAAACCATCTCCACAAATGCATACTTTGGAAAGCAATGATGTTAGGACACTGAAAGCGGAGTTCCTAAACGAATACGGATTAGTGTGAATGTGGCCTGTATAATTGACCGTTGTCCCAGGCAACCAATTTCCTGCATAGCTGTGGAAATACATTCTTGTCTCTCTTTTACTCTTGTGGTGTGTTTTTTTTTCTTACATAAAATAATTTAACTCAGATTCATAATTCATGTCCATTTATTTATTATAAATATAGGGCTCACTGATAAATCCATATTTGAATCAGTATTATATTTACACATCAAGTTATAAGCATGACAACATGTTATTTGCCCACTGGCCTCTATCCTTCATGGCTTTCTATTAATCCCCTATATATATATATGAATTGGCTACATCACTGGACTCTCCTCTCCACCAATAGCTGGTGTATTGTGGGCGTTCTTGCGCACTATGGCTGCCATCGCATCATCAAGGTGGATGCAGCACACTGGTGGTGATTGAGGAGTTTCCCCCAATGCTATGTAAAGCGCTTTGAGTGCCTAGAAAAGTGCTATATAAATTGTTATTATTTGTTTAGGTTGAAACTCCTGGGCTGGGCTTATCACTCATGTCCATGTTCAGGGGGTTGGGCATCGAGCCAGGAAAAACATCGGGCAGAGGAGCAGCATCTATTGGTATGTCAAACAGAGAGAATTTAAAGGGATAGTTAATGCAAAAATGACAATTCCGTTATCATTTACTTACCCTCATGGTGTTCCTAACTCGTATGACTGACTTTCTTTGTTGGAACACAAAAGTTGTTTGTAGTTTCGGTCACTATTGACTTTTGTTGTACGGAAAAAAGATGCAATGAAAGTTAATGGTGACTGGGGCTGTCAGTCCTAGCTCTGTTTCTGTTTATTTCACCTTTAAGACATGCCCACTATGGGGGCCTGGGTAGCTCAGCAAGTAAACAACTTGCGCTGACTACCACACCTGGAGTCTTAAGTTCGAATCCAGGGTGTGCTGAGTGACTTCAGTCAGGCTTCCTAAGCAACCAATTTGCCCGGTTGCTAGGGTGGGTAGGGTCACGTTGGGTTAACCTCCAGGTGGTTGCTATAATGTGGTTCTCGCTCTCGGTGGGGCACATGGTGAGTTGTGCTTGGATGCTGCGTAGAATAGCGTGAGCCTCCACACGCGCTAGGTCTCCTCAGTAATGCGCTCAACAAGCCACGTGATAAGATGCACAGATTGACTATCTCAGATGCAGAGGAACTGAGATTCATCCTCTGCCACCTGGATTGAAGTAACTACACCACCATGAGGACTTAGAGCACATTGGGAATTGGGCATGCCAAATTGGGGAGAAAAGGGGAGAGAAAAAAAAAGACATGCCCACTGTTATGATTGGCTAACATCTTTACAGATTAATTTCTCAACTTTAAAATCCTCTGGCCTTTATTTTGGTGGAACTTTACAGGATAAACCTTGAGCTGGGCTAAAAACAGTAGCTCTTCACGAGTTATGTGTGCATGTGCTATGAGAGTGTGCGAACAACAGAGCAGTGCTCATTCACTGAAGCGTGCTGCGCATACAGACAATATATTTACTTATTAAACACATCCTTTGCGATTCACAAAACTATTGTATGGCTTCAAGAGACTTTGAATATAATGCACATGTCATATGGACTACTATAATGGTGCTTTTATGCTTCTTTAATGTCATATTGGAGCTTGACAGTAACGGTTATGGCACACAATAATATACACTGTCGGAGCACTGAAAAACGCTCTTCATTAATGCGCTAATGAAGAGAATGATTATTTCACTTATGGGGATGTGAACTTTAATGTGCAACATAAACAATGCTTTTTCTACCTGTGAGTGTTTCCGGATTTTAAAGTAACAGTTTCTGTTCAAATTTTCAGACAACGGCCTTTGTTTCTCTTTCGGCCAAAAACCGAAAATAGCAGTTTATGTCATTTTAGGCCGGAAAGTTTGGTGCATCCCTAGTTGACACTGCTCTGTGTTTGAATAAGTTTTTTTTTTCAAAGTTTAAGTATGTTGTGAAGGCGGGGCTATTCAAATGAACTCCACATTGTGATGTCTGTGGCCAATTTTAAAACAAGTCATTTTTTCAGGGTGGAAACAATAAATGCAGTCTTTGGGCTGGAGAGGAAGTTTTGAGTTCTGAAACTTGCAGTATGTTTTTATAAGACAATCAACTCTTACATGTCAAAATATCAAGGAAAATTAGAATTCTCATGTTATGACCCCTTTAAACCGCAGCGCAGAGAATCGCCTGCTTGTTTATAAAGGAGCCGTCTGAGACATGTAAATGACCAATCACTGTATGTTTTGTTGTTGTGTGCCATTATGTTACCAAAATAATAGGCCAGTGTGCAACATGGTCCCATTTAAACTGTCCTGTGTATGAGAGACAGACTAAAAAAGAAACCAGGAGAAACTGCTATCTTCCATCTAAAACACACAAAATCATATTTTTTTTAATTTTTTTGAAATTTCATTCAGGTGAAATTGAGAAAATATATTGCTAAAAAGTTAATAATTTTTTTAGCCAATGTATGTGTATGTCATTTACTGTTATATTAAATTGTGTGACATATCAGCCTATCGGTTACCCTACACTCTAGATATCGTCATTGGCCATTAAAAAACCCATATCAGTCAACCTCTAGTATGGGACTCATTCTATGATACCATGTTTTGTTTTGAACAAGCAGCATGATGGTAACATAAGAACAGGCCCTATATCATTATAAATCCAACACATCCAAACCAAGCCAACTGTATACTGTATTTAAATTTCAAATTAATACCTGCTTCATTCTGTTCATGTTAATGCAAGGTTGAGGTCGAGTGGGTCTTAAATTGTGCTCCCATCATTTTTGTATTCTTGGCAACACCAACAAAGTTGAATGGTCGACCACATAGACTTGCAATGTTCTGCAGAAGACAGAAGGAAGGTCAAGTAGCTAATAACGAAAACAATCTGCAATGTAAATACAAATGATGAAAGTAAGCTCATTAATGTAGTTGCATTAAAAAAAAAAAGTTTTTCTTTGTAATTACTTAAATAGTACTTGAAATAGTCCTTCACTTCTGATTCAATAACCTTTACACAGTTGCTAAGTTTTGCTTAACGATCGACCCTCGGGGCCTCTATGCTTTTGTCAGGCCCCAATTCACAGCAGACTAGCTAGCTTAAAAGATTTTCTCAAGAAACTACTAGCCTTTTAACTATGTTGCATGACTAAACTACCTCGTGGCCTTTTATCACAATGTTTTTGATGTGTCTAATGCACTTGTTCTGAATCAAAGAAATACTTCATCATAAAATTTTTCATTGTTCAAAAATCATTTTTCATTTAAATTATTGATATCTGTTACACGTTCATGAACATCGAGAGAAGTATGTTCACAGTAGGGCTGAAACGACTAGTCAACGTAAAAATTTCCATTGTCGAATAATCGTTTGATGTCATTTAATGTAACATGAGATCATATGAAACTCTGCAGCTCACGCCTGACTGAGGAGAGGAAGAAACACAGCCCACAGTCCAGATGCACTCTAAACTTTCACAGCTTCAGGTGATGTAGATAGCAAAGTATGTGGGCATTAGGGGTGGGCCATATGACCAAAATGTTATAACACGATATGATTAATTTTATATCATGATAACGATATATATCACAATATAGTGATTTTTTTCTGGAAAACCAATTAAAAGCAGTTAACATAATAAATAACCTTATTGTAATGACTATTACTGGAAAATCTAGTCAGTGAAATAAATAGTTCTTGAAAATGACTTATATAATTTACTCCTTATTTAGAACTTGACAAACAGTCAAAGTTAGAGTTGCCACCTGTCCCGTAAAAAACGGGATCATCCCGTATTTAAAGATAAAATGATGCGTCCTGTATTTAAGCTGGTCAAATGGCATCATGGTGAAATCGTTCCAGATCGCCAATTTAACATTGATATAAGTTGGAAAATTTGCCTATGGTGGGTAAGGGACCATCTGAAAGGTCCACACATTGTGCTAAAATGTGCTAATACTGTGGAGGGTGTGATAAGGGACCATCTGAAAAGTCCACAAATGGTGGTAAAACTGTGAAGTTTTTTTCTATATAAATGTTCAATAAGATCAAACAATGTATGAATACAATCATAAAGACAAATACAGGTGAAGGAAAAAAAACTAAAAATAAATAAATAAAAATGATAAAAAAAATAAAAAAAATATGTATAAACCATCCAAAATGTATACATAAGATAAAGAAGACAAATAATCGAAAAAATTTAAATAAATATATTTTTTACATAAAATTATGTTTTTTTTTTTTTACGCATATTAACAGGGGGCCTGGGTAGCTCAGTGGTAAAGACGCTGGCTACCACCCCTGAAGTTCGCTAGTTCAAATCCCAGGGCGTGCTGAGTGACTCCTGCCAAGTCTCCTAAGCAACCAAATTGGCCCGGTTGCTAGGGAGGGTAGAGTCACATGGGGTAACCTCCTCGTGATCGCTATAATGTGGTTCGTTCTCAGTGGGGCATGTGGTGAGTTGAGCGTGGATGCCACGGTGGGTGGCATGAAGCCATGTGTCCATGGCAACGCACTCAACAAGCCACGTGATAAGATGCACGTGTTGACAATCTCAGACACAGAGGCAACTGGGATTCATCCTCTGCCACTGAGGCAAATCACTACGTGACCACAAGGACTTAAAAAAACACATTGGGAATTGGCCAGTCCAAATTGGCAGAAAAAGGGGAAAAATAAATATATAAAAAACACATATTAACTCTTAGGGGCTGTGATTCCAACCCCCCCCCCCAATTTAAAACTTCAAAAGTGGCAACCCTAGTCAAAGTTAAATAAAATAAACACTTGGTGTTAAATCAACCTTACCATACAACTACATTTAAAAAAAAGAAGGATGGAATTAATGCAGAGCGCATCTTTTGGCTTTCATAATATTCGTTAGCATGCTTCATTTTGAGGTGGTAAAAAATATTGTTTGTATTACCACAAGTGATTATCTTCGAGCGACACAGTTTGCAGATTACATTTTTCTAATCTGTGTCGGCTTTTGTGAACCTACACCACAGTCGCACCTGTTTTAACAAGCTCCATTTCGTTTTCTTGACTTTTCAATTGATTTTATCAGCAATAATTCTTCAAATGATGGAGAAGTACAGATGTGCAGAGTAGTCAAGTGCACTTCGGTATGTTAAAGAGATGATCCAGGTATCTGGAACACAGTGTCCCAGTAGAGTGTGTCAGATCATGGTGGACTACTGCATCCTCTGCTATAAAGCTCTCAGAATCTGCCCGCAAAATTAGAATGGCAAAGAATCAGCAACGAGTTTACTGGCACGTTTGTGGCGTTGCCTGATCTGCATAATTCCTTTAGTGAATCTGCCTCTAAACAACGTGCACAAATTTTACAGGTCACAACTCATTCCCTGCTCAAGCCTGGTTTCAGTCTCACATGAAGCGTGCCCACTGATAGATACGCACGCACTGCACACATGGATATTTACATATCGTGATGTGCACGATATAACAAAATCTCTATCGGTTAACACTTTATATTGTCGCCATGATATATGTCATCATATCGCCCAGCCCTAAAGGTAATTATACAAAATACCAAATACAGAAGCACTCTCGTTGTGGAATAAGCGGAGCCTGAGCTGCCGCACCGCTGAAGCAAAACTTGTGTGTCGAGCTTCTTTAAAGGAAACACCTCGCCGTTACATCTTTAATGCAGTTATATTTAATGCTTTATAGCTTTAAACATATAAGTTCAAATAAGGAAGCAGGTTATGTAAACAACTACAAACTCCAAAACTGGCATTTCCCTGTGCTTTCAGTGCCTTTTCTATGAGTTGCACGGAGTGTCCCGATCTAAGGGGGAAGAGATTGAAACTGCATCTGGCTGAGGCACACTCTGGTGCAGGGACGCTCGTCCCTCGAGCATGCGCGCTTGCTGCAGCTGGATTATAACATGATGGCTCGAGACTTATTGTATCATAAAACAGTATAGGGTTGCAACTAACAATTATTTTGATAATCGATTAATCTAATGATTAATACAATGATTATTTGACTATTCTGTGATTATTGCCAGGATTAATCATTAGCTCTTAACCGATTATTCAGCTTGTGCCCCGACTTAAAAGGTTGTATTAAACATGCTTACTAACAATAAAAAGGACAAAATCATCTTTTAAAAATACATCTAAATGACATTCACTGAATTAAAGGGAAAAAATACTTTTTATTAAGTTTAATTCAGTAAGGAAATTCACTGCAAAAAATCCTATTGTTATTAAGTGTTTTTGTCTTCCATTTAAAATTGTCTAAAAATTCTTAAAACAAGACACATTTACTTGAGAAGAAACAAATAAGATATTTAGACTTGCTTTAAGATAATGTATATTAAATATAAGTGTATTTTGTATATAAGAGTATTTTTTCATGTGGTTATACTTCTGCGAGTGCAGTAAAGACAAAATATACTTATATTCAAGATCTATTCTCTAAAAGCATGTCTAAATATCTTACATGCTGCTTCTCAGGTGAATGCTTCTTTTTAAAGGATTTTTAGATATTTTAAAATATTTGTATTTTTAATATTATATTCAAATCCCTCAGATAACAATTTGTTCTTCTGCAGTATAGCTGCTAAAGAAAATGTATGTGGTTTTAAAGGAGTTTTAGATATTTATATTGGAAAACAAGCCAAAACAAAAACAAACCAAAAACATATTTTGTTGCCCTAATAGTCTAATAATCATTCTAATAATCGTTAGATTAGTTATTTATCAAAATAATCCTTAGTTGCAGCCCTAATTCACAGTGGCACATATGTTAATGTGAAAACTTGCATTGCTTTTAGCACTGTAAGGTGCCACCCACTGGTCCAATGGCGGTATCCAATGGGGTGGCTGAAGGTCTCCTGCGTGTTCTGTCTTATCGTGCGCTGTAAATAATACTTTGATTATTTAATTTGAGTTCCATGTTTTATTAATCTTATCATTAATTCTTATCTTTATTTCATCTGACTCCAATTATGAAAAATCTCATTGATGTATCTATGCTCTGAATTATCTTATTATTTTAGTAATTCTCTCTTCTAGACAGCATTTGTTATTTCAATGTTATTTGGGTCCTGTTCTGGCCGGATGCAGGTCCTTTAACTACAAACTCATCAGTTTCAGAAATTATTACGTTTTAGACTAAGTCCTTATAGGTTCTCGGCTTTATCCATTTAGTCTTATTTGGCTAAGTTCAGTATGGATTCTCGACTCACCGTTTAGCTCCAGTCAATTAAGTTCTGTTTTACAGATTCTCAGTCCTACTCTTAGTATTCCCATTTAATTATATTTGGCTAAGTTCTATTATAGATTCTCGGTTCGCCATTTAGTCTTTTAGTACATACTTAACTAATGGGTTACTTCTGAAGTAGCTTAGTTAAGCCAACTCTGACCATAGATTTGTAGTTAATAAGAAACATACTAGAAAACAGTCCTTCAGAATGAACCATAATAACTATTTATTTTACCAGGTAATAGTAATACATTCAAACAATCCAATTAAAATAATAAATCAAACTCAAAGCTATCAGTGAACCAAGCATAATAATATAATTAAAGTTGCATTCCATTCAAACATTTACCAATCATAAGAAATTCAAATTGCCTACCTGGTAGATTAAAAAACTACACACAATGTTTTCTGTGTGGGTCTTCTGGCTACAGAGACCCTGGTAGATTTAAAAATGACACACAATGTTTTCTGTGTGGGTCATCTGGCTACAGAGACCTTGATTCCTTTGTCATTACACACAGCAATTGTGTGGGAGATCTGAATACAGACTAGCTGACTCCTTTGTCATCTCTCCTTAAATACCAAACAATTCTATTGTGTTTGATATTATTTAGGATCTGGTTTTACAGTTTAGGGGGTTCCAAGCAAGTTCTTTGAAGCTTGCATTTTATGTTTCCAAAGAATTCCATATGGTTCTTGTGGGAGGAACATTCTGATACTTAGAGAATTCTACTAAACTCTGAAACCTTACTAGTGACTTGATTTTGCTGGAAGGGAATGAGACGGTGTTACCAGTCGCAATGAGATCTTTCAAATGATACCAAACATGTATGATCAGAAAACCTTTTACATTACAGTACATATTAAGTTAACTTTAGTTTTTAGATGGCCTGAGGTGAGGGGGAGAAAGAGAGGGAGGAAGACCAGATGGAAATGAGATTTGGGGTGTGTGAGCTTCTCCTCAGGGGGTGCCACTTCGGTGCAGCTGTCCATTTCATGTGTGAGTTTTATGACGATGTTATCTCACAAGTTCTTAACTTTCCCAGAAGTGATGCAGACAATTTTTCGCCAGTCTTACTGCACTAAACATATCAAGTTCTCGCGTGAACACGTGCCACTCTTAATGAGCTTCTCTCATAGCGCTCATAGATGAGCAGCTGACGTCAAGATTTTCAATTAAAAATTACTTACATTTCTGGTTATTTATCACCAAAATCTATCACATGACTTCAGAAGACTTGGAATATGACACATGAGTCGCATGGACAACTATTATATTTTTTGTTCCTTTTTGAGTTTAAAGAGAGGCGCTATGTACTGCAATTGTATTGAAAAAAAGACAGACCAAGATATTAATTAAAACATCTCTTATTGTGCGCCACATAAGAAAGTCATATGGCTTTGGGATGATATGAGGGTGAGTAAATTAGGACAAAATATTTATTTTTTTGGTGAACTATTCTTTTAACGTTAGGAACAAGTAAAATAGTCTGAAACTAATGGACCCTTTTCACAGACCCATTATGACATGTTTCCACCTTTTTTTAACAACTTTTTTATATTTCCAATTTTATACAATGTAAATTTATAACATTGAATTTTTGATAATATTACCCTGGAATAAGCTAAAAAAAAAAATCAGTTACCATAGCTGTGATGAGGCTTCTAACACAGCTGCTGAGGGAGTGACAGAAAATTTGGCCTTTTTCTCCAGGGCTGTACATTTTTATCTTCTTTTGCAAAGCTGTGAAAGCATTTTTTTTTAATTTATTTATTTTTTTTTTTTGCTGTTGGAACTAATGGCTTAGCAAAAATTAAAATTGCTGTGGTCCCCCATTCACTGCCATTCAAGTTTATACAACTATGATGACTTCCACTTCATGAACGCGGATGTGTAAAAAAGGTCCATTTAAGATATGTACAGTGTGTAATTTCTGTGCCACTATACTGCAAAAATTATTTTCTTACTCAGTATTTTGCCTTGTTTTGCAGTAAATCCTTAAAGCAAGATAGATATACTTGAAGCAAATTGACATTATATATTAAAGTTACAGTGAAGTGCCTAGATGAGTGCAGTTTCTAGGTACCATTTGCTGTTACAAAGGTTAGGTTTAGGGTTATATATAGTGATAGGGTTAGGTTGAGGGGTAGAGTTTCTGTGGGATTCCAAATAAACACAGTCTGTGAAAGAGGCATGCAGCTCTTTCGAGACTTTGGGCAACTGGGAGTTACCTTATAGACATGACCGTACTATTTGGTGTTTTAACTTATTACCTACTGGAACAGGTGGGGGGTAGGACATGTCAGATGGCTCATCCTTTAAAAAAAATAATCAATAGGCTTTAGTTTACAGCCACACACACACACACACCCCTTTCCACTGTGCTGCTCATGCCAGTGCCAGTTACCGGGGAAACGGAGAACTGATCTCTATACCGGCCCACTTTTTCCACTTTCACCACATCCGACTGATGCATTTGATGGAAGCGTTCAGGCATGAAATGCCTCGAACTCACCCGCAAATTTGCTGTTATTCCTCCTCCTTAAAAATGTAAAAATTCAAGTCAGTGAGCCCATAACCAAGGTAGTTTGAGGAATGGAACATGGTTTTTTGGAGTGAAACAGTTTAAAATACACTTCTTTTTTCTTTTCTTTTTTTTAACAATATCTGCATTAGGTTTGTGTACATGTAGGGTTGCCACTCGTCCCGTAAAAAATACGGGATCATCCCGTATTTAAAGAAAAAATTATGCGTCTCGTATCGAGACAATACGGGACGTGATCGCTAATTTAACATTGATATAAGTTGGAAAATGTGCCTATGGTGGGTAAAGGACTGTCCGAAAAGTCCACAAATGGTGCTAAAACTATGGATTTCTTTTTTCTATATAAATGTTCAATAAGATCACACAATGTGTGAATACAATCATTGAGTCATAAAGACAAGTACAGGTGAAGGAATAGAAAAAAATATGCTTCCCTATCTGTCACTCACTCGACGTTGTGTCGATGTATTGACATTAGGGGTCACTCTTGGGAGCCCCAAACACCTCCGCTTTTTTGAAAAAATTTGCATGCCACTCCCCTGGACATACGGGTATAAAAGGAGCTGGTATGCAACCACTCATTCAGATTTTCTCTTCGGAGCCGAGCGGTTCTATTCATTTAGCTGAATTCATCCACCGAGTTCATTCACCTCTCTCTGCTGGATCTTACAGTGCATTTCAGCGGCTTCTCCCCCTTTGCATCTGTGGTTTGCAGAGAACGCCCCTGGGCGCATCGGCAGAACATTTAAAAGAGTATATTCTAAAAGAGTATATTTTCTTTCTGAAAGAGTGGCACACACGGAACGTCTTTTTAAAGACGTGTCTTTTTAAAGATGCCTTTCTGTTTGTGTGTTATTCCTGGTTGCGGTCGTTATCTCTCCGCTTCCGATGGCCACGATCGTTGTCTTACGTGTCTGGGCACTGCCCATGCGGAGACATCATTCATGGATGAGTCATGTCCTCATTGCAAGAACATTACAAAGGCAACGTTGCGGTCGTGCAAGCAGCTCCCCGCACCGGTCCTTCTATCTACGGGTTTAAGGCCACGTCGTTTAGCACTGGGGGCGATTTGGGGACATCAATGGGACCACCTCTGCCGGGTATCCCCCCACAGACCTCCCATTCCCCAGCACGCTCGCTTGCTCTCACACGAGACTGCCGGCTCATCTCAGCGCGAGTTCGACTTCTCGTTCGGAGCTCCAGAAGACGAGTTTTCGAGCGCAGCATCAGAGAGCGGGCTCGTCCAGTCTGACGCAGAGGCTTCGGCTTGGCTTCCTCCTTCGAGAACGGTCGCCCAGTCTCACGCCGACGCGGAAATGATGGACATGCTTTCCCAGGCGGCCGCAAGCATCGGGCTAGAGTGGAAACCTCCACTCTCCCCTGAACCCTCGCGGCTCGACAATCCGTTCCTGGGCACGGGGTGCCGACCACGCCCCACCCCCATTCCTTTCTTCCCGGAAGTGCATGAGGAGCTGACAAGATCATGGGAGGCACCTTTTACTGCCCGGTCCCAGTCTTTCAGCTCCCCCACTCTCGCTACCCTCGATGGCGGAGCGGCCAGGGGGTATTCGGTGATTCCCCAGGTGGACAAGGAGCTTGCGGTGCACTTGTGTCCGCAGAGCGCCACCACCTGGCATGGGCACCTGAGACTCCCGTCCAGGGCCTGTAGGTTTATGTCTCTGATGGCTTATGCATCTATTTGGATTGCACACAGAGCTTTAGAAGCTCCGAGCAGCTCTTTGTCTGCTTTTGGGGACAGCGGAAAGGAAGCGCTGTCTCCAAACAGAGGATCACCCACTGGGTCATTGACGCCATCGCTATGGCATATCAAGCTCAGGACGTGCCTCCCCCTGCGGGGTTACGAGCCCACTCTACCAGGAGTGTGGCGGCCTCCTGGGCCCCGGCCAGTGGTGCCTCTTTGGCAGACATCTGCAGAGCAGCAGGCTGGGCAACACCCAACACCTTTGTGAGGTTCTACAATCTCCGGGTTGAGCCGGTCTTTTCCCGAGTAGTGGCAGGCACAAGCAGGTAAGTTCCGGGACAACTGGCCGGGTGTACCACTTGTGCATAGCGCCTTTCCCCTCCCTTGATGGGAAGATGTGTGCTCTTGACTCCCAGTAGTGTTCACAGACTGTGATCCCTGGATGACTTTCCTCCTTATCCCTGTGGCAGTTGAGTTTGCGGAGAAACTCGCTGCCGGCTCAGTAAGTGTGCTAATGAGGCCCTGTACTGAGGTAGGTGCTCCGCATGTGCTGGTTCCCCTGAAGGTAACCCCATGTGATATTTTCCGCAAAATCATTTCCCTGTCAGTAAACTGTGTCTTCCTTGGGCAGGGGCCCCTCTGCCCCCGGTTGCCATGCTTTGTAGAAACTCCTCCCCCTTTGGGTAGGACCTACCATGGGACCTCTCCACATGACATACTTCTGACAAGGCTCGATAAAGACCATTTGATGTATTTCCACTCAAAATCCCCCCCCCCCTTCTCTGGGTGGGGTGTGGTCTCCGCGGTGTCTTCCCCTTGGGAGTGACACCCCCCAACACAGACACTTATGGCTCACAGTCAGTTAACAAATTCCACTCAAGGAAAAGAGGCCTCGGCTGGGCTAGCCTGTCCCTATAGTTGGGCAGTCAACTTGATCATGATGGACCGTTCGACACTCATAAGAGCATTGGGGGAGGTTACGTGATGACCTGGTGCGCTGGCTACGAGGCACACAGCAGTCTGCCCATCACACACCGCCATTTCACGCAACACAGTTCAGCTAGTTGTGGCGTTTTGTATCACTACATCGTATCGCTACTTGTGTCACTACATCGACACAACGTCGAGTGAGTGACAGATAGGGAAGGTCCTGGTTACTTTCATAACCTCCGTTCCCTGATGGAGGGAACGAGACATTGTGTCCCTCTTGCCACAACGCTGAACTACCCGCTGAAATGGCCGGGACCTGGTCTCGGCTCCTCAGCACAAAACCTGAATGAGTGGTTGCATACCAGCTCCTTTTATACCTGTATGTCCGGGGGAGTGGCATGCAAATTCCACTCGCCAATTCTCATTGGCCTTTTTTCAAAAAGGCAGAGGTGTTGGGGCTCCCAAGAGTGACCCCTAGTGTCACTACATCGACACAACGTCTCGTTCCCTCCATCAGGGAATGGAGGTTACGGAAGTAACCAGGACGATTTATTGCTAAAACTGTGGAGGATGTGGTTAGGGGCCGTGATGTAAAATAATAATAATTATTAAAATAATTATTAAATGATTAAAAATAACTAAACTGGTGTGTTCAGTAGCACAATATCAAATTAGCATATTTTTGCTGTGGTATCGAAATTGGTATTGGTACCAACTACTGAAATTTTGGTACAGTGACAACACTATCAAGCACATAGTAACGGGATAACACGACAACAAATAACATGAAAGATTGGCTTGTGCCTGTTATTGCACTGATTTGCACAGAAAGGAAAAAAAACGGCTGAAAATAATGATGAGACAGCAGTTCGGGAGACATTTCTTTGGCTGTTGCTCATTGCCGGTCTCTCACTTTAATAATGAGTGTGTGTATTGATAAAAGAAATTGAAGGACTTGATGCATCGAGAATCGTTTTGTAATAGAATCGTTACCCTTTGAATTGTAATTCACACCTCTACCAAATACTATTAAAGATGGTTAAAGGCTATGTTTACTCTTTCACTCAAGTGACGGTCATATCGCTTGAGGAATATGAATTGTAAATAATGTGTTTACACTAATGTGTATCTTCTATTCCTGCAGAGAACCCTGAAGAAAACAGGAACCAAAGGCATATCTGTATCCATCGGATCAAACTACATCACCATCTGCTGCAAAAATGAGGCTGTGTTTCAGTACCATGTTACTTTTACGTGAGTCGTAAAAATTTATCTAAACGTTCTTCATATCTAATATAATTAAGTTTGTCGGTGGCCACAGGTTCTGATATTTGGATGAGAATTTGTTATTTCTCTTGTTTGCTTTATCAAAAAAGTTCTCATTTCCATTTCTTGAAAGTGATTTTTTCTACATATTTTTACATACAAAGCCATTTCTAACATATTATATAGTGGAAAATATATTTTATTATTGGGGTGGCCCCCCTTGCGGTGGCTGCAATCTTGAGATCATATGGCCAGCTGTGTCTTGCAATTTGACTGAGTTAAAAGAATGTTCTGGGTTCAGTACAAAATAATAAACACCATGGGACTACACAGCCATCATACTGCTCAGGAAGGAGATGCATTCTGTCTCCTAGAGATGAATGTAGTTTGGTGCAAAAAGTGCAAAAAGTGCAAATCAATCCCAGAACAACAGCAAACGACCTTGAGAAGATGCTGGAGGAAACAGGTAGACAAGTATCTATTAAGACATTATACATCATGTTGGTGCCATGGATGGCCGCCTCGGTGTGGAGCGCTTCTATTGTTTTGTTGTTTTTGTTTGTTTGTCCTGTGTTTAGTAATCTTTTTTCAGTTAGTTTTACCAGAGACGAACTGCTGAACATTCGACAGCATACACCAGTCAATCTTTGCCCGGATTTTGAATATTCGGACGCTTTGTTTGACATTTTAGTCGAAGGCGCGGCTGTGTTGTTTAAACATGCTAGGAGATGCAGGCGAGGGAGATGAGCAGGCGAGCTGGTCAGGCTCCGTCGGCGCGGCTTTCGAACAACGCTGCCGAGCATTCATCTAGCAAATCTCCGCTCCCTAACAAAACGGACAAACTACATCTCCTCACCCGCACAAACAAAGACTTTTCAAACTCTGCTACCTTGTGCTTCACAGAAACCTGGCTGAGTGAAGCCATTCCGGACAGCGCGTTACATCTGCCGGGCTTTCAGCTGTTCAGTGCGGATCGCATCACGGAGTTAGCAGGGAAAACGAGAGGTGGTGAAACATGCTTTTACATCAATGAAAGTTGGTGTACAGATGTAACAACATTAAAGAGGATGTGCTGTCCTAATTTGGAAGCGCTCTTTATTAACTGTAAGCCTTTCTACTCGCCTCGGGAGTTTTCCTCGTTTATTCTGGTGAGTGTGTATATCGCGCCAAACACGTGTTTGAACACAGCGCTGCAACAGCTGGCTGATCAAATCACAGACACGGAACAACAATACCCGGACTCAGTTATTATTATTCTTGGGGATTTTAACAAAGCAAACCTCACACGTGACCTGCCCAAATACAAACAGCACATTACATACCCCACCAGAGACAGAAATATACTGGATCACTGCTACACAACAATAAAGGATGCATATCGCTCTGTCCCTAGAGCAGCTTTGGGACTATCTGATCACTGTCTGTTTCATCTTCTTCCAACCTACAGACAGAAATTAAAATCTGCTAAGCCTGTATTAAGGACTGTAAAGAGATGGACCAACAAAGCAGAGCTGGAACTACAAGCCTGCTTTGACTGCACTGATTGGAATGTTTTTGTGGCTGCAGACACCAATCTGGACGTACTCACAGATACTGTTACATCATATATCAGTTTTTGGGAGGATATGTGCATTCCTACTAGGACTTATTTAACATTTAACAACGACAAACCATGGTTTACAGCGGAACTCAGGCAGCTTCGTCAGGCCAAAGAGGATGCTAACAGAGTTGAGGATAAAGTCTTGTACAGTCAGGCCAGGAACACACTGAATATGGGAATCAGAGTGGCTAAAAGAAGATACTCTGAGAAGCTGGAAAACAAGTTTTCAGCTAACAACCCTGCATCAGTGGGGAGTGGCATGAAACAATTTACGAATTACAGGACTCCTGCCCCAACCCTGTGGTGGACCAACAACTGGCTGACGACCTGAATGTGTTCTACTGTAGATTTGAAAGGCCCAATCTCACACCCCACACCCACTCTGACTTTCACTTCACACAAACACCAACACCTCCTGCAACCCCCCTCCTCCCCCCTCCTGCTACTCAACCTGCACTTAAGATCTGTGAAGATGATGTGAGCCGCATCTTTCAACAGCAAAGGATAAGGAAAGCACAGGGCCCAGATGGCGTTTCACCTGCATGTCTTAGATCCTGTGATAACCATCTGGCCCCCATCTTCACACAGATCTTCAATAGATCACTGGAGCAGTGTGAAGTCCCATGCTGCTTCAAACATTCCACTATCATCCCCATCCCAAAGAAACCAAAAATCACAGGAATTAATGACTACAGACCTGTTGCCCTGACATCTGTGGTCATGAAATCATTTGAGATACTGGTGTTGGCCCACCTGAAGAACATCACTGGACCCTTTCTAGATCCCCTTCAATTTGCTTATCGAGCAAACAGGTCTGTGGATGATGCAGTCAACATGGGATTGCATCATATCCTGCAACATCTGGACAGACCAGGGACATATGCAAGGATCCTTTTTGTGGACTTCAGTTCGGCTTTCAACACCATCATCCCAGCTATACTCCAGAATAAACTACACCAACTTTCTGTTCCCTTGTCTATCTGTCAGTGGATTACCAGCTTTCTGATGGACAGGCAGCAGCTTGTGAGACAGGGGAAACTCACATCCAGCACCTGTACAATCAGCACTGGTGCCCCCCAGGGATGTGTGCTCTCCCCACTATTCTTCTCCCTCTACACCAATGACTGCATCGCCAAGGACCCCTCTGTCAAGCTCCTGAAGTTTGCAGATGACACCACTGTCATCGGCCTCATCCGAGATGACATTGAGTCTGCATACAGAAGGGAGGTTAAACATCTGGCTGTCTGGTGCAGTCAAAACAACCTTGAGCTGAACACGCTCAAAACAGTGGAGATGATTGTGGACTTTAGGAGGAACACCCCAACACTGACCCCCCTCACCATCCTAAACAGCACTGTGGCAGCAGTGGAGTCATTCAGGTTCCTGGGCACTACCATCTCACAGGACCTGAAGTGGGAGACCCACATTGACTCCATTGTGAAAAAGGCCCAGCAGAGGTTGTACTTCCCTCACCAGCTGAGGAAATTCAACCTGCCACAGGCGCTGCTGATACAGTTCTACTCAGCAGTCATTGAGTCTGTCCTCTGCACTTCAGTAACTGTCTGGTTTGGTTCAGCTATGAAATCAGACATCAGAAGACTACAGAGGACAGTTCGGACTGCTGAGAGGATTATTGGTTGCCCCCTGCCCCCCCTTCAAGAACTATAAACTTCCAGAGTGAGGAAAAAGGCTGGAAAAATCACTCTGGACCCCATTCACCCTGCCCACTACCTTTTTGAACTCTTGCCTTCTGGCCGACGCTTCAGAGCTCTGAGCACCAGAACCGTCAGGCACAGGAACAGTTTTTTCCCTCAGGCTACCCATCTCATGAACTGCTAAATTGCCCCATTGAGCAATAACTATGTGCAATACACAGTTTAGTCTTTCTAATATTTATCCAACACATCCAACCTCTTCTGCCATTTCATTCCTCTAGAAAAAAAAAACAAAAAAACATTTGCACTGTACATAAGAGATTTGTATTTACACTGTACATAACAGATTGTATTAGATTTGCACTACCCGTGTGTATGTATGTATGTGTGTGTCTGTACGTATGTGTATAATTATTTTTTATTTTTTATTATTATCTATGTCTTGCTGCTGTTTTTGTATTGTTTTGTATGGTTGTACACTGGAAGTTCCTGTCACCATGACAAATTCTTTGTATGTGTAAGCATACTTGGCAATAAAGCTCATTCTGATTCTGATTCTGATTCTATATCCACAGTAAAACGAGTCCTATATCGACATAACCTGAAAGGCTGCTCAGTAAGGAAGAAGCCAGTGCTCCAAAACCGCCATAAAAAAGCAAGATTACAGTTTGTAAGTGCACATGGGGACAAAGATCTTACTTTTTGGAGAAATGTCCTCTGGTCTGATGAAACAAAAATTTAACTGTTTGGCCATAATGACCATCGTTATGTTTGGAGGAAAAAGGGTGAGGCTTGCAAGCCGAAGAACACCATCCTAACCGTGAAGCATGGGGCTGGCAGCATCATGCTGTGGAGGCACTTTGCTGCAGGAGGGACTGGTGCACTTTACAAAATAGATGGCATAATGAGGAAGGACAATTATGTGGATATATTGAAGCAACATCTCAAGACTTCAGCCAGGAAGTTAAAGCTTGGTCGCAAATGGGTCTTCCAATTGAACAATGACCCCAAGCATACCTCCAGAATTGTGGCAAAATGGCTTAAGGACAACAAAGTCAAGGTATTGGAGTGGCCATTACAAAGCCCTGACCTCAGTCCGATAGAAAATCTTTGGGCAGAACTGATAAAGCGTGTGCAAGCACGAAGGCCTACAAACCTGACTCTGTTACACCAGTACTGTCTGGTGTGGGCCAAAATTCCTACCCAAAATGTTTGATCCAAGTTAAACAATTTAAAGGCAATGCTACCAAATACTAACAAAGTGTATGTAAACTTCTGACCCACTAGGAATGTGATGAAAGAAAGAAAAGCTGAAATAAATAATTCTCTCTACTATTATTGTGACATTTCACATTCTTAAAATAAAGTAGTGATCCTAACTGACCTAAGACAGGGAATGTTTCTACGGTTAAATGTCAGGAATTGTGAAAACTGAGTTTAAATGTATTTGGCTAAGGTGTATGTAAACTTCTGACTTCAACTGTTTGTCTGTGCATTACTTTCTGTGTTTTCTCTTGTTCAACTTGTCAGTGCTGTTCAGAACATCCATCCGTTTATTGTGGTTTTAAACTAGTTTACTCACCGAGGGTTTTTGTAGAGGTTTGCACCAGAGAAGTCTATGCTGAGTTAAAATGGGTCCCACAACCGGTGCCGTACTTCTCATTGCTTCTTGCTGCACTGTAATGTTTTAAGATGTGTGTTTGAGAGCTCGAGGCTGTTCCGCAAGTAAACGCACCTGCTCTGTGCTCACGCTGGTCTGTCCATTGAGCCGTGCTGATAATTGTTTCGGGTAGCGGATAGTGCTGATTCGTTCTGCCTTTGATGTGTTAACTGTTTGATATTGCTCAAAGGAAAATCGCAGCGCAGAAACGGAGAGAGAGAGAGAGCAAGTTGTTCAACTCTGTAGTCACACCAGTGCAACCTACAACAAAATTTAGTCACACCAGTGGGAAAAATGGCCATTTAGTCGCAGTCTTGAGCCCTGAACAGAACTCATTTCCCAAGTTTAATTTGGTTTTGCTGTTTGTAACAGGCTGTTCACCTTAAATCTGAGAGAAAATCAGACAATCAGGAGATCAATATCATGATTCAGTTGACAAAGATTTTGCCCCCCAGCTCTGACCTGTGTATCTCATTCTACAATGTGGTCCTTAGAAGGTTTGTGTTTTCTGTTTATAATATCAGGATTCTCCAGACATCACACAACAGTCGTGCATGTAATCAAATGTCTTTTTAATGTGTTCGCCATTTTAGCTGATTTAAAATCTCTTACTCGGGACACGACAAATGCGCCCCTTCATTAATGTCTGACCACACTAATGGTTTGCCAGGGAACGGTTGAGAGGGGACATATAATGAAAGCAGGAATTTCCTTGCTCTTTTGAAATACACCGATCAGCCACAACATTAAAACCACCTGCCTAATATTGTGTAGGTTCCCCTCATGCCGCCAAAACAGCACCAACCCGCATCTCAGAATAGCATTCTGAGATGCTATTCTTCTCACCACAATTGTACAGAGCGGTTATCTGAGTTACCATAGACTTTGTCAGTTCGAACCAATCTGGAAATTCTCTGTTGTCCTTTTTCATCAACAAGGCACTTCCATCCACACAACTGATGCTCACTGGATGTTTTTTGTTTTTGGCACCATTCTGAGTAAATTCTAGAGACTGTTGTGCTTGAAAATCCTAGGGGATCAGCAGTTACAGAAATACTCAAACCAGCCTATCTGGCACCAACAATCATGCCACTCTCCAATTCACTGAGATCACATTTTTACCCATTGTGATGGTTGATGTGAACATCAACTGAAAATCCTGACCAGTATCTGTATGATTTTGTGCATTACACTGCTGGCACATGATTGGCTGATTAGATAATCTCATAAATAAGTAGGTGTACAGGTGTTCCTAATAAAGTGCTCAGTGAATGTTTATTGAAGGTATGTGGCAATTCCCAGCCCAAGTATACAGTACATACTGCAGAATTGGCAGACAAAGTAGTAAACTGTTCTGAACATTGCTTAATGCTGCCTTCACGAGCTATCGGAATTATCGTAAATACGAGTTTCCCACTCGGAAGTTGCACATGAATGACCCCTCAAAGTTGTTATTATGACTGGGAAATTTGGAGATAATTTTGATACACGAGTTTCCGAGATGGGAGGAGTTTTAAACTTTCAACATGATGGAGGAGACTGCGGTTTCATTAGTGAATGACAGGTTTTGTTAATTTTTCTAAATACAGCTAATTGTTAGTGCTTGCCATTTTGGTCAAATTCATTTATCACCAACCATTCCAAGCATGTTGTACATTTTTGCACTGTGAAAATAGCTTGTATTTAACCAAAATTCCATTATCGTCAGCAAGCTAAATGAGTGATATGTATTATGGTGTCAAAATAAAAGTTCCTTAAGAAACATGTATGAATGAACCTGGCATCATCCATGTTTCCCGTTCTTTCCGACAACAAAGCACATGAACACGACGTACTCGTAAATACCACTTCAGAAGTGGGAAATAGGATAATTCTGATAGCACATGAAGGCAGCATAAGTATCTGAGAGAATATTATATCTCTCCTTGTGATTTCAAAGCCTACAGTAGGCATAATTCCTCACACATCAGTTACAGACATAATTCTGTCTCCTTGTAAAACAAAACCCTCAGCAGTCATATCACTTTATGGATTCCCATGTGTAGTGTCCTGAAGTCTCGGCACAAGGGCCTGTCTGAAGTCAACCATGTATGAAATTTACTATTAGCTTCAGTATTTATGGGGACTGTAAACCCTGTTCACTCTTAATCTCCAGGAGTGAAAGCATGCTCCACAGAGACTGCTCAGCTGCGCTTGCTGTCCAGACAGACCTCTTCAAAACACTACAATTCCCTCCACAGCACTCCATTTCCCTCCACAGCTTCCTTAACCCTGCTATTCTGTTTAATATAGGCCAACACCTTTACTATTCTTCAAATCAAATCAAATCAAATCAAATCAAATCACTTTTATTGTCACACAACCATATACATAAGTGCAATAGTGTGTGAAATTCTTGGGTGCAGTTCCGAGCAACATAGCAGTCATGACAGTGATGAGACATATACCAATTTACAATAAACATCAAATTTACACAACACAATTTAAAATCTAATATACACATAATTACACAAAACACAATATACAAATAATAGCATACAATGTACATTATACAATACACACAATATATAATACACATTATACAATAAAAAAATAGTATATATAGTATATTTAAAATGTACAGTAGGTTGTATTGTACTGTATTGACATTCAGGCTGTCGGTTGATAGTCAGTTGCCAGTGTGTTGTTAAGAGAATATAATTTATGACAGTCCAGTGTGAGATAATAAGATTAATAAAGTGCAGTGCTGATGTATATTGATCGTGAGAGATCAAGAGTTCAAAAGTCTGATTGCTTGGGGGAAGAAGTTGTCATGAAGTCGGCTGGTGCGGGTCCTGATGCTGCGATACTGCCTGCCTGATGCCAGCCCATGGCTTGGGTGGCTGGAGTCTCTGATGATCCTCTGAGCTTTTTTCACACACCGCCTGGTGTATATGTCCTGAAAGGAGGGAAGCTCACCTCCGATGATGTGTCTGGCAGTTCGCACCACCCTTTGCAGTGCTTTGCAGTTGTGGGCAGTGCTATTGCCGTACCCGGCAGAGATGCAGCCAGTCAGGACGCTCTCTACAGTGCAGGTGTAGAACCGTGTGAGGATGTGGCGTTTCATTCCATACTTCCTCAGCCGTCTCAGGAAGAAGAAGCGCTGATGAGCCTTCTTCACAACAGCCTCAGTGTGGACGGACCATGTGAGTTCCTCAGTGATGTGGACACCCAGGAACTTGAAGCTGCTGACTCTCTCCACTGGTGCACCATTGATGGTGATGGGGCTGTGTTCTCTTTCTCTTCTCCTGAAGTCCACCATAAGCTCCTTTGTCTTACTGACACTGAGGGAGATGTTGTGCTCCTGACACTAAAGTGTCAGAGTGTGAACCTCCTCTCTGTAGGCTGTTTCATCAGTGTTGAGGGTCAGTGATGAGGAGATGTTACTGCCCATTCTAACCACCTGGCATCTGCTTGACAGCAAGTCCAGGATCCAGCTGCACAGCGAGCTGTTTAAGCCCAGAGCCCGGAGTTTCTCATCAAGCTTGGAGGGCACTATGGTGTTGAATGCTGAGCTGTGGTCTACAAACAGCATTCTCACATAAGTGTTCCTTTTTTCCAGGTGGGAGAGAGCAGTGTGTATTGTAGATGCAATGGCATCATCAGTGGAGCAGTTGTTGCGGTAAGCAAACTGCATTGGGTCCAGTGATGGAGGCAGCACAGAACAGATGTAATCTCTGATTAGTCTCTCAAAGTATTTGCTGATGATGGGGGTCAGAGCAACAGGACACCAGTCATTTAAGCAAGTGATTTTGGATTGCTTTGGTACAGGCTCAGTGGTGGACGTTTTAAAGCATGTGGGGACTACAGACAAAGAGAGAGAAAGAGTGGTTACTTTTTAGTGGAAAGAGTAAAGGTGGAACTTTTTTTTTAAAGAAATGTTATAAGACTAAATTGTTACTAAATTCCCTGAAGTAATAACAATAAAATTATGCACTTTTGGGATTTTATGCTATTTAGAAGTTATTTACCTGTAAATTTCTCTCACATACACTGCCTGGCCAAAAAAAAAAAGAAAAAAAAAAGTCGCCGTTTGTATTTAAATAAGCAGATACTTGAAAGCTAATGATTGGAGCATTATTGCGGTAATTAATATGTTTCAGCTGGCAATAATTATTTTAACCCTAACTGATGCAGTGTGTAGCTTCTCATTTCTTAAAAAATCATGTCGGAAGACGTATCCTGTGGTTGTGGAAAAGATGTTACTTTGTTTCAGAAGGGGCAAATTATTGGCCTGCATCAAGCAAAGAAAACAACTAAGGAGATTGCTGAAATCACTGGATTTGGGTTAAGAAATGTCCAACGCATTATTAAAACCTAGAAGGATAGTGGTGAACCATCAGCTTCACAGAACAAATGTGGTCAGAAAAAAATCTTGAATAATCGTGATCAGAGATCACTAAAATGCATAAAAAATCGACAGTAGAACTCACGGCTATGTTTAATAGTGAAAGTAAGAGCATTTCCACATGCACAATGCAACGAGAACTTATAGGATTGGGACTAAACATAAGAAAGCCACTAGTTAGTGAGGCTAATCGGAAAAATGTGCTAGGGAGCATAAAGATTGGACTGTGGAGCAATGGAAAAAGGTTATGTGGTCTGATGAGTTCAGATTTACCATATAACAAAGTAATGGGCGTGTCAGGTTAAGAAAGGAAGCACATGAAGCGATGCACCTGTCATGCATAGCGCCCACTGTTCAAGCCTCTGGAGGCAGTGTAACGATCTAGGGTTGCTTCAATTGGTCAGGTCTAGGCTAAGCAACGTTATGCGGCAATAAAATAAAGTCAGCTGACTACCTGAATGTACTGAATAACCAGGTTATCCAATCAATGGATTTTTTCTTCCCTGATGGCACGGGAATATTCCAGAATGACAATGCCAAGATTCATCAGGTTCAAATTGTGAAAGAGTGGTTTAGGCAGCATGAGGAATCATTTTCACACATTAATTGGCCACCACAGATTCCTGAACTTAACCCAACTGAAAGTCTTTGGGGTGTGCTGGAGAAAACTACTGACTGGATAGAATTTCCCGTCATCAATACAAGATCTCGCCAAAAATGTTTGCAACTCTGGATGAAAATAAATGTTGTGACTTCGCATAAAGTTGTCGAAACAATGCCGTGACGAATGCACGTTGTAATCAAAGCTAAAGGCGGTCCAAGAAATATTAGAGTATGCAACTTTTTTTTGGCCAGGCAGTGTATGAAAATAAGCAAATTGATGTTAACTTCATGTGGCAAATCTGGATCTTAATGTGGAAAGGAGGAAGCAGGGACCGGGTGATCAATCCATGCAGACATTTACTGCTCCACTTTTCAGTGACACACAATAAGACATTGGTTGTTCCACTTTTCAGTGTCACACATAACACACTGGTTTTCAGCAGTACATACAAGACTACCTTTTCAGCAGGCACTGACAGGCAGACACACAGCTCCAGTGTCTCTCTCTCTCTCGAACTGGTACTCCGGCTCCTCTTTATCTCTCTCCCGGCTGATTGCTAATTCTCCACCAGGTGTCCCTCCTTACTGCTCGGCTTGCCTGCCATCCGGCCTGACCTAATCACCCCCCCCCCCCTTCAGCTGATCCGGATGTGTCCCCCGACTGCAGCTCTGGTTGTGGCTTTATCCCTCGCCCGCCAACACTGCAATCACCAACAGCAGATAATTCCCCCTAGGTGTCCATCCCGGCCTCACTACGCACCATTGTCGCTCGGCCCCGCCCCGCTCACCACACTTCACTACAGTGAAAGCCTGTAAGTATAAAAGTATAAGTTAAAACATGAAGAACATATGATGTGTCAAGTATTGTGGTCAGATTGCTGCCATATTGTAAAGGGTTTAAACAATGTTTTCCATGCTTGTTCAATGAATCATAAACAATTAATGAACATGCACCTGTGGAACGGTCGTTAAGACACTAACAGCTTACAGACGGTAGGCAATTAAGGTCACAGTTATAAAAACACAGTTATATATCAATCCCTGCATCAGTGCTCAGACTGTTCGCAATAGGCTGAGAGAAGCTGGACTGAGGGCTTGTAGGCCTGTTGTAAAGCAGGTCCTTACCAGACATCACCGGCAACAACGTCGCCTATGGGCACAAACCCACCTTCGCTGGACCAGACAGGATTGGGAAAAAGTGCTCTTCACTGACGAGTCATGGTTTTGTCTCACCAGGGGTGATGGTTGGACTCACGTTTATCATCGAAGGAATGAGCGTTACACCGAGGCTTGGACTCTGGAGCGGAACCAGTTTGGAGGTGGAGGGTCCGTAATGGTCTGGGGTGGTGTGTCACAGCATCATCGGACTGAGCTTGTTGTCATTGCATGCAATCTCAATGCTCAATCTTTAGTCAGTAAAGATGCTGACTACCATACCTGGAGTCGCAAGTTCAAATACAGGACATGCTGAGTGACTCCAATCAGGCTTCTTAAGCAACCAATTGGCCTGGTTGCTAGGGTGGGTAGAGTCATGGTCTCAGGTGCGGAGGCAACTGATGTTGGATAACTTTTTTGCTTCAATAAAAATATATATATATATATATATATATTTGAAATCTGTATTTTGTGTTTACTCAGGTTGCCTTTGTTTTATGTTATCGTTTGAAGATCTATAACAATTTAGTATGAAAAATACACAGTCCATACTGAAAATCTGGGATTCAGTTTACTATAGCACCTGTTGTACACCCAAAACAGTAATGGTTCTCGATTTATTTTGAGTTGGATGTGACCGAAGGCAATGACTTGCGGTTCAGTGTGTAACTCAAATGTTTATTCAGTACATGTGACTGATTAATTTTGACCGATTCATTTGTTCAACCAGTTCATTTGATCGTAAATCAGACTACACTGGCCGTGATGAATGTATGTTTTGGTCAACCAGTGAGCACAGTGCTATAAGATGTATCAGTTTATTGTCTTTGTATTATTTTACAGCATTCAGTTTTTCTTGCCCATTCAATTAAATTCACAGCAAAACTCCAAGAACCATTAGCAGAGCCAAAAATCATGAAAATCATTCTGTTCCAGTATTTTTGTAGAAAATCGAACCAGTTCTGAAAAAGAAATGGTTTTTGATTCACAACCCTATTCCTGTTGTCACTTTGTCTTACAGCTGGTGTTTTGCCCATTTTTCTTTTATGTATGAGACCAGTCTGTGCAATAAAGGCTTGTTGACAGTCAATGCTGATGTCTCTCTCACCATCTTTTCTCTCTCACTCTAGAGTAATGAAGATATTGGGGCTGAAACTGGTGGGCAGTAACCATTACGACCCCAACAGTATTGTCATTCTTGGCAAACAAAGGTATTTTGTACCAACCTGATTGCAGTCCAACCAAAATTGTTGTGCTCCAAGTTGTTCAGCATCACACTGAATAAATCTAGACTTAAACTTGGGTATGTTCCCCCCGGTCTAGCTCACCTTCCCTATTATTACCAGAGGCATGTCGTGAACTTTATCAGCAACACTTGCAATAATGGTTTGCATAGTGATTCTTTGTTTGGCATGATGTGCTTGTTCCTAACCTAACTGGATGAAAGTCATGAAGAAATGTCTTCATAGAGTCATAGTTTATCCCATAATCAAAAGAAAAAAAATATATTTTGCATAAAGAATAAAAAAGCCTGTATTTAGGACCTTTTAGGATTTTGTGTTCATGTCAATTAAGCATATTTCTTCCTCTGTTCTCATTACTATAATGTGAAAATCTTTTGTAATACAATAACCAAAATGAAGCTCTCTGGACACATTTTTTATTTTATTTTTTTAATAGCATAAATTCAATTCAATACAACAAATATTACAATGATGTATTAATACTTAACAATTTAATTATATGTCATTCTTTTTTTCTCTCATTAGAGTAATAAGAATTCTCATTGTTTACTCAATTTCATGTTGGTACAATTTTTTTTTTTTTTTAAGAATAGAATAGAATGTTAGGGACTGAGCCTAAAATGTATTTAATGGTATGCAAAAAGTCATCTCTTTTTTATGCAAAATGTAATTTCTTATTTTTTCTTTTAACTTTGGGGTTTGAAAAATGACTTGGACATCTTGAATTGTTTTGTAAGTTCACCAGACTGTGTACAGGTGCATCTCAATAAATTAGAATGTCGTGGAAAAGTTCATTTATTTCAGTAATTCAACTCAAATTGTGAAACTCGTGTATTAAATATATTCAATGCACACAGACTGAAGTAGTTTAAGTCTTTGGTTCTTTTAATTGTGATGATTTTGGCTCACATTTAACAAAAACCCACCAATTAACTATCTCAAAAAATTAGAATATGGTGACATGCCAATCAGCTAATCAACTCAAAACACCTGCAAAGGTTTCCTGAGCCTTCAAAATGGTCTCTCAGTTTGGTTCACTAGGCCACACAATCATGGGGAAGACTGCTGATCTGACAGTTGTCCAGAAGACAATCACTGACACCCTTCACAAGGAGGGTAAGCCACAAACATTCATTGCCAAAGAAGCTGGCTGTTCACAGAGTGCTGTATCCAAGCATGTTAACAGAAAGTTGAGTGGAAGGAAAAAGTGTGGAAGAAAAAGATGCACAACCAACCAAGAGAACCGCAGCCTTATGATCATCAAGCAAAATCGATTCAAGAACTTGGGTGAACTTCACAAGGAATGGACTGAGGCTGGGGTCAAGGCATCAAGAGCCACCACACACAGACATGTCAAGGAATTTGGCTACAGTTGTCATATTCCTCTTGTTAAGCCACTCCTGAACCACAGACAATGTCAGAGGTGTCTTACCTGGGCTAAGGAGAAGAACTGGACTGTTGCCCAGTGTTCCAAAGTCCTCTTTTCAGATGAGAGCAAGTTTTGTATTTCATTTGGAAACCAAGGTCCTAGAGTCTGGAGGAAGGGTGGAGAAGCTCATAGCCCAAGTTGCTTGAAGTCCAGTGTTAAGTTTCCACAGTCTGTGATGATTTGGGGTGCAATGTCATCTGCTGGTGTTGGTCCATTGTGTTTTTTTGAAAAGCAAAGTCACTGCACCCGTTTACCAAGAAATTTTGGAGCACTTCATGCTTCCTTCTGCTGACCAGCTTTTTAAAGATGCTGATTTCATTTTCCAGCAGGATTTGGCACCTGCCCACACTGCCAAAAGCACCAAAAGTTGGTTAAATGACCATGGTGTTGGTGTGCTTAACTGGCCAGCAAACTCACCAGACCTGAACCCCATAGAGAATCTATGGGGTATTGTCAAGAGGAAAATGAGAAACAAGAGACCAAAAAATGCAGATGAGCTGAAGGCCACTGTCAAAGAAACCTGGGCTTCCATACCACCTCAGCAGTGCCACAAACTGATCACCTCCATGCCATGCCGAATTGAGGCAGTAATTAAAGCAAAAGGAGCCCCTACCAAGTATTGAGTACATATACAGTAAATGAACATACTTTCCAGAAGGCCAACAATTCACTAAAAATGTTTTTTTAATTGGTCTTATGATGTATTCTAATTTTTTGAGATAGTGAATTGGTGGGTTTTTGTTAAATGTGAGCCAAAATCATCACAATTAAAAGAACCAAAGACTTAAACTACTTCAGTCTGTGTGCATTGAATTTATTTAATACACGAGTTTCACAATTTGAGTTGAATTACTGAAATAAATGAACTTTTCCACGACATTCTAATTTATTGAGATGCACCTGTATGTGTGTTTGTGAATGTGTTTGCATGTGTGTGTATCAGGCTGCAGGTGTGGCCTGGTTACTCCACCAGTATTAAGCACACTGATCTCTACCTGGTTGTTGACGTCTCATATACGGTGTTGCGAAATGACTTTGTGCTGGACATCATGTGAGTATAATCGGTGTAATCCAGATGCTGCTTTAGAAGGTAATTCTCTATGTAGGCAGTATACAGCAAGGCAGCTCACTATGTTTTGGAACAGAGCTCATTTGTCTAAAATGTTTCAGATGCATGCTAGGCTTAGTTTTTGTTTTTCCTAGTTTTGGACCCTGGGCTAAAATCAATATTATTCATTTGCAGAAATCTGTGTAATGATCTCAGTTACTTAACATTGATGTTTTTTCAAACACTTTTGTCTGCCGTAGGAATGTGATTTACCAAGAGAGCTGAGAGAGCTTTCAGGATGAATGCACAAAGGAGTTCGTCGGTGCAATCGTTATCACGCACTATAATAACCACACTCATCGTATCGACGACACTGAGTGGGCCAAGTCCCCCAAAGACTCTTTCACCTTGGCTGATGGAACAGTGACCACATTTGTCGAATACTACAGGTTCATCTGCTATTTGGAGAATGCACTTGTTTTATATTTTTGTAAATCATTTAAGAACAGAATGCATGTAAAATTACACAATAGATATTTCAACATAGTGAAAGTCCTTATGTTCATATATTTCTTAAAGCAGAAGTGTGCAATTTCTGTGCCACTAGCATCACCAAACGGAATTGCAAAACACTGCTTCTGCCATTGGGTTGACAAACAGATAGTCTTGCCCCAAATTAATGCCAATGGTTGAGCTAATGTTACCATGTTGGGTTGATCGAACTGCACAAACTAACAGCAATGTTTTGATAGTGCCACAGTGTTTACAATTTTTAGAGAATATCAACCTACACATGGCTTACTTACTGTTGTCTTTGCATCTTAACCTGGGATAGGAGAAAGTATTTTAACATGGAAAACAATACACACTTATAATTTTTGAGTGGCTAATTATT
This sequence comes from Myxocyprinus asiaticus, assembly GCF_019703515.2. Lineage (NCBI taxonomy): Eukaryota > Metazoa > Chordata > Actinopteri > Cypriniformes > Catostomidae > Myxocyprinus > Myxocyprinus asiaticus. Next base: position 11,554,851 of record NC_059346.1, on the reverse strand, counting down.
GTTTATTTGCCTTTTCATTTGTATAACATGCACAAGAAGAACTACGGCATTACCATCAAGGAACTGGACCAACCACAGCTAATCCATCGTCCAAAGGAGAGATCCAAACCAGGAGGAAAGGTAAAATTATGCTTATGAGATATCTGATTGGGAGGTTGGCACTGTTCCGTTTGATTGCAGTGTTTTAATTAATGGCCATGCTATTTGGAAGGCTTTAGAAATGATAGCGACAACTGCACGCCAGTCAGTTCATTTGAATAGCACTGTTTATAGGCCTCTGAATTAACACTCCATACTGTCATCTACTGGTGTAATATGATACTGCACTTTATTTTAAGCAGTTTATTTGGCCTTATCACCTGCAGTCAGGGTCAAAATTTGTCTTACAAATTTGATGCATTGATGCCACACCTATCAATGGTGGGTCTATTGCAAAAATTTAGGAGCCATAAATATTTCTTACCAGCCATAAAATATACTATTATGTATAGTGCTGTCAAAAGCACTGGTACTTTGGTACCAAGTCGATACTAAAATAAAAAAGATGTAACGATACCAGTTTTTCTGCAGTATCGGTAGTACCGAGCGCTGACTCAATCCAATACCAGCGTGCAGTATGACTGACACACGACTGCTTTAAAATATTCATTTTGAGCATGTGCTCAGTTACACCTTACACTGAAATGGACTATTAATCAAATAAATAAATAAATAGATTAAATCATGATTTGTCCTTGTGTGATTTATTAAACCGCTAAAGGCTGCAATCTTAATGTGAAAGAGATGCATACTTTGAATGAACGTATTTATCATACACTGGAAACTCCACAGACATTTAGAATCATTCATGACACCTTGTATTTGATGACAGAGCAGAGCACTAATCTACTGTGAACCACGCAGCACATTTAAACTATACATTTATATTATTAAATCACATAATTTGCGCTTTAATCTCTCAACTCAACTGTATTTATATAGCATTTAAAACAGCAGTTGACCAAAGTGCTTCACAGTAATAAAATTTAAAACCTAACATTTAAAAATTACCATATACACAAACACCAGTAACCTAAAACACAAAATACAAACACTCCAAAACTGTGTCCTACATTTCATTTGTCAGACTCGAAGGCCAGTGTAACCAGAAACAATGATCATGATATATAACTCTGCAATAAATTGAACGGCATCTATACTAATATTATTTTATTTGTTTCCCTGTCTCAACCTCGGGACTCCTGTCCTGAGGTCACCAGAACCGGCCAGATCCAGCTGCGTTCCTGCTTGGTGTTGGACTCCACTGCTACGTGTCGCTGTGTGATGATGACTAATAGCAGCCGGTGCCAGCCAAACATCACTTCAGTCTATTACGATGGACTTCAGAGGATGAACTGATGCCAACTCCAACCATAAGAAATGGGATACTTCATATGCCATTGCCTGAACCTTGGATTTAGGATAGACCTCACCGAAATTACCAGCCAGGTTGAACTGCGATGCACCTAACTGATCTCTACCTGCATCACCTTTGTCTATTGATGGACTACATTCTTGAAATGGAATACATAGACTATCATTTAATTGCCAACAAAATCCTTCATCAGCCAACTAACAAGGACAATTGCATCTATGTGAACTTCTGCAGTTAATCCAGGATGAACTTCAAAGACATTAGTCATTAATCTTACAGTTCTTACAAAATCTTTGTTTTAAACACTGACCCTTAACACTTACTTAGTTTAATAATTTTAAACCATGACATGCACTATACATAAGTAATATTGGCATTATATTCATGATGTTAGCCAGAGGGGAACTGACCCCCACAGTGAATCTGGTTTCTCCCAAGGTTATTTTTCTCCATTAACCAACATTTTATGGAGTTTTGTGTCCCTTGCCACAGTCACCTTCGGCTTGCTTACTGGGGTTATAAATTAATTATTATTTAATTACTTATTTTTAAACGATACATTGTATTTTATCAAACTACACAATGACGACTCTAAGACATAGATATTACAGTTTTATCTTCTGTTAATGCCTGATCTTCTGTAAAGCTGCTTTGAAACGATGTGTTGTGAAAGGCACTATACAAATAAAAATGACTTGACTTGTAAAGAGATTAGATTTCAGATGTGACTTAAGTGTTGCAGACTGTTTATATGGAAAGTGAAGCTTCAGGCAAAAAATACATGTCATAATAAAAGCACATTTCTAAGTATAAGCTAGAGCCCTGAAATTGAAGAAATTGTGACATAAATATATTACAAATGTATAGTAAAATGTAATATTCACTGTAATGATGATAATAATTAAGCAATATATCACAAGCAAGACTGTTATTAAATAAAAGTTCTGTTTTCATGTGTTAAACGTTTTAAGAATTAATTGATTAGACACCATTTTGTTGATGAATTTAAATTAAACTCTAAAACATGGAGTTATGGAAAATAATAATGGTAATAATAATAATAACAAAAAAGAATACATGATTTGGTAAAGAATAAAAACTGATTTCAGTAGGGCGCTACTTAAAAACACTTAAGCAATGCATCCTTGATTGAGAAACACTTGAAGGAAACATGCATTTCTTTTAATTTATTATTTACATTGAAATGTAACTTTTTAAATAGGCTAAACAGGTGTGTTCAATAGCACATTGTCATATTAGCATATTTATGCTGTGGTACCGAAATTGGTATCGAGAACCGTGAAATTTCACTGGTATCGGTACCGACTACTGAAATTTTGGTACCGTGACAACACTAATTATGTATATTGCACATTAGTGAACACCCTTAATGTAGAGGGACATATTTGATTGCTTTAATGTATTGAGTTATTAGATATTAACATATAGATTTGTTGTGTTCCATAACAGGTTATAACAGGTGAGATTCTCCTGATGCTGGAACTGTCCTTCATGACTGGCATCCCCAAGAAAATGAGGAAGGACTTCAGAGCTATGAAGGTATAACTCCATCTAGAGTCTTGGCAAATTACCCAAACATAGGTCTCCTAGAAGTGCTGATGCATTAAATGGAGTGAAGTAGCAGTGTGTGGTGGAACTTTATTTGAAAAACTGTTCAAATGCTGAATGATCCCTCTTGATCCCTGTGCGTTAGAGGATCTGACCATGCACATCAATATGGGAGCCGAGCAGCACACCCAGAGCCTGAAACATCTACTGCAGAACATCAATGCCAGTGTAGAAGCTCTGTCTGAGCTGGGACACTGGGGCTTCAGCATCAGCCCACAGATTATATTGGTGAGGATGGACACATGCACTGTGCATGCCAAAATGGTTTAGGGTGCACTAGAAAGATTTCAGAAGTTATACTTTAGCCACACATGGAGTTTGTGAGGTATGTCTGCATCTGGAAGAAACATCTGTAGAGAAAAACATTGTCTACTATGGTTGTAGTAGTGATTTATGCTTCTCTGTGTGTTCTGGAGATTTTTGGTCAGTTATTAAAACTCTGTCGACCCGCCGCTGGATCAAAGGGGGGCGCTATATTGCGAAAAAAAATTACGCTTAAAACGTTAAAGTCTCTGTATACATAAGTGAGGCATATGAGGTATCATTTGAAAGCTTAGAATTTGAACTTTTTAGAGATAACCATCACCTCTGCATTTAAGTTACTTAAAATAACAAAATAAGGCCTCAAAACATTTGCATTGAAAATTAGCGCCCCCAAGACAAGTCATATATCAAATGAAAGCTCTCACTCTCAGAAATGTTACTGTACAGTTAACTGTGTTGCCCTAATACCACAGTTCAAAATTTTCTCAAAAGAATCATGAAGTGAAATATGATTACTTTGTCATCAAATACAAACATCTCTTTTATGCTCCGATAACTGCTGCTATAAGCCCCAAATAGCTAAAAACATCTGCTTTTACCTTAGGAAGTTCTCTAAAAAATGAGCCATTGTTTACTTGTCTGTTAGCTTGCTTGGCTAAATAATCCAATGTTATATCTTCAATGTCCAGAACAAAATATGCCATCCATAAGGAAAAGTATGCAAAAAAATAATCAGAAAATATGTTTTCGACTATTGATGATGATAAAATTGTATATCATCGCAAATGGGAGGATCTAAGCTTTCTAATGACACCTAGATTGAGCACTACATTGATTCTAGTCCACTTAGAGGCTAAGATATTCAATGAAACAAGGGTGATGCTTGAACTGAAAATTAGACTGAATGTCTATGGACGAGCACATCTGTGATGGCTAAAATGCGTTAGAGCGCCACCTATATTTCAGATCTGTATATTGTGATGGAATGTGATAGAGAACAAATTCTTTATTCTAGTGCTTTCTGCCACCTAGTAGAATAAAATGAGACTTTTCAAATTGAGGTAAAGTGAACAGAACTATATGTTTACAAATTTAGAAAAAAAAATCTGTTTATCATAAAATTAGAAACATACAATATTATTTATGAATAATTGGAGTCTTTTATTATTATTATTATTATTTGGTTGGTTCTCTAAAAAATTAGACCAATTTTTTGCAATTAGTCCACAGTATGTGTGAATGGTGAGCTTTTAAATTTGAGTGTGAAAAATTGCAGGTGCCAGCCCAAAAATACACCAGAGTTTAAAGGGTTAAGGAAATATTGTTTTGTTGGAGGTACCATTTAGAAATCTGCATTCTAAATGAAGCCCAGCAGGATACAACTGTTGGGTTTTGGGTCATTTTTGCATCTTGTTAATTTTTAATAAAAACTAGGGATGCTCTGATATGGAATTTCTGTGCTGATACGTTAACCGATATTTAATTTTTAAAACCAGCCCCCAAAACAAGGAAACAAGGTTCAGATATGTTGAAATAATCCTCACAGAGCTACATTAGCTTGGCTCTGTCCCTGACACAGAAAACATTGTGTATGTGCACGTGAACTGTCGCTTGCTGCTGCCCAAGTCCCTGCTTGAAGGAAAGAAGACGCAGGCAGTCAGAGATTCTCAGCCACAAGCAAATAAACCGTAACAAATTATCGGCTCATACGAAAACATTGGCAGTAATTCCATTATCGGTGCAATATTTTATTTTACCCATTATCGGCCAAAAATATATCGGCTGCCGATAGATCGTCCATTCCTTATAAAAACAAATAGCAATTTTGTTTGAATTATACTTGAATTAAACTTGTTTTGCTAACATACAAACACCATCTTTGCTTTAAATCCTGTGAGGATCTGTTAGAATCCGTGGATCAGGGTCTTTGCTCTGAGATGAAATAAAAAGAGAGAGTGATACTAAATATTAGCACCCTTATGGGCCGTTTACACCGTACGTGTTTTTATGTCCGTTCGTGATGTTTTTCAAGTGTTATCTATCCTATGTAAAGATGTGCTAGACGGACATCTTTAGCTGCAACCTGCTGTTTTTCAGCATCTTTTACAGGATCACTGTGTTTTTTAGACGTCGGGTCAAGTTCAAAAGAACTTCAACTGTTAATAACACGCTTTGAAAAACCTGCGTTCTGCTTTTTTTGTGGCGCTGTGTCTAGGTTTTTTGTAACAAGGACTCGTTTGGTGTTAATGGACCATAAAAAGTTTTTAGGACCATAACTAACCATAGCATAATATAACTCTTTAGTATTTTGTTTAAAAAGGAAAAATGCAATAAAAGGCATGAAAATCTTCATCTTAAATTATACATGAGTGGATTCAGGCATCATAACATAATGTACAGAATGAATGATGAAAAGCTTAATTTGTTTTTAAATGCTAATACAGAAAAAGAATATACTGTTTGAATTAGAAAAAAAAAAACAATCACTGATATTATCAGCCTCAAATATTGACCGATGCCACTAATTTAAAACAGTCGCTAATAATGACTTATACTCGTATACATTGTTTATCCCTCATTAGTTGTATCAGCTATATTGATTTGCATACAGTTTTTTTTTTTTTTTTTTTCATTATGATCTATGGGAGTGCTTGTAGCTAGCTTCAACTGTAAACTTTTCTTTGTACACAGACTCAAGGAAGAACTCTGCCTAACAAGACCATCTGCATGCATTCTGCATCTTTTGTCAAATCTCAGTCAGTAGACTGGTCCAGAGAGGTGGTCCGAGACCCCTCCATCAGCACTGTGAGTCAGCACAATCAGAGATCTCATTCAGAGCACTGGGTTTTTGAACACAATCACTGTGAGTCATCAGTTTGCGGGGGAGCGCACAAGTGCAGCGGGCACATGTGAGGCTGATGAGATGAGGCGTATTTCAGAACCCGTAAAGGCTGGAGTTCTCAGGCCACAGAAAGAGAATGTCTTGTTCGGCACAAAGGAACAAACACGTGAATATGGGGCTTGAATTTACACATTACTGTTAACAGGGTTCCCGCGGATCTTAAAAAAAAGTCTTAAAATGAAAAAAGTCTTAAAATTTCTTAAATTCAGTTTTCCGAAATTTAAGGTCATAAAAAGTCTTAAATATATTAAATGATTCAACAAAAGTCTTTAACATTTAAAGAGGTCTTAAATTTTGTGGTGGAAAGACAGGAATCGTGATATGACCTAATGTATCAAACTTCAAAAGAATACGTATTAATTAAATAAATGCCTGTGCCGCATCCTTCAGAGTGAAATCGCAGCACTGTTGTATTTTCTCCAAGCACGCGGGGGCTTGTGAGTGTTTCCAGCTGTTGCAGAGCAGTCCGCAATCATTAAATAATATCGGAAATGTATGACAAGCAATTACTAATGATCACTGATCACCATAAACTGCATTTAGAATTTAATTCATTTGGGATTCTTGTAGCCTCTGTCTGACCCTCTGCATTATAGGATGGAAAGACTAAGAACATTTAATGTAGGCTACCAATTTTAAAAATTATGGCAGATTAATTGCCTTTATTTCAACACATTATCGTATCTGCAAAATCCAATATCGGTTGACCTCTAATTTGTATTTATTTATATAATGGTACATAAACCAATTTTAATGTGATATATTTGTGGAAAACACGTCTTGAGTATTTTAAACTTTAATATATCCTACCATGTTTTACTGATAAGCAATGTTAAGGCCATGCTGAATATGTGCCCCTGCCTGTTTAAGTAAGCATCTGTGATCTATTTTGAGATTGTTTTGAGATGGGTTTGTTTTGGTATGGGGATAGGGTGTTAATTTTATTTGATCAGGTCTTGAAAAAGGTCTTAAAAAGTCTTAAATTTGATTTTAAAAACTCTGCTGCAACCCTGAAAATACTCAAGACAATCCTGTATGCAAAAGTGAAATGTTTTTTTTTTTTTTTAATACACTGTATTAATAGAAATGTACAACTTAGAAATTAAACTATGTGATACTTTGTGAATTATTAGTGAATGAGACTCATTATCTACCCACCCCACCCCTTCTAAAAGTGGTGATATTATGTATTATAATGTTTGCTACACCCCTGGTCAGAACCTCCATGTTTCAGTTAAGGAAGAGGAAATGAGCTACAACTGATATCATCCATTAATTGTATAAGTCTCGTGCTCTTATATAATTTTTCCTCTTTGTCTTCTGTCTCATGATTCCTTTCCGTCAGGTGCCTCTGAAATGTTGGGCTGTTTTCTATCTGCGGTGGGCGTCTGATGGGCGTAATAATTGAGCAGCCCATACACAATGAGCTACGAGATGATCGAACCGAGACCTTCGTCAAGAGCATTCACTCTCAACTCACCAGTGAGGTGGGCAAGTGAAGTAATTAAAACAAATATACAGTAGTTAGACATTAAAGGTGTATTTTAATATGTTCCTTGAGGTTCACTTATAAATTTGTATCATATATTTGTAAAACATGCGCATTTTCTACCCTCATTGTGACCTGTCAGAAACACTCGGTTTTGGTGCTGCTTCTCGTTTAAGACTTGACGGTAAAAGCCCACTGTTATAATTGGCTCTCTGGTCTTGACTGACCTGCTCTCTCCTTGCCATCTCACTGTTCACCACTGTTGGGTGGGCTATGGAAGTGATTAAAGATAAAGTAGGCATTGATGTGTTGATGTGGAGGCCGTCAAATGCAAATGTCTACCACAGTGTGACATCACAATGTAGAGGAAGTTGAGAACGGGCCATTTTGGCAGCTTGGTTTCAACAAATGCTACAAATGCAAGTTTTGATTTATGAAATTTACAGTACGTTATTATAGTACAATGGTAAAAAGATCAAGAAAAATTGTATTCCTCATGTCAGGACCCCTTTAAATGACAGACTTTAATGAAAGATTTTAAGATATTTTATGTTTAGTGATATTATTCACAAAAAGTACTCTAGAATTACCATGTATTTTTGGACATTTGCCATTTTATTCTGTGTATCCTGTATTTTAGAGTACAATGTAAATGCCAAGATATGTGAACATGGCAATCATTTAGTACCATGGTATATGTACACTCACTGAACACTTTATTAGGAACACTATGGTTCTAATAAAGTGCCCAAGGTGGCCTTATGTAGCCCATCCACCTCTTTTTTGTTTTTGGCACCATTCTGAGTAAACTGATGTGCGTGAAAATCCCAGGAGATCAGCAGTTACAGAAACACTCAAACCAGCCCATCTGGCACCAACAATCATGCCACTGTCGAAATCACTAAGATCACATTTTTTCCTCATTCTGATGGTTGATCTGAACATTAACTGAAGCTCCTTACCCATATCTGCTTATTTTACGCATTGCACTGCTGCCACATGATTGGCTGATTAGATAATCACATTAATAAGTAGGTGTACATGTGTTCCTAAAAAAGGAATTTTTTGAACATGTACCATTGTAGCCTTTAAATGCCTTAAAGTAAAATGTGAATACCATGGTATATGAATATGGTAATCATCCAGTTCCTTGGTTATATCAAAGTAACATATTATTATACAGTAATTTGATACCATAACTGTACCATGGTACCACCACAGTAGTTTAAGTAAGGAATGCCAGGACAATTTTTTACATTTTCAAAACATAATATAAGTAAATTATCAAATTATTAACCAATGTCCTTTTAGGTGGAATTACTGCTAAATTGTCTGTCCATTCATATTTATAATTAAATTGACATTCCAAGTGCCATTAAATGTATATTAACATTAGTTTGCACTCTTGGCTCAAATCAGTTCTTGCTTTTCAGCCTTGTGTACAGCTGGTTGTGTGCATTATGACAGGGAACAGAGATGACCTGTACAGCACCATCAAAAAGCTCTGCTGCATCCAGAGCCCTGTGCCATCACAGGTTTCTTTTAAATGCAACTTCTAGTTTGTCCATTTTTTGTACTTTCTGCTGGTTATCTGGCCTGTTCAGTTGCTGATCATTTAAACCAAACATAACTTAAATTACCACTAATTTAAATGCTTTATATGGTATTCACCGTAAAAGAACAGTTCACCCCAAAATAATTTTCTCATCATTTACTCGCTTTTATGCTGTCTCAAACTCGTATGACTATCTTTCTTCTGCGAAACACTGACAAAGATTTTTTAAGGGTATATGATGTGTTTATATCCATACAATGCAAGACCATGAGGTCCAAAACTTCCAAGCTCCAATAAGGACATAAAGGCATCATGATTTGAAGCTCCCTTACACTTCCTAATGCTTGATGCATGTGCAGAGGAAGTGTAATCGAGCTTCAAAACATGACTGCTCCAAGGAGACTGTATTTGTCAAGATTCATAGTGAAAAAGGAGGTATATTTTGATCTGTTTATCACTGAAATCTGATCATATCACTTCAGAAGACATGGATTAAACTACTCGAGTCATATGGATAACTTTTATGCTGCCGTTATGTCCTTTTTGGAGCTTGGAAGTTTTGGACCCCAATTGACTGGCATTGTACGTACTGTATATGAACACATCATGCATCTATGAAAATATCTTTGTGTGCCGTAGAAGAAAAAGTCATACAAGAATAATCATTTTGGGTGAACTCTTCCATGGGGATTTAATTAAGATTTTGAAACATGTTACGCTATGATATTATTGGTTTCTGTTTTTTCCCTGCCCACCAGAAAAGTTGTTTCAGAGGAGGCTGTGAATTATCCAAAATGTTTTTTTCATGTTATGTCTAAATCTTAGTGTCACTTTTTCATTTTCTAGGCCATCAACATGCACACAATCTCCCAGCCAAAGAGACTCTTCAGCATTGCTCAAAAGATTCTTCCACAGATCAACTGCAAACTGGGGAGAGAGATGTGGACTGTTAGTGTTCCCCTGGTAAGTGGGTGACAATCAGGCCTTGTGCACGGGGCATCCCTGGAGTTATTGTACTGTACGTCACTCTTGATAAAAATACATTTAAAAGTAACTGTGGAGTATTTGGTGTGAACCTAAAAAATGGTCAATGGAAAATGAGAACTTAAAATATGATAGTTTTGTGTAGGTCACAGTCCATTGGTATTGTATTATTTGGATGGTCAAATGTGAATGAGACAATTAATTCAATGGGAAAATAAAATAGGAAAGTCATATACCTTGCAAATCTTTATTAACCAAGTAACTTCTTTATTCTATGTTCCCATTGTTTATTTTTCATTCAGTGGTGCTTTTGCATAGAGCATTCATATTCCATTTTGACCTTTATCCTTGCCACATGGGTTTACATCTTTCTTCTTGAGCACTGAAGGCTGCTAGCTTGAATTAGTCATGATTTTTTTGTTCATTTCGGGTTAATTTTATTCTTTACCTCAACAAACAACTCCATATTTACAATAAGCAAATAGAAGTTAGCAAAATGAATAATAAAATAAAATAGACAACTAACTAATAGTTTTGCATTTTAACAGAAATACCTGATGGTGATCGGAGCGGATGTTCACCATGACAAGCAAGAAGAGCAGATCGGTCATGGGCTTTGTGGCAAGTCTCAACAAATTTGTGCAGCATGCCCCAAACAATTAGTAAATTGTGAAAAAAACTAATTTCAGGTCACCACAGAGGTGGATCCAGTATTTTTACAGTTATAGGTTTTTTTTAACAGTGTCTGTGAACACCTTTCATTATAACCCTACATTTATTGTCCTGGTACAGCATGCTGACCAAATGGTACTCCAGAGTGACTTTCCAAATGCCTCATGAGGAGATCATCAATGGCTTTAGAGTGTGTCTGCTTGCCTGCAGAAGTACTATGAGGTAAAATTGTATTTTTGCTTTTGCATACACGGCAATGTTAAAGGAATAGTATTAAAATTCTCTCATCATTTACTCACCCTCATGCCATCGCAGATATGTATGACTTTTTTCTGTTGAACACAAACAAAGATTTAGAAATATATAGCAACTATATGGCTTACTAAATGCATGTTTGATAAAGGTGTTATTAAATAATTCCTGAGGTCATTTACTCAGTACAATTGCTTCTCCGTGTTTATGGGAGAAAAACCAATAGGAAAGCTTGACGCCGTCGGCAGTAGTTACTAATGGCAGCAGGGCTTAAGGCGGAGGGACGGTTTCACACCAAAGAGAACACAGTGTTTTATTAACAAGCTCTTCCTCATTTTCTCTCAGTATGAAAAGTGATTACAACCGGAGTCTCTGTCCCCTGTGCACGCTGTGTGCACGCACATCAGAAAGAGCGCTCTCATTCAAGAGCTTGATAAATGGTGCCTTTTAAGGCCAAGAAAAATTCCTCCTCCTGCATTTGACTTGTTTCGGTGTCATCTGGCATTGTGTGTGTTCATCTTCCTAGATGTCTGTTCGTCTCTCTCACATTTAGTCTTGCATGCAGCTAGGTGGAGCCTCAAGCACACAGATATATACATACCACAATATACAGAGTATTAAAAAATCTTGACACTTTATTCCTTCGCCAAGATATATATCGCCATACCACCCAGCCCTAGATTATTTTATTATCTAAATTAGTTTTTATGGTAATCAACATTATGCAACAAATTCTGTCGCTTGAGCTTAACTTTTATTGAACCTGGAATATTCCTTTAAATTAGAGCTTTTGTAATATTTACGAAAGGTAATAAGACAAAGTCATTCATGTTCTCTTAGGCTGAGGTTTTTGGGTGATGTTGACATTTTTGATTGTTAGTATTTTAAGATGAAAATTGGCTGTTACTGTGTACAATATATACAATATACTACCAGTCTGTAAAAGTTTTGACAGACCTACCCATTCTTAACTATTTTCCACATTTTAAAATAACAGTAAAATCAACTTTGAAACTATTGCATATTTAAGCTTTAAAGTACCTTTTATATCTGTCGTTACATTGCAAATTTTTATTTGTCAAATTAATTTCAGAAGTTTCAACACATATGGGGTGGGGATTGGGACATGTTGCAGGTTGTATAAAAATGTATTTCATAACAGATTTTTCAAAGGTTTTATGGACAGATGAAATGAGAGTGACTCTTGATGGACCAGATGGATGGGCCCGTGGCTGGATCACTAATGGACACAGGGCAACCACTTCGAGTAAGGCACCAGCAAGGTGGAGGAGGGGTACTGGTATAGGCTGCTATCATTAAGAATGAGGGAGTTGGGCCTTTTTGAGTTGAAGATGGACTGAAACTCACCTTCTAAATGTTTTGAGAAGGCATATTTCCCCTTCTTTATTCGAACAGGTGAACCACACCTTTCCAGAAAAGATTGTCATCTATCGTGACGGTGTGTAAGATGGACAGCTAAAGACCATGAAGCTTTACGAGATCCCTCAGGTTATGAAATGCTTCGAGACCATCCCGAACTATGAACTGAAGTTGGCTTTCATTGTGGTGCAGAAAAGAATCAGCACCACTCTCTACTCCTTTAGAGCAGACCATTTCGGCACACCCTCACCAGGAAATGTAAGCACAGCGTAGTTCTAGCAGGAAGACTAGCAGCTGTACATCATCACACCATTAGCTAGGTAACTCCTAGCCAATCACATGTAAGCCATTGCTTTATAAGTCTGCTCACATTCTATCACATTGCTGTTTCAGTTGTGCTAACATGGCAACCTCCACCACCCCACCACCACCAGTCGAGTCGAGGCTCCTCTCCCCTGCCTCCTATCTCCGGCAGGATATGACGGTTCCGAGTACAACTTCTTCGGACCGCCAGACGGGGCTTACGCCAAAGAGAGACATTACATTTCTGTTCTATATTCATCAAATAAATGTCATCTTAAATTTCACTCAAGTCTGCAAGTCTTCCTGATAGAACTGTACTGGACCATACAGTCACAAACAGACTGGTTAGTTTACAAGTACTGAAGCTTGCACTGCATACACAGACCAGGAAATCCTGCAAATGGCTTTAGCAGTGTCCTAAATCCTTAACTAGATGTGAAAAGCATTGCAGAACTGGAATTCAAGTCAGGTGCATTACCCGGAGGAAATAAAAGGAGGTATGAGGATTGCCATGTTTTTCTTCTCTACAGGGTGGATTTCTACCTAATGGCTCATTCGATTCGACAGGGTTGTGGCCTGCCCACTCATTACACTGCTGTTTACAACACAGCAAACCTAACCCTGACCACTTACAGAGGTATAAATACAGTTCGGTTTAATTGGTGTTGTTTAAAGCTTGGTATTGTGTTTTTTTTTTTTTTTTTTTTTTTTTTTTTTTTGTTAAAATACTCTCCTAAACTTAATATAAAGAGACAACTGTAAGAAAGCCATTTGTTGGTTGATTTCCTTAAAGTGTGAACTCTGTGGTGCTATCTAAATGTTGTTTGCAATGTTTGCTGTTAACATCGCAATATTAGCTCAACCAACGGCATTAGTTTGGGGTGGGACTGTCTGGGTTTTTTATTTTATAGTTTACCATTGGCAGATGGGTAGTGTTTGCGAAACCTGTTTGCAAAGAAACATTATTTTTGTAATTCCATTTTGTGAAGCTAAATTTACACATTTCAGCTTTAACTTAAACCATTTGATATTAATCTTTTATAGTAGTAATTAAAATATAAGAATTAATGCTTATATTTTAACAATTGTACAATAACTTATACAGTAACAATTTTGCTTTTCGCAGGTTGACCTTCAAGATGTGCCACCTGTACTGGAACTGGCCCGGAACCAATACGTGTTCCTCCACCGTGCAAATACGCTCACAAGCTGGCCTTCCTTTCTGGCCAGTATCACCATTCAGAGCCTGCAATTCAGCTGTCCGAGAAACTTTTTGTCCTGCGAATGAGACCAGTGTCTTCACTTCACCACAAAGGGGTGGCCTTAATGTTTGAACCTTTGTCTTTCATTCTTGTTTTATTGTTGTTCTTAAGTCAAATTTGTTCATGTGTTTTGTTTTTGTTTGTTTTTTTTGGTGCGTTACTATTAGTGTGCAAACCATGCTTAGATTTTCCCCTGTGTCTGTCTAATTTTTAAACAAACTATTTAGACATAAAATAAATGCAAAGCCATAAGGCCTGAGCCCGTACAGTACATTTAGAGGTGATTCATTTGATATCACCCAATGAATTTGTTGGGGGTAAAATTTCATAGGCCAGCACAGAGGTACAAAAATAGACAAATATTTTAGTCTACAGTTGAGAAGAGACTTGGCCAACATGTAAAAAAAAAAAACTAAAAAAAATTCTATAAACAAAAATAACATCTGAAAACTTAAGGGCAAAGAATAAAGGACTGGTGGAAGACTAATGCAGCAGACAATAATACTACAGTTTACAACGAGCCAAAACGGCTAAAACTACACATTTACAGAAATGTTTACTAATGTGCCCTGCAAATGCAAACTGCAGAGGAAAGCAATCTACATAGAAAGCCAGGCACTTCAAATAATTAAAAATATATATTTGGATGTTTCTTCAACTTCAAGCCCTTTTTGCATTTTTATAAAAGTAGTGTTACTTTCCGTTATAATGTGTGCAGTTTTGGCTGTGCTGTCCGGTGTTCTTACTCTGTGTCTGTGGGTGTGTCTTCTACTTGTTTGGAAGTGCTGCTGATTTGCAGATTGGCCGTTTCTGACTGTGCGCCTATAAAATCCCTGAGCTGCCTTTCAGATGTGAGCTGTTGTGACTTTGGGTTGTCACACTCCTCCACGCTCCCCACCAGCCGCCAGACCAATCCCTCGAGCTGAGAGTTTATGTTGCTCTTCAGAACTGGAGTGTTTTCTGAGCTATGGCGGTCAGGTTTGTAGGGGTGAGCTACCCTGTTTATTTGATATTGTTCACTCCATTTCTGTTAGTGAAGTTAGGTTAATTAAATTGTATTTTTCCTTTCTTCCAGGTTAGTTATTTTTCTTTCTAGATTTTTTTTTTTGGATCAGGGGGGCACCCTGAAGTTGTCCTACCCATTAAAATTAAAAATCTTAATTTGTGTCCAGCAGAAGAAAAAAAGGCATACACATCTGGGATGGCATGAGGGTGAGTAAATGAGATCATTTTCATTTTTGGGTGAACTATCCCTATTATGCGGTAGTTCATACACTCAGAAAATCTTGAAGCCTATTTTTAAGATTTACTCATTTCAATTTCATAACAAACGTCCTTAAAAAAATAAAATGTTGTAATTGTTACGTTTTTTTATTTTATTATTTTGTTAAAGACTTCTCAATTCAGTTTGATGGAAATTTATGAAATTGAAATATTGTAGTAAAGTAAATCGTGAAAATTTGTGTGTGTGTGTGTGTGTGTGTATATATATATATATATATATATATATATATATATACAATGTATATATGTATATATATATATATTATTCTGTTCGTTTAAAAAAATAAAACACTGGGACACGAAAGTGCCACGAAGTTGAAGAAACACCCATTTGTTCCCACTAGATGTCAGTGTTTTCCTAAACAGTAACCCTGTATTCCACACACCAATAATGTCTTCGTAGGCACTTCAAGGGAGCACAATCATGATGGCCATGCTGTAAGGTCGTTCCAAACAGAATTTTGCTGCATCTGTGCTGCATGCCACAAGATGTACATTTACAAGAGGCTGCCATCATTCTAATGAACTGTCTTTCATAATTGAAAAATAAAGCAAACGTCCTGGAACATTAGAAACCAGTGTGTAGTTGAGTCCTACATGCCTTTTCCAGAATCTTCTACTTAGGAATTGTTCCACTTAGCTCCCAAAGGCATGAAGGCTTGCAGCTGTGATAGCAGAATGATGCCCATCATGTGTTAAAGTCTCCCAGGTCCCTCAGGGCTGCTGAAAGCCATTTTCTTTTTACCTGGCTGAGGCAGGGGTGTAGATTCCGGGGGTATGGGGTAGAGGTTACCCCCCCCCCCCCCCAATAATCAAAACAAGCAAGTACAAACCCCACCCCTCTACCCATAGTTATACCATCAATGGAAACATGTAAATGCTTCACGCTGCAACCCCAAAATGTTCAAGCAAAATACACACCCTTGGGCTGAGGAAATAGTTTAGAATGGAGCAGTAAGGAGTTGTATGCTATATTTGTCACATGACCTCACGTTCAGGGAGTGGCGTCCGATATTTCAGAACACTGTATTTTAAAGATAATTTTGTAAAAATCCAAATAACTTTACAGATCTTTATTGTAAAGGGTTTAAACAATGTTTTCCATGCTTGTTCAATGAACCATAAACAATTAATGAATATGCACCTGTGGAACGGTCGTTAAGACACTAACAGCTTACAGACGGTAGGCAATTAAGGTCACAGTTATAAAAACTCAGGACACTAAAGAGACCTTTCTACTGACTCTGAAAAACACCAAATGAAAGATGCCCAGGGTCCCTGCTCATCTGCGTGAACGTGCCTTAGGCATGCTTCATGGAGGCATGAGGACTACAGATGTGGCCAGGACAATAAATTGCAATGTCCGTACTGTGAGACGCCTAAGACAGCGCTACAGGTAGACAGGAAGGACAGCTGATCGTCCTCGCAGTGGCAGACCACGTGTAACAACACCTGCACAGGATCGGTACATCCGAATATCACACCTGTGGGACAGGTACAGGATGGCAACAACAACTGCCCGAGTTACCAGGAATGCACAATCCCTCCATCAGTGCTCAAACTGTCTGCAATAGGCTGAGAGAGGCTGGACTGAGGGCTTGTATGCCTGTTGTAAGGCAGATGTCCTTACCAGACATCACCAGCAACAATGTCGCCTATGGGCACAAACACACCTTCGCTGGACCAGACAGGACTGGCAAAAAGTGCTCATCACTGACGAGTCATGGTTTTGTCTCACCAGGGGTGATGGTCGGACTCGCGTTTATCATCGAAGGAATGAGCGTTACACCGAGGCCTGTACTCTGGTGTGGGATCGATTTGGAGGTGGAGGGTCCGTCGTGGTCTGGGGTGGTTTGTCACAGCATCATCGGACTGAGCTTGTTGTCATTGCAGGCAATCTCAACGCTGTGCTTTACAGGGAAGACATCCTCCTCCGTCATGTGGTACCCTTCCTGCAGGCTCATCCTGACATGACAATGCCACCAGCCATACTGCTCGTTCTGTGTGCGATTTCCTGCAAGACAGGAATGTCAGTGTTCTGTCATGGCCAGCAAAGAGCCTGGATCTCAATCCCATTGAGCACATCTGGGACCAGTCCATGAGGAGGAGATGCACTGCAGTACTTAATGCAGCTGGTGGCCACACCAGATACTGACTGTTACTTTGGATTTTGACACCACGTGTATCACGTACACGCCTGCAACTTTTTCCACACACAAATCATTTTCACGTTTTAAATGACAGTGGAAATCTCTGGGACTGAGTTTAATGGTTAACTCATTGTAAATCTTGGGAGAAGAAAAAAAAGGAAAAAAAAACACTAAAAAATTAGTGAACAAAGCTGGCATCATCCTCACATCTGCTCGTGGGGCCAGTCCAAAACGAATCAGAAACGGTTTCTATCGATTTAATAATTGATTAAATAAGTGAACTATCTAAATATGAGCGTTGCTCTGCTAACATACGACCTCAATGCAAGTATTAAATTATAACTCAAACTCTCCTGACCTCTTTGTGGACGGTAAGTGAGAAACGGATCTCTCTTCCTGCACTATGTTAGTGATGTCCGTTCTTTTGAACCGATTCGCAAAGCGGTAGGTCACCCCAAATATATCTATGGGTCACCCAACTGTAAGATATACCTGTGTTTAGGAGTAAAACTGTCAAATGGGAATACTGTTGTTAATAAAATAGGAATAATTAATATGATTAATAATTAACATTACTATTAATATCAGCAACACTATTGTTGGTGATGTTCTTAATCATGTTGTTAACAATAATGTTGGAACAATAAACAACATTAAAACATAATAGTGAAGATACAGTCATTTTCCTACAAAAAATGAAACATGGAACGCTGTACGGGGACTCTGGAGAATATTTTTAGGTGAATTGTTCTTTGAACCGGTTAATGAAACAAACTGTCCGAACGAACCGTTTCGTTCAAATGATTTGGACTTTCCAACACTATTAGCTCATAAATATGAATTATTTTATTTCGCCGCCTTTGCTCCTAAAACGTCCAATGGGAAACGCTTGTGTAATTAATAATAATGAGGCAATGCTTATATGACGTTGATGCCTTCCAATGGCGAAGGCTTGGCTCCTGAATATTAAGTAGAATTCATAAATCGCGGGGCGGTGCTATCTAATGATGTCATCTACTCCCGCCCTCTGTCAGTTGCACGCTGCTGTCTTGTCAGTGAGTCGAGACCAAAAAAAAAAAAAAAAAAAAAAAAGAAAAGACTACAGAGCCTCGGGTTTTTAAACGGCTTACCCCATGTCCATCCGTTCATTAACAGGCCACTGACGCTTCCGCGGATCAAAAAATCTCAAGTTTGGTGAGCTGAATTGCCTTTTGTTGCATCTCTTTGAAATTACCTGGCTAGCTGGCTAACCATTAACCACGTCAGTGTGTTTTAAAGGTTTCACTCAGACTCATCTCTGTGGGAGATAAATCCGTGTTTTAGGCAACAAATTAGTGGCGTGATTATGGGTGTTAGTTGATGTAATGGTGCTCTAATGCTTTAACTAAACAAAGATTTCTTGATGGCCTGTTATTAGCAGAGATGATGTGATGTTTATCATTTCACGCAGCATGAGTACTATTTAACAATTAACTGATCTTTAGGTCGTACATTACAGGTCACTGGCCAACCACTATAAGCTGAGCCAAAAGAATCTTTACCACTTGCCTGATGCCTGTGCTTGTTTTATTATGTCTATTATATATTTATAGTCGTGGTGATAAAGATAGACCGCCTAATTTAAAAGCAGGCAGTTGTCATAGCCTATATATTCGTGACTTTTCTATTTCTTACATCTGTGAGTCATGTTAGTTGTAAAGTTGGTTCTGATGTGACAGTTTTAAGAAACAAAAAGAAAAAGCATAAAGAAAGTCTACGTAGCAGGCATGCATGCAGTTCAGAGAAAAACTGGTCTGTTCAGATGTTGTTATTGTCTTTTTGACAAGTTTTATAGGTGTGGAATATGTTGTTTGGCTGTCTTACAAATTGTTTAGGATTTAAAGCTTGACTTATGCACTATTTTGTAACTGTCAGTATACACCTTAACAAATGATCATTTAAAGAGATAGTTCACACAAAAATGAAAATTCAGTCATTGTTTACTCACCCCTGTGTTGTTATAACCCCATATGACTGACTTTCTTTTTCTTAACACAAAGGGAGAAATTGTGAAAAAATGTTGTTCTCAGTGATGTCAGACAGTGGCAGTTTATGGTGACCACCTCTTCAAGCTTCAAAAGAATGTAAAAGTATAATTCAGAAGTCTAATAAATTATTCCATGATTGTTATGAAAGCATACGATAAGGTTTGGGACATTCTGTCAATCGCTTGGTTTCTATATCTTATATGTTTCTATATTCTTATATTATGTTCTTGTTGGTTTTTTTTTTTTGTTTGTTTTTTTATTGTTTTTTTATGTATCTTGTATTTTCTTTAAAATTTATATGTAAAGCACTTTGAATTGCCATTGTGTATGAAATGTGCTATATAAATAAACTCGCCTTGCTATATCTGGCGTCGTGCCCAGTAACCCCATCCACTATGAACTGACACTGGTCCAAAATGTGATGTGTGGTATGAGCACAAGGCGATTGTCTGTGTTCCCCGACTGCTTTCGGGTCCTTGAATAATGTATAACATGCAACAGCTGGTGGAGTTTCTGGTAACCCCCTCGGGTAAGATGGTACCCCCTAGGAATTTGGTGCCCTACGCAGACTGTGTAATATGCGCATAGGGTTGAAGCAAAACAAAAGTTTTCGCTTGAACGCCCCATCTTGTGCATGCTGCGTAACTACTGTTGCTCTGGTGCAAAGAGCTCTAAAGCCCGCGTGCAGACTTATGAACGGGCACTGGAGAATAACAGCCAGTGAACATTTGACTAAATAATACATTAGATTTCGGTTTGTTTCACACCAAACCTCATCGTATACTTTCATAACAATAATGAGTCTCAGAATAATTTATTAGACTTCTGAATTATACTTTTACATTCTTTTGAAGCTTGAAGAGGTGGTCACCATAAACTGACATTGTATGACATCACTGAGAACAAAATTTGTTCACAATTTCTCCCTTTGTGTAAAGACAAAGAAAGAAAGTCATATGGTGTTACAACAACACAGAGGTGAGTAAACAATGACTGAATTTTCATTTTTGGGTGAACTAATCCTTAAAGAGATTAATGTTAGTGTTATTAATGAAGAATTACCAATAATAGTAATAATAATAATAATGTGTTTCCAGGGTTCCTGGCCATGGAAAACATGCAAATATCCCTACATTTTATTAATGTAATTTCCAAGTCTGGGAAAGGCATGGAAATGAATAAAATTTTATAAAGTCATGGAAATTTTTATGATAAATATACATTTTTGTAGTTATGCTCAGAATTGTCTTTCAAATCATTTGAAAAATCTTTGTTTTAAAAAGCCTGTAATTATGACTGACTAGAAAAGACCTGGAAATTCATTGGTCAAATGGTGTGGGACCCTAATAATAATAATGAAGCATTTAAATTGTTCAAGACTCCTGTTTTCTTTGAAATATACAAGAAAAATGTGTACATCTGTCACATTGAATAGTGGCAGGCCTGTTTCACGTATTTCCACCAAAACAAAGATAACCAGTTGATTTTAGCAGTCCTGATTGCTGCTCTGACGCATCTTCAGTCCTGACAAAATTATTGTGGTTTCGTCAGGTTTGACGTATTGTGGAAAATACCAAAACTGCTTGTTATCCATTTTTCCAGCTTAGTGGTTAGGCAAGGGCTTAACTGATGCAGGTTGTTGATGCCCTGTGCTTTTGGAGGTAATAATATCTGAGGATGCCCCCAAAACAGAAGGGAAGCTCTCTCTGCCATTACGTCATTGTCTTTAATGACAGGTCTGATGATTTAATTACAGTGGTGCTGTTAATGCTTCGTTGTCTCTTGTATAAAGAGGCTTTGATCCCAGAGCCAGGGGCATTTGAAGAGTCCTGGGGACTGTATGTGTCAGACAAGCCAGCTGTTTAGGACAAAGGAAGCTCTTTATATTTGAAGTACAACAGGTAATGTAAAGTTATTTTATTGTTTCTCAGCATGGGTAGTGTGTTGGAAAAAGTTGCCGGCTTAGTGCAGGATATGAATTATAGATATCTATAAAAAAAAAAATTCTCTTGTTGAAATGCTAATTCTTGATAAGCAATGAAATTAAACAAAAATGCTAAATTTTGATATCAGTAATTAAGTTTGCACTAGTAAAAACATAAATTATTGGGGGGGAAATGACATTGATACTCACGAAAAAACAAATTCCTGATACCAAAAAATGGAATGCAACTTGTAAAAGCTGTAATTTATGATATCTGTTACTGACCTATCTTTCACTCCTGTTAAAAATGCAATTACAGATACCTGTAATTAATTTCTTAGCATTAGAATTTTTACTAGTTGATATCAGGAATGTATTTATTTATTTATTTTTTACTAGTGAAAATTAAGTTACAACATATGTTATGTCTTTTACTGGTTGAAATTCCATTTTTGATATCAAGAATGTGAATTCCCGTGAGTAATGACGTACTGTATATAATTACTGATATCAAAAATTAGCTTTTTCACTAGTAGTAATTTCATTGCTAATATCAGGAATTAGGGTTAGGGTTAGGTTAGGGCTATAATTTGTGATATATCGGTCGGCCGATCAATCAATAACCATGTCTGATTGGCCAATTAACATAAGTTTTAACATTACCTTGTGTCACTTCCAAAATCTACCAATAGATTTGTCAATGGATAGTCAACTTTCTATTTTCAAGGTTTTTTCATTTCAAGATTGTGCAAGCTTTAGTAAATATTGCATAAGTGTTTCTTTCACTTCAGAAGTTTTGTGCACATCTGAATTACTGTTGATAAATTTTATTATGTTTCTCTGCATTGACCATCGGCCATTCTGCTATGTAGATACTAGCATAGGCCATTGAAAAACCCATATCGGTCGACCACTATTTATAATTCATGTACACATTCTGCACATGATTAAAAGTAAATTCTGCTGGCCATAGTTGGCTATCTGATTGTGAACTAGTTAGTGTATGTTCCAGAGATGTTAATATTTGTTCAAACATGGGTTCAATGCCAAGGTCAACGGTTCAATTCCCAGGGAAGACATGTAATGAAATAAAGTTTGACTCATGAAGACAGCAAGTCGCTAATATAAAGGAATCAAATGCCTAAATTGAATTGTAAACAGATTGGGTAATGTTGTCCAAAACAAACTTCAAATGATGCCAGAATCTGCAAGATTGCAGAAGGGAGCTAAATCTTGGCAACAGCAGTGTTTAAGTTGTCAGCAGTCAGCAAATCTACCTTAACAAAGTCATAGTGCTCAAATTCCTTACAACCTTCAGGAAGGATTGTTTAGCATCGAGTAAGTTACTCCTTACTGCAAGACATACTGTTCCAGTGATGCTGTTCTCAGATTCTGAATCGCCATCAAATAATGGTTGCCTTGTTTTTTTTTTTTTTGGCTAATGGTTTCAATAATATGAGAGCTTTCAACTTCATTGATAACACTACATTTCTAAATTTCCTGAAGAAAAATGTGAATTGTGCTTGGCTGTACAAAAGTCACCACCATGATTCTAAATATTTTGGGTGGCTCCCAGGGGGATGCTGGCACGATGTTATGTGAATGTTGCTAGTCTCTATAATGTTCTGGTCCCTAGATATGGCTCAGGTCCCTTCTGCAATGTGAGTGTATGGGATTATTTTACACTTTTTATTGCCCATCAGGTGAAAAACGTAACTTGAATTGCTTAGAATGTAGCCTCTGTTGAACGCAAGCCCATAAGGACGCGTTCAGCGCATGCACACTACGAATGCTTTGTGATACTCTTTCAGCACAGTTAATGGCAGCCACATGCTTCACCGACGTGCACTGTTCGCATGTCTAGAAAAACTAAACTGCTAGTGGATAGTCCCTGCGCACAGTGCTCGAGACATAAAGGCACACAGAAAACCGAAGTAATCTTTGGCTTTAATACTTCAGGTTAGGGGTTTATTAAAATTCCTAAATCTAAACAATAGCAGACACCATAATTGGAATTAAAAGCATTAGTATGGAACAGCCAGCATGCATGTCTTAGTTTATCCTGTGGTTAATCCAACCAAAAACCTTATTGCTCAAACAGCTTTGTTCATATTTGGCTGGATTGGGTTGTTTTTGGAGCATTTTGGAGCATATTTATTGTACAGACCTCCCTGAAAAGTATAGTACGCCAACACCTCTAGTGAACAAGGAAAAGCTTCCCTTAGAGATCGTTCCCTTCTGTCCCTTGCCTTTCCGTTCATTGTTTCCCTGTTTTCTTTTCCCCATAATTTGCCTATTCATAGAGTGCCTGCTTGACAATAGATGGTGTGCAGTTGTTGATAAGGATATGTCCTTTCTTGTGGTTATTCAGACTGATATCACAGTGAAATCAGAAACAGTAGGTTGACTTTGCTTTAGCTGAAATCGGTCTGTGCTTACCAAAATTTGAAACACTGTCCCCAGTGGTCAAAGCAGTAAGTGTTGTTGGGTGTATGGGCACACGTGAGCTCGATTTTCTGGGTGTAATGTCCACGGAGGGGTGCTAAAAGTGAATTGTGAAGCGAGTTGTATTCACCTGGACAGGCTATAATACAGCGAAGAGGAATGCATATTTTATAAACTGTACCCCAACCCAAACACCGTACCTAAACCAAATCATCAGTGGAGCGAAAATTGAATGTTAGTGGGAAAAAATGCAACCTCCATATCACGCTTGTCACTAATTATGTGAATGCAATTACTTCCTGGTTTCAATACAGGATCCGAAACCAGGTCTCCCGCGCTGCTGATGCGACGCTCTTCCAATCGCAACGAAATGTAAGGTAAACAGGCTGGAGCCGATGCAAAAATGTCTGATGGCGCTTGTCAGTGAGTTGCTGTAATGTGGCCAATCCTAGGGTACAGAAACTCTCAACAACAGAATCAACATGCTGGCTTTCCGTGTGATCATGTTGGGTTATCACCTGGGTCCAGCTCTAAAACCTGTTGGCTCAGCAGAGTAAAGCTGTGGATGAAGTGGGAAAGTTTGTCACCTCTTTTTCACTAGTGTGCAGGATAGTTTGCATTCCCAACCTGGGGTGAAGTGATGGCAAGTGTATTAGGGCTGAAACAATTAGTCGATGTTATCGACAACGTCAACAATAAAAACTTTCGACAATTTTTTTGAATAGTCGTTTGATCTAATTTAAAGTAACATGAGATCACATTAAACTCTAATGATGATGCGCAAGAGCAGCACTGCAGTTTGCACCTGAGTGAGGAGAGGAATAATTACACAGCTCACACACTCTAAACTTTCTAAACTGCTTCAGGTGATGTAGATCGCAAAGTATGAGGGAATTATAATGCAAAAATACAAAATAACTAAATACAGCGGAGCCGGGGCTGCCGTTCCACTGAAGCAAAAACTTGCATGTCAGAGCACCTTTAAAGGAAACACCTCACTGTAATATCTTTAATGCATCCTTTATTAAAGTCTAAATAATAAGGAAACAGGTCAACTACAAACTCCGAAACTGGCTTTTTTCTGTGTGGTCCACGCCTCTTCTACGAGTTGCGCAAAGTGCCCCGATTTAAGGGGGAGTGAGAGATTGAAACTGCACCCAGCTGAGGCACACTCTGGGCGAATTACTTATGGGTCATTGACAAATTACAAATTAGTTTAAAACACTAATGTATATTCTCAGAAATGTAATCTTTGTCCAATTTGGTTTCATATGTTTTTGAAAAACCTTTTATAGCATTTAAAAAAAATAAATAAATAAAAAGTCAAACTTTCAAGTTGTCATATGGTGTAACCATTAGTAATAAGTATTATAATACTTTGCATCTTGAATACATGAGAGTACAAATAACTTAACCATTAATTTAAAAAAAGCTTTTTTTTAAAAAAATAAATATTATGACTTTTTTAGTCAAAAATATCAAGGATTTTTCTCAGGGTTACTCCACATGAACAAAATGTGCCTTTTCATAAACATGTCAAAATAAATATCAGATGTTTTTTTAAACATCTTCCTTTCTACATCCGTTGACTGCTGGGTGTTCCAATTTCTCCCATTCATTTTAATAGAAGTGACCTGTCTATACTAAATAGTCTCAGTACCAATGTTTATCTCAGCAAACAAAATACTGACAAAACACTATTTTACTGTGTTTTTTAGTTTTTATGGTCAACATAAACAACAAAATGGCTACCTACATGTTGGTTAAACCCAAAGATTTTGATTTGGTGGACAAAAAGCATTTTATGAACAATTGTTTGACTGTTTATTTTATTTTTTCTAATTAACATTTATTATTAAATCTTATAATAACAAGAAACACACACACACATATATATTCACACAACAATTAAACCCCACAACCCTCCCCCTCCCCAACCCCCAACCCCCAACCCCACCTCCCCAAAAAACAATCCTGTGGTCACACATAAGTAAATATATACATACACATACACATACACACACACAAACACACACACACACACACACACACACAAATATATATACACATACATATACACATACATATACACACATAATAATCATACTCACTTAAAAACTATACTACAATACTCTCTCTACACCCCACCTGAGAGCCCTCCAAAAATTCCAAGTAATAAAGTATTTCCGGACAAACAAATCTAAATCACCCCGTCTTCCCAATGACACCTCTACATAAGCCGCTACCCTCCCCATCTCTGTGCACCACTCCGGATATGGGGGCGCACCAGCTGACCTCCAACCACTCAAAATAACCTCCCTGGCGATCATCACACAGGTCAGAACCCAGTTCTCAATAGGGCCATCCCCCACATAGATGACCGCCCCATCGCCCAGAACGCAAAGTCTGGGGCAAAACGAAACCCGAGTGCCCACCACATCGCACACAAAATTCTGAACCTTCGACCAGAATTTCTGGATCTCGACACACCACCAAAAAACATGGGTCAGGTCTCCATCCTCCGATTGGCATCTCCAGCAGGTGGGTGTGTCTTTAAGACCAAGCCTATACAGTCTAGAGGGGGTCCAATTAAATCTATGCAAAATTTTGAATTGTATAAGAGCACCCTTGCATCTCTAGATGCAGACTTAACGTTTTTAAGAATCCTAGCCCACACTCCTTCCTCCAATGCCAAATTTAAATCTTTCTCCCATACTCTCTTGAGAGAAGTTAAGGCTCCGTCCCCCAGACTCTGAATTAACAGGGAGTAGTACACTGATGTCTCATGACCTTTTCCAAAAGCCTCAATCACCTCTCCCAGCATCTGCCTCCTTAGGGGGGTGTGTGATACTCCCAAAAATAGTACAAAGCAGGTGGCGCCATTGTAAATACCTATAAAACAGGTCTGGTGATCCCAAAATGTTGGACCAAGTTTTCAAACGATCTCAACACTCCACTTTCATATAGGTCACCAAGTGTAGCAACCCCCCTCACAAACCACTCTGGCCAGCAGAAAGGGGACTTGCCAATACACAATCATGGGTTCTGCCATATGCTCGAGGCAACATTTAAATAAGTGTCCAATTTCAACAATCTGGACACTTTAGACCATACCGAGTGTAAATGCAAAATAACGGGGTGTAACTTAACTTTTCCGATTAGTTTGATAGAGATGCTTTGTAATGGTGAAATAGGGGCAAGAACTGCCTGTTCAATAACAAACCAGGGAGGGGCTCTCTCAGGTGGAAGTGACCAATGAGCCAAATGTCTGAGACTGAACGCATAGTAATAAAACAAAATCTTAGGTAGGCCACCTTTGTCTATCGGCCTATGTAACTTATTAAAATGCAATCTGGGATGTTTACCATTCCAAATGAAGGACTTCGCTATGCTATCAAATTGCTTGAAATTAGAGAGGGGGACATTTACAGGGAGAGACTGTAGCAGGTAGTTAAATTTTGGAATATAATTCATTTTAATAACATTAACCTTCCCAATCATCGATAAATGTAATGAAGCCCACCTGCCCACATCACTCGAAAACCTTTTTATTAAAGGGTCACTAACTAAATTAACACTAACTAAATCAGACAAATTTGCTGGGAATAAAATCCCCAAATACTTAATGCCCTGTTTGGGCCACTGGAAGGCGCCCGGCTTGAAAGCCGTTACTGGATAGTACGCTGTCAGAGCCAAAGCTTCGGATTTAAACCAACTGACTTTGTATCCTGAGAACTTGGAAATGGAATTTATAATTTTGTGGAAGCAAGGCATAGATCTAATAGGTTCAGAGACAAATAATAAAATATCATCTGCGTAAAGCAGAAGCTTATGTGCCACACCTCCTGCAACCACGCCTAGAAAATCCTCCTCCTTCCTTATCGCGGCTGCTAATGGTTCCAGGGTAAGACAGAACAATAATGGGGAAAGAGGGCAACCTTGCTGAGTGCCCCTATCCAGAGTAAAATAATCTGAAATTAATCCGTTTGTTTGTACCGCTGCTACAGGGTTTCTATAAAGTAACTTAATCCAGCCAATAAATGTACTCCCGAACCCATACATTTCCAAAATCTTAAAGATAATCCCATTCTACCATATCAAACGCCTTTTCGGTGTCAAGTGAGATGGCAGCGACCGGAGACTGATCATTTGCTACTGACCACATGATATTGATGAGACGCCTGATGTTATCAGAAGAGCTGCGGCCCCGAATAAACTCCACCTGATCTATATGTATAAGAGATGTCATAACCTTACTTAATCGGTAAGCCAAAATTTTTGACAATCTAGTTGGATCAGGGAGATTGGACGGTAACTTTTACAACTTTTTCTCTTGGATCTTTGTCCTTTTTTAGAATCAGACTGATCTGGGCTTGTGTCATGGTTGGAGGAAGCCTTCCATTCTTTAATGATTCATTATAAACTTCTAACAAAAGTGGAGCCAGTTCTGTAGCATAAGATCTAAAAAATTCTGCAGCAAAACCATCTGGCCCCAGAGCCTTGCCAGTAGGCACGGACTTAATTACCTCGTCAAGCTCCTCCAAGGTTATCTCAGAATCAAGAGAGTTTTTTTGCTCAGTCTTCAGTTTAGGAAGATCTAATGGTTCCACAAAGTTTCTAATATCTTCATCAGTAGATGAAGACGTGGAACTATAAAGATCAAGATAGAACTCTTTAAAGGCATTATTAATATGGAATGATAGAAAGAGACACTCTCTGCTTTATATATCTAGCCAAAAGCTTCCCTGCTTTGTCCCCCGACTCAAAGTATGACTGTCTTGCCCTGAATAACCAAAACTCCACTTTCTGCGACAAAATAGTATTATATCTATATTTCAATCGGGTCAATTCTCTGAGGCCATCAGATGACATACAGCGCTTCAGCTCTGCCTCTGCACTTTTAATTTTTCCTTCCAACTCCACGAGTTCTCGTGCTTTGGATTTTTTTGATGAATGAGGCATACTGTATGATCCGACCCTTAAGAACCGCCTTAAGTGCCTCCCAAGCCACGCCCACAGAGGATACCAAAGACCAGTTGGTCTCCATATAAACACTGATTTCAGTCTTTAACATTTGTTGGAAATCAGGATTTTGCAAAAGGGATACTTTAAGGCGGCAACTATATGATTTATTTTTCTCTATATGTGGCAACACCTCTAAACTCACCAGGTCATGATCCGAGACTAAAATGTTTCCAATTGAGCAATCGACAACAGATGAAATGAGGGATATGGATATTAAAAAAAAATCTATTCTAGAATAAATCTTATGGACTGATGAAAAAAATGTAGAGTCTCTACCAGATGGGTTCAAAAGTCTCCAAATATCTGTAAGACCAAGATTTTTACACATCCTGTGAAGCGTCAATGTAGCTCTAGGGGGCTTACACACTTTTGCTTCACTATGATCAAGGACTGAGTCCATCAAAAGATTAAAGTCTCCTCCCAATATTATATCATGAGGGGTGCCAGCGGTTTGCAACATCCCTTCAAGATCTATAAAAAAGCCCTGATCATCAGCTTTAGGTGCGTAAATATTAGCCATAATCAGACTTTGCCCCTGAATTTCTGCTAAAACAATAATGACTCTTCCTAATTTATCATTAAACTGTTTGAGACATTTGAATTGTAAATGTTTATTTACCAATATAATGACTCCCTTGCTCTTACTTTAGCCAACACTAAAGAAAACATGTCCACCCCATATCTTCCCAAATTTTTCAGCTTCCTGCGGGGAAAGATGCGTTTCTTGAAGAAACACTATATCATATTTCTTACATTTAAGAAAAGAAATAACCTTCCTTCTTTTTATGGGGTGCCCCAACCCATTCACATTCCATATGGAGAGAGATAATACACTCATATTAACATTTGACATTTTGATATAATAGAAAAAATAAATTGTGTGCCAAAAACAAAATTATGAAGACCACATTTCAACATTAATGCAACAATAAAACCCCGAACTTCCCCCCAAACAAAACAAACGCCAACCGGCGTCAATCCCTTTAAACTCAAAGAGTCCATGTACGCCTACGAGAGCCCCCGCAACAATTTTGCCATCGGATTGCTCAATTTTGCCTCACAAATTTGTAAGCCAAAATTACATAACATCAAATATTTTGAACGTGTAGACTCATTCACAGAACTGTCTCGAAGGTGTGTTCCTTCATAAAACAAAATCCATCCGATTTAAAGCTGTTCATTTTCCTCAAACAGACAAACGAATCTTCAGTGAGTCAGCTGATGAGTGCAGCAGATGGCGTAATCATTCCAGTGTCCCACGAAAATACTCCACAAATCATACTCCAGCCAACAGGAGGCATAAGCACAAGGAACTGACAGATTCATCCATAACTGTCCCGAAGTAGTGTTTAACAAAACAAGCTCCAAACGCTAGGCGGAACCAGCACAAAAGGAAACGAAACACGCAGCACGGTTCCTCGGATGGTCAAGAGTCAATTCACTCAGAGGCCGCATAAAAGTATATCCCACGATTTATACAGTCCGCCAACTTTATAAAAGACATCCTTTGTGTGGGCATGTAGATATTTTGTGGTCATCCGTAGTGTCTATTCTCAATCTGCCCTGGAACTTCATCGTAAAAGTGATCTTCCGTCAATGCAAAAGTTTCTTTAAGGAAAAATGTTAATCCACAAAACAAAAAAACTCCAGCCGCTCAGCGGAGCCAACGCAAAAAGAAACAAAAATGGCGCCCAGCTTCCTCCGAAAGCCAGAGTATGTACAGTGAGTCAATCCACTCACAAGAAAAACACCCAATGGTTACAATAAAAGACATTGTCTGATTGGGACATGTAAATACTTTGCTGCCGTCCTTGGTGTTTATTCTCAGTCTGGCCGGAAACATCAGAGCAAAAGTGATCTTCCACTGATGTAAGAGTTTCTTGCATTCCTTAAAACGATCGCGTTTCTCTCTTGTCGAGTTCACAAAGTCTGGGAACAAGAAAATATTGTAATTCTTCCAAGAAAGCTTTCCTTTGTTCCTCGCCTGGCGCAACACGAGATCTTTATCGGATGATCTCAAAAATTTGGCCAGAATCGATCGGGGCCTTTCTCCCTCAGCAGATCTGTGAGCTGGGACTCTGTGAGCTCGCTCGATTTCCAGCTTGTGGCCTGTTATGTCGAGCAGACTCGGGAAAAGCTCGTCTAGGAATTTCACCATATCTCTGCCCTCCTCATGCTCAGGAATTCCAACAATTCGAATGTTATTCCTGCGGCTTCTATTCTCAAGATCTTCAAGCTTTTCAAGAACATGTTCCAAATCAACTTTGGTCGCGGGCGGATTAGCGGCTAATTCCCTCTCTGATGACTCCAAATAATCGATTCGTTTCTCAACATCTGTCACTCTTGTGACTAACTCAGAGAATTTTTTTTTTCCATCGCCGTAATCGATCGACGTATTACAGCGAGATCCTCCCAAGTCTGCAGGTACCTTCGTCAACATCACCGACATGTTGAACAGTTGACGCTGGATTCCTTCTCCCGCCACGCCATCCAAATCGAGTCCCCGGTCCACAGGCCTTTCTGGGCTTTCATCTTGAACCCGTAAGTGTCTTTTAATGTCTCCAGAGCCCGAAGATTTTGACTTCTTTGCCATGTTTACCTCAACAGCAAATGTGTAACTGGGTGTATCGAACTTCACTGGATTATATCATGAAAATAATTAAAACAATTAGCAAAGTGTGCAGAGCTGTCTCTCACATGTCTGCCCTTCACATGGCGTCACGTGGCTCGACTGTTTATTTTTTTAAGAAATAACAATAAAATTTTATTCTGCACTAGTCATGCCAACATTTCTTTTTTCAGGAATTTCAGATTTTAATGAGACTTTGACTTTTTTTTACAGTCTCTGGACACCACATCACATTTTTTATTTTTAAGCCCCAGAAAAAAATATCAAAATGACTTTTGAAAATACTCAACAATTGAAAATATGTTCATCATAGAAGAGGTGTATTCAAGTAAATGGTTTGTGTGAACTGTATTTTTTGTGTATTTATAATTTAATATATCAGGACAAAAAATATATCACTTCATTGACACTTAGGACATGTGGCCATAATATGCACCTGTTACCCTCTGTAATTGTATTTTATGATTAATTTTGTGAAAAGAATCCACATTATGATCATGAAAAAGGTTTTCTTCTAGATCGCTCGCCAACTGCAGACATGCATTTTTTCTACTCCAATCTACTACTTGACCACGTTTGAAAGTGCATGAAACATTTGAAAACTTGTGGCGTAAGTTTCATGTGAACACTAGGAAGGACAAGTCACCCCATCGCTAAACTCCGACATACCTGTTTAGCAGCGTCTTTTCGCAGTGGAGAAAGAGCTTGCGTGCTCAAGGTTGCCAGATTGCGGGACTAAAGCGTCACCCTTGCAGAATATATTCAAACTGTACAAGTGTCAAGATCTAATTGTGAGATTTCACCTATAGAAATCTGGCAACCTCACACGTCGAAATCTAATTCTGACCGGCTTATCGCCCTTATTTAAAGTCTGTTTTTTATCAAACGTATTCAAATTACATATTTTACTTGCATCATTATTTCTAAGTAATACATGACACAATTGATCTAAAGGGGATGGTAAGGGGGATGGTGGTTTTACAAGGGGGATGCTTTTTTAGTATTTCTTGCAACTAGGGGGATGGCATTCCCTCGCATCCCCCCCCTCAACTCGAGCCTGATTATAACATGATGGCTCATGACTTATTGAATAATAATATATGTGCCACTGTGCATTTCTTATCGTGAAGAAAATTGGCAATGTGCAGCTTTATTAATAAGAGAGAGTTTGTTTTTTTGTGAGTTTAAGATGGATTGAAGTGAACAGAAAGGTGAGAGAGGTAGTCTTTGCCCCATTATACACTGCAACAAAATTTAAAACAACGTAGATTTTCTTTAGCAGCTATACTGCAGAAAAAAAAAATTATCTGAGAAAGTTGAATTTAATATTAAAAATACAAATATTTTAAAATATCTAGAAATCCTTTAAAAAAAGATGCATTCACCTGAGAAGCAGCATATAAGATATTTAGACTTGCTTTTAGAGAATAGATCTTGAATATAAGTAGATTTTATCTTTACTGCACTCGCAGAAGTATAAACAAGTGAAAAAATACACTTATATACAAAATACACTTTTATTTAAGATACATTCTCTTAAAGCAAGTCTAAATATCTTATGTGTTGCTTCTCAAGTAAATGTATCTTGTTTTAAGGATTTTTAGACAATTTTAAATGGAAAACAAGACAAAAACAGGATATTTTGATAGGATTGATAACATAGGATTTTTTGCAGTGAATTTCTTTACTGAATTAAACTTAATAAAAACTATTTTTTCCTTTAATTCTGTGAATGCCATTTTGGAGGTATTTTTAAAAGATGATTTTGTCCTCTTTATTGTTAGTAAGCACGTTTAATACAGCCTTTTAAGTCGGGGCACAAGCTGAATAATCGGTTAAGAGCTAATGATTAATCATTGCAATAATTGCAGAATAGTCGAATAATCGTTCTAATAATCGTTAGCTTAGTCGATTATCAAAATAATCGTTATTTGCAGCCTTACAGAGTATTCAGTAAAAGAAATGGGTCTCAGGTTTATTTATGCCTTTTTGTGTTTTGTGTTGAGCAGTGAACAATGAAAGACCTTGCTGCTTGTGCTGTAAGACTTATAATTATTCATCACTATGGGCGAAGAGTTGCAAACGTTTGGCAACCATTTGTGGTGAATCAAAAGCTCATTTGCATGTGAAAATAACATGCAGCAAATTTGCGGCAAGTTTGCGACTAGTTTAGATTTTTTGTAAAGGTGACATCAACTTGCAATAAAATTATTTATGTTCTGTTATAGACTTACGATGGGTCTCATAGCTTTGTTTTGTATTGTGGTGCAACACAGGCAAAAATGTGACTATATTTGCTTGTTCCATGCTTGCTTCATTGCGCATTTCCCTTGTTGTTTCATTATCAAAACTTTGAGAGAGCTCTGAGATGTGATTAATATTTCTTCAGTGATTTATTTATTTATTTATTTTTAACTGAAGATTTTAAGTTAAAATGTACATGTATGGAGTATGCATGTAGAGACCGTGTAGGCTATAACTTGGATCCTGTATTTGGCCACCATTTCTTTATATATGTACAAATATTAACTGTGTGTATTGTTGTAGTTATAGAAAATTGGTTAAAATGTTTTAAGATAAATTACAGCATGTCAATACTGCTAAAACTGATTGAAAATATCAGCTGCCCTAATGCAGATGTAGTAGCAACATAATCACCCTTTAGACTCTGAATACCAAGCATTCTTCCTTACAACTTATCTTGTCCCCGGAAATAACAGCAGACCACAAGGATCTCTTCAGACAGGGTCAATATGACACTGTTATTATCAGAGTTTTATTTCTGCTTGTGGGTAACAGGCATATCTGTATTGATGAGTTGTGGCATGATTCATTGTTTTGGTTAAATTAAGGATTTACTTTTGTCTGCCAGAAAAAGCAGTACAAAAGTAAAGCACTCATGTTTTATAGCACCACTACACTTTTCAGTCCTTTTAAGGTGCATTTTCAGGAATTTGCTATTAGGAGTACACTTGCTGCTGTTCTTTCTGAAGGAAAAAGTGTGAATTTGCACAACAGCATTTCTAAATTGTAAAGCAGCATAATTTAATTGAGTTTCAA
Source organism: Myxocyprinus asiaticus (assembly GCF_019703515.2). Lineage (NCBI taxonomy): Eukaryota > Metazoa > Chordata > Actinopteri > Cypriniformes > Catostomidae > Myxocyprinus > Myxocyprinus asiaticus. Next base: position 11,520,201 of record NC_059346.1, on the reverse strand, counting down.
GAAAATGTCCTGTTGTGAATTAGTTATGATTGGTCTTTTTGACTTTCATTTATTGTTTTCCATTGTTTTCCTAATAAACAATTTTGCTTCTTGCGCAGGTGTGTCATATTTTTTCAGCATCTCATGCAGAAGCACCACATTTAGATGGTGTGTAAAATTAAAGGGGACATGAAATGCTATTTTTTAAACAAAAATACATTTATCATGTTCCCTGAGGTGCACTGACAACAGTATTAAAGTTTGTTTGTTTTTTTCTTTTGCACCAAAACAGTCATAATTTAGTAATATATGATACATTTCCACTCTGTCTCTGGCCCTCTGTCTGAAATGCTCGGTTTTGGCATAAGCACCTCCTTAAACTTCTGTGTAAACGGCCACTGTTATGATTGGCTAACATTGTGCAGCCCCTCAAATACAGCCAGATTTGAATCTCAATCGGAAGAGAATGAGCAAGCTCCACAACATTATAAAACAAAATTTCAGGGTTTACACATAACGCACATCCAACACATTGCATCCGAATATATTACACTGTTCATCTCAAGCATAATTGTTAATACCCGGCACCATAAACTATCAAACAGTCATGAAATTTGAAATTTTCATGAATGAAACGGTTTACTCACTGTTTTGTGTTTGGGTCCAAGTGTTTTTAACTGCCCAATCCTTCAATAACAGTTCCTTTGCAAAGCTTGAATTGTATTATGACTGGTTCACAAGCTGATATGAGCCAGGGAAAAAACTTACACACATAGGCGCACTGAGGCGCACATCACCGGAAACACATTGAACATTCACCAACAATTAAAATAGCGCAGATGTGTGAAAGAACGCATCCATGACTGTTGTGCTCAAAACAACAAGAGGCAGAGCAGCTGAATGAAAGAGAATGGCTTCTCTTCAGTGTTGTAACTTGACACCGCGTCTTTTAAAAGTGGCGAGATACATGACAGCGGTCAAAGACGCCTGTGTAGTGCATGATTATATACAAAATAATTCAAAATAGTCCAGATGGATCCTCTTTGGTGTTCAGGAAGAGTTAGCCACACTAGGCTTGTCTGTCATGCTCTCTCGAACTGAGTGTCAGTGGGCGGGGCCAAGGGTGCGATGACGCATGTTGAGGGATATGTAAATATAAATGAGCAATGTCTCGTGATGTCACAAACACACAGATTTCAAAATGAGATGTTTCAGCAGGGTGGCAACTATAAATGCTCTTTTTAGACTGGGGAGGAAGTTTTGAGTTTTTACAGTATGCTTTTATTGTACAATTACCTTATATGTCTAAATATCAAGGAAAATTTCATTCTCCATTTCATGACCCCTTTAAGAACTTAAACTAATAAAAACGTATTTCAGTACACCTGCATTATGATATTTGTGGCACTGCGTTTAGCTTTTTTAAGAACTCGTTTGGTGTGAATGATTCATAAGGTGTGTGCATTACAAAGCACAGGTTGCCTTTGGAGGTACCGGTACTCATAAATTATCCATAAGTCAGTGAGGATCACATAACATCTGTATTGTCAGCTCACAAACACGCATTGTGCATAGTCAGCATACCACAACTGACATCAGCACTAGTGCGGTTAACCTCACCTTCGCACACCCTGCATGTTTTTTGACAAACATTCTCAAACAGTTTAACACACATGTTGTGATATACACCAAGATTGATGAGGCAGGATTCCCAAATCATCACTTGGCATGCTTAAAAAAATCATGGCAAGTTTACATTTAGAGTTAAACAAATAAACAAAAACAAAAAATATCAATCCTATTGTGTTGATGGTTATCAGAATTGACCCAGGCAAACAGGTTTTTACTTCTCTTTCACAAGCACACATATGACTGAACGTTGAGGATATTTTGTTGTCTGTATTTCTCTCTCTTTCTTGGACTCTTCTGTTTCTAAAGGACTCTAAATTCAGCTTAGGATCTGGCCAGTTGTGGTTAAGCGAGGTGAGTCTTTGCTCTTTTGTGAGTACCTGTTCTTTAAGGTCCTTCATGGAGGTTAAATGGCACTTGATTGGTACATTTTCCCTCTCTGACCCAGATTAACCTGGGTGCAGATGAGTCTCAGAAGCACTGAGACTAGCTAAATAGACTTAAAAGTAATATTTGTGAACTTTATTAAAATGTATATTATAGTAAGTAAGCCCACAACTGCAGCGCCAGATTTTAAACTCCCCATATGCTAAGAAATTTGTTTCCTGTGCTTTAAGTTACCAATTTGTTATTATATAAGTTGCGTTTATGTGGCAAAAATCATCACTGTCCAAAACCAGACGGATAGTAGCAAAATAAATAATAGCAATACATTTGCTTCTGTTAACAATAGTGTTAATTTATGTCATTTGCAGTTAATATTTACACATAAAATTCTACTGATTAAAATAAAGCATTGATAATATTTATGAAACAAGATTATGATTTGGCACTCAAATTCATAGAATTCAGTTGTCCATTGAAAAATATGGGCTGCTTTTCACAATTTGGAAACCAAAAACACATTTGTCATAATAAATTTGCTAGCAAACTTGCTAGGGCTGTTTTGTAATTCTCAAATTTAATCATTTGCGATAGGGTAATCGGAGGTGGTAATATTCAGAATGGGGTCTAGCTTCTTAAAGTAATATTCCAGGTTCAATACAAGTTAAGCTCAAACAACAGCAATTGTGGCATAATGTTGATTACCCCCAAAAATAATTTTGACTCGTCCTTCCTTTTCTTTAAAAAAGCAAAAATTGAGGTTACAGTGAGGCACTTACAATGGAAGTGAGAGGGGCCAATTTTTTGAGGGTTTTAAGGCAGAAATGTGAAGCTTATACATTTATTAAAGCACTAACATGAATTCTTCTGTTAAACCTTGTGTATTATTGGAGCTGTAAAGTTGTTTAAATCATTGTTTTACGGTCGTTTTGGGGTTTTAGAGTATACGCCATTTCGTTGTGATGACAGCGAAGTTGTAAAATGGATATAACTTTACACTGATAAGGTTAGTGATTTTATCACACTAAAATCATTTTGACACATATTTTTTTTATGTCTTGTGGCTGTACTTTTGAAATAGTGAGTATTTTAAAGTTTAAGGATTGGCCCCCTTCACTTCCATTGTTAGTGCCTCATGGTAACCTCAATTTTTGCTCTTTTTAAAGAAAATGAGGAATGAGTTGAATTACATTTTTGTGGTAATCAACTTTAGTGCAATAAAATCACTTACTAACCATTTCTGTGTAAAGTTATAGCAACTTTTACAACTACATGTCAACTTGCATGTCAACAAACCCTAAAAGGACCTTAAAAATGACGATTTAAACAACTTTACAGCTAACATTTCTGTTTTAACAGAATAATTAATGTAAATCCTTTCATAAAATTATAATCTTCACATTTCTGCCTTTAAACCCTCCAAAATTGGCCCCATTCACTTCCATTGTAAGTGCCTCACTGTAACTTCGATTTTTGCTTTTTTAAAGAAAAGGATGGATGAGCCGAAATAATTTTTTGTGATCATTAGCATTATGCCACAAATGCTGTCGATTGAGTTTAACTTGTATTGAACCCGAAATATTCTTTTAAAGTGACTCTTCTGGAGCGATTTAAATATAACATGCTCAGCACATGTTAGCAAACTGAAATAAACACAGAGCACAAGATGTAATTATGGAGTGTGAACAGAAATGCTCTAGTTCGCTCAGATTTGGCTTGCTCGTCAGATTTTTGTTCATGCACTCTCTCTTTGCAAGAGGGAGAGGACACTTGTAAGACAAGTTGCCTGCAAAGTCTTGCTTTATGATTCTTGTTGGAGTCCATCCCATACAGGACAACAGAATAGAAAGTTGTTTTGTTTTTGCATTTTATTTTTTTTTCGCGGCACCCTGTCTTTTTTTTTCTCAAGTCAACCTCAAGTGCACATCAGCGCTTTTTTTTTTTTTTTTTTTTTTTTTTTTTGCTTCAGGGCTGTTGATTTAATAGTCTGAATTGGTCTGAACTAACAATGGTCTGAATTGAAGTTTACTCTGCACCTCCCTCTACAAGTTTTCACTGAGACCTTCGGGGCCAATTATATGATTTTTGTGAATCATTCATTCATGTATATTAGTTTGAGTTAATCTTCACAACTGGACTGTGTTTCTTGTGTTTGAAATTTTTTTTTAATTCATCAGGATGAATGGAAATCTTTACAGACATTGAGTATGTGGTCAAAAAAGCCTGTTCTACTGTGTCCTGTTTGGTCCTTGGCAGGAGCCATAATCAATAGCGTCATTATTAGAGGAGAGCTGCTATAATTTAGCACATAAGTGTTATGTTAGCTTAGGCTGTCATTAGTTTAGCCAGGAGCAACATACTTTGTGTAGCTGTTGCTCATGGATCATATTAAAATATTATGCTTTCTTATTTTGCTCCCTTAAAAAATAATTTGTGTTGGAGCCATGCTCCATTGGTTAGAGCATGTGTGTCTGAAACAATGAGCCATTGCGCTCATATGGGAGAAGCCTGGGTCGAGTCCGGCCAGTTACATGACCTGATCCCAAAACAGATTTTGTGCATATTGCAGTTGTAAATAAATTGTATATTTAAGACTGAACGTAGCGGTATATGAGTTCAAATCTCCGAGGCACTTCAGGAACATTGTGTAAGCCAAACTTAAAGAGAAATGGCTTTCGTCTAAAGCTTTTTTTTTTTTTTGTGATTATCATTTATTAACATCCCTTCCTTGCTCTCTCTCTCTTTCTCTCTCTATGTAGCGCTTGACGTGCCACTGGTAGAGTCATGACACTGAGACAATCCAATGGCTGCAGAAAGCTGACCTTGACCCTTTGCCTGACCCTGACTCTGGGCCTGCTGCAGTGGCCAGTAAGAGATGTTAGTGGTCAGGATGGACTATCTCCTGCTCAAGTCCTTCAGGAACTGCTGACACGCTATGGCGACAACACTACCATCTCTGTTCCCCAGCTTCGATCACTCTTAGTGCGGTTAAATGAAGGACAAAGTGAAGACCACAACATACAAACACAGCCCACAAAAACCAATGCATCCAAGGTGAGTCTATCTGAAGTAGATGACAAAAACAATTTAGTTCTGTAAATATGTTAATACCTGTCCTGCCAAATGCAGCTATATTTGCACAACTGATTGGTTATTTGTTTTGGTCTTTAGTACATTTCATTGACTGTTTGCATGCATGAGAAATGACAGCTGTCAGGATTGAATGCTTTGAACCTTTGTTGAGTTTACAATTTTTTGAGGGGAAAAAACATTGATAATTAACCTAATTCTGTTCACAGGCTGTAAGTAAAGCATTTTTCAAGAGTGCTCAGTAAGAAGCTGTGATCTCTCTTCATTTTAATCAAGAAACAAGGATTGTCCCAACTTGCTGTTCTGAAAGTCATGTTCCCCTGCTTTAGTTCACATGCTTTGCTTTGCGATGGATGTTTTAAATATTTTCAAAGCTCAGTGTCGCCCCGATTCACTCTTGACACGGAAGAGGTTGATCTGCTCAGGGTGTTTTATAAGATATGACAGAGACTAATCCTTTGACATGCTAACTGTCGCAACACAAGGGACTGAACTATAGTGTGGTCTCTTAATTTTTACTATCATATCACAGATACATGGGCTAGACAAACAGTATACAGCTCTCATGTTTTATATTTGCCAATATTATAAGCTATCTGTTTATTGTCCATTAGCCTAAATATAAAGATGGCCATATTTAGGATAGTTACGGAAAAAACTAAGGCTCACTTACTTTTCTTAGCGATGCACCGGGATAGAAATATCTGTGGAAACCGATAATTAACTTATAATGTTTGGAATGGCCAAATATTGATATTACAAATGTTATAACTTATAAAACTATAATGTTGTAAAATATCAACATTATAAAAAAAGTCAATGCCAATAATGTGAAGAAAACCCCCTCCCCCACTAATATCATCCTATATGTTCACCGATATATATTGTGGATTCCTACAAGTGATATAAAATTCACTGTTGCAAGTGAATCCATCATCATGCTTAGTATTACTGTATTAACTGCCTAGGTGACTGGACACACCCAGGGCCTGCAAAGTTCCAAATGTTTGGTTTAGGTTTGGTCTGACCATGTTATTAAAAATTTGATCAGAGATATGGTCTGTTGTGGCTTCTCTCAAGGTGTAAGTTAAGAGTAACATTTTGTCCTGTACCATATTATCTACAGCGATAAAAGGCTTTATCAAGCTGTAATTATTTTTCTACTCCACAGAGAGCATTTACAGTGTTATGCTGTAGGACTAAATGTCCTCGTTTGGAATAAAAGTGCACTTTGTTTTGTATCTTGCAGATTCTTCAACAAAAATCCTGCCTCTGTTCATCAAATTCATAATACCTTCCATTGCAGTCTCTCATTTTTGTTTTCTTCAAATCTTATTGATTTGTTGTGCAATTGCTCTAGTGCAGATTTTCCCAGACATTTTTCATCCAAAACCCTGTGACCTTAAATTATTTGCCTGAAGTAACCCTTGATATTTCACAATGTTCTAGCCCTTCAAAAAAAAAGTTTAATGAAAAAAAATATTTTTTTTGTTTGTAAGATCAAAGTGTATATAATTATTTTCATTTTGAACAATAAGATTCATAATAAATGAATAAAAATAATATACACAGATGAGCCGAAACAGTATGACCACTCACAGGTGAAGCGGATAATGTTGATCCTCTCCTAACAAGGCCACATGTCAAGATCTGGGTAAATTAGATGGTAAGCAAACAATCAGTTCTCATAGTCAACATGTTGAATGCAGGAGAAATGGGCATGAGTAAAGATATGAGCAACTTTGACAAGGGCCAAATTGATATGGCCAGATGATTATTCAGAGCATCTCTGAAAAGGCAAGGCTTGTGGGGTGCCTACCAACAGTGGTCCGAGGAGGGACAAACCACAAACCGGCGACAGGATGTTGGCTGCCTAAGGCTCATCGATGCGCAAGGGCATTGAAGGCTATCCCGTCTGGTCCAAACCAACAGAAGCGCAACTGTGGCACATGTCACAGAAAAATGTAATGATGTTTATGGAAGGAATGAGTCAAAACACACAGTGCATTGCATCCTGCTGTGTATGGGGCTGCATAGCCGCAGACCGGTCAGAGTGCCAATGATGACCCCTGTCCACCATCGAAAGCGTCTACAGTGGGCACGCGAGCGTCTGAACTGGACCTTGGAGCAGTGGAAGAAGGTTACCTGGTCCGATGAGTCCCGTTTTCTTTTACATCACCTGGACGGCCATGTACGGCCATTCATGTGGACGTCAGTTTGACACGTACCACCTACCTAAACATCGTTGCAGACCAGGTACACCCCTTCATGGCAATGGTATTCCCTGATGGCAGTGGCCTCTTTCCACAGCATAATGTGCCCAGCCACACTGCACACACTGTTGGGGAATGGTTTTAGAAACATGATGAAGAGTTCAGGGTGTTGCCCTGGCCTCCAAATTCCCCAGATCTCAATCCAATTGAGCATCTGTAGTATGTGCTAGACCAACAGGTCCGATCCAAGGTGGCTGCACCTCGCATCTTGCAGGACTTGAAGGATCTGCTGCTAATGTCTTGGTGCCAAATATCACAGGACAACTTCAGGGGTTTTGTCTTGTTTTGGCGGCATGCGGAGGACCAACAGCATATTAGGCAGGTGGCCATAATGTTTTGGCACATCGGTGTATAAGCAGTATATATGCAGTATATACTGTGTGTGTGTGTGTATGTGTGTATATATATATATATATATATATATATATATATATATATATATATATATATATATAATATACAGTATATACACACTAGCAGCCAAAAGTTTGGAATAATGTACAGATTTAGCTGTTTTGGAAGGAAATTGGTACTTTAATTCACCAAAGTGGCATTCAACTGATCACAAAGTATAGTCAGGACATTACTGATGTAAAAAAGCAAAAAAGAAACAGCTTTCTCTAGAAACTCATCAGTCAATCATTGTTTTGAGGAATGAAGTCTATACAATTCTTGAAATTGCCAAAACACTGAAGGTTTCATACAAAGGTGTACACTACAGTCTTCAAAGACAAAGGACAACTGGCTCTAACAAGGACAGAAAGAGATGTGGAAGGCCAGATGTACAACTAAACAAGAGGATAAGTACATCAGAGTCTCTAGTTTGAGAAATAGACGCCTCACATGTCCTCAGTTGATAGCTTCATTTAGTTCTACCTGCTCAACCCAAGTTTCATGTACAGCAGTAAAGAGAAGACTCAGGGGTGCAGGCCTTATGGGAAGAATTGCAAAGAAAATGCCACTTTTGAAACAGAAAAACAAAAAGAAAAGGTTAAAGTGGGCAAAGAAACACAGACATTGGACAACAGATAATTGGAAAAGAGTGTTATGGATCTTAATCACATTGAGCTTTTGTGGGATCAGCTAGACTGTAAGGTGCGTGAGAAACCTGTAGTCTAAGTCCTATGGTGTGATTGCCCCATAGCTCAAACCTTGTGCTTTGAATTCTGTGATTCAAGCTTTTTCCTGTGTGATGTGTAATTGAAACCTTTGCCCTGTGCTGTCAGTGCTTGGCAGCAGAAACTCTGGCAGTGTATGGGATGAGTGAGCAGTCCCAAATAGATGGACGAGGCCTACAGGACATCTGCCCCACCATGATACAGCAGCTGGACTCACAAGCATGCAAGACCCAACAGGACCAAGAGTCTGAGGCCAGTCCCAGACCCTCCTATGCAGAGGGTAAGATTAAAATCATAATGTGGTGTTATATAAAATGTATTTACAGAAAGTGGATATATTGCTACCAATGCTTAAAGCTGCAGTGTGAAATTTCTGCACCACTAGCAGCACCAAAAAGAATTGCAAAAATAAAGAATTGCGAAAATGGTTTCAAACAGGTTTTCTGAACACTCCCCTCCCCCCACCATCAGTTGGTCAGTAAAATAGATATCCCTGTATTTAAACATTGAAGAAATTTGCAAAGGTTCACGTGTAGTTAATACGATCAATTATAATGACATTAGTACATTGAGTGTATTATATTGCATTTACCAGTTTAGTGTTTTTTTTTAGTTTTTTTTTACAATCTGTTAACTGTTTGTGTGCACTTTGGAAGTCATGGAACTTTCTTAATCAGGTCTTTTAATATTTTCTTAAAGCCAAGATGTTTTGCACGTCTCCAAGAAACTTAAAGTTGGATCATGTAAAACATTATCGGTATGGATAAAGTGCAAAGACATCTTCACATATTTACAGTAGACTAGATCATAGTGCATCTGCTGTATACGGTAGACAATCTTTGACTTGACCACCAAATTAGGGTCCTAGGAAAAAATAAATTTATTCAGCAGATTCACAGTTTAAACTGTGACTAAGAGGGTCAGATCAGATAGCAAGTGTTCTTTCAAACTTTTTTGTGTTAAGTCTTGATCTTTAGTTAAATTGTGATCAGAAGAACAGCCAAAAGTCTACAGTCGGCAGAACTTTCTGGCTGCTAAACAAACCTCATGCGACATGTGCCCTAAGACCACACCACACATGTAAGCAGTTTCACACCACACATGGAAGCAGCAGTGCATATTTATTTTGGCACCAGTTTTCCATATTCATGTTAGCTGTGTAATTGACAGTAGAGTTTCAGACCCTATTTTTACCACGTATATCACACTGAACTCAGAATACACATTGAAAATGTCCTATAAACCTATTTATAAAACATAAAAATAAATTTAATATAGGCTTTTATGAAGCCACATAAAATAATGGAGTGGACTACTCACCCATTGTTTGAAGAAAGACATCAGTTTGGCTTAATTGAAGTTCCACACACTGTTTATACAGAAAATCTAAGGAGTTCATAATGCACTCTTGATTTTTATGTAAATTAATTATCATTTGGATGTAAATGTGATCCTCCCCAAAATGTCATGATGATCAAGTTTTGTAATAGTTCTCAATGGCCCTCTCTTGATAACCATTTTATGGCTGTTATTGAAGGGAGTTCTCAATGTGGTAACCCGTGAATCAGTTTATTTTGTATAGGTACATCTTAATCAGCTCCCTAGTTCAGTAGTCAGGGTACTGATCAGGGAGTCAGCCATATCTAGGGCTGTCTCAATTGCAAAATCTTTCCAGTGCACTGAAACATTCACTCCCTATAATTTCCCAGAAAGCACAGTAAAAACCAGGGAGCATAACACAGTAAAAACCAGGAACATCGTTGCTCACTATGTTCTCTTACCGGAGAAGTTGTCATGTCTGAATAAGTCATTTGAATAAGAGCACAAGTGTAAAACTATTAAGTTAAAGCCTTATTAATGTCTTTCATCCATAATGTGCATGAAAGGGAAACAATCTTTTAAATATATGACATGTTAGAAGAAAGTTAAAAATACACTCCTTTTATATTTTATTTTTTTTATGTCATTTTTCTTTCATAATAACTCTGTACGTTTAAATATCTCTAAAAAATGCATGACACTGTAATTTATACAGCAGAGTTGTTGATTAATGCCAGCTGAGTTTAAATGCACAAGCTCGTTATCGTCTCGCAGGTGATTGAGTCGTAAAGGCCCCTATACTTCCGGAGAAGTTCTTCTTCGTTCAGAGGTAAAAAAGAAGTTCTAAAGAGCCGAGCAACAGTGTATTGTTTGCGAACATTCAGACACTGGTCACACTGCTGAGGGAGCATTTAAATATGAGGATGCTACATGTAAAACCTTTCAAATGTGTTAGCAATTACTTTTTGCCTCATTCTTTGAGTAGAAGTTACGATCAGTAAAAGAAGCTGTTTTAACCACTCGATGATTTAATGTAATATGCAGTAGATAATGTTTAATTTGTCTTGTTTGCATTGTGAATTCATGACGCATATGCGCTAACACACTATATGTGGTCATAATATGCCTCTGTTATTGTGATTTATGACACTGATACTACTGCAGCGATGGGTGTATAAAAGTGTTAATGTTAATGATACAGATAAAGTAATGGTGATACCTTACTTTGGGCAGATGTGTGAATGGCTTTTACTGCTCTTGAGAGTATTTGAGTAGATTTGATTCCTTTTGTGGACTAATAAACAAAATAAAAAAATTAGCATGACATGTTCTTGGAAAATGTCTCCATGCGAACGATTGCACTGATGTAGGTAAATGTGCACCAGCTTGCTAAAAACTCTACACGCTGGTGTGTTCACGTTGAATACAGACTGAACAATGTAAACAAAGTAGTAGGTGGAGCTTCATGTCAGACCTACCGATGACGTGGACCAAAGGCAGTAAAAAAGTGTTTAGCAGCCGGTTAGAAGTTTTTCTAAAAGTTCACCCAGACGAGCTGTTACGAACCACCGAATGCAAAAACACCTTTATTTTGGTCAGATTTAGCTCTAAATGACATTACACCCATTAGTTTTTTGATTTCTTATGACGTAGATCTGGGCCTTAAGTGTCCCAATGTTCAGTGGATGACCCTTGCCAATGCCCGAATTTGTGTTCACAATATTCTGATTCATGACATAGGGAGCTGATTAAGACATACCGTAACACTGTCAGTGTAAAAGCATAACGTGACCTCTGCTGTTGCAGTTACTCTGCAGCATCGCTTATGTGAGTGGTGTGAAACAGGCCGAAGTCTTTTTTTTTTTTTTCTAAAGTGTGGCTTAAGTGTCCAGATACTTTTTGGGGTCATTGTATATATGCCTATGTAGAATATAATAGATTTATTGGCTTTGTAGCCAGTTTGGAAGAATCTTTTCAAATCTCATGCAAATCTTGACTTGTACAGTTGCTACACTTTGTATATGTTAGATGCCAGTCATATCTGGATTCAATCACAACACTCTGGCCAGAGAGGAGAATTGAAGAGAGGTTTGTTTAGGGAGTCTTTCAAAAGCTCAACTGAAATATCCCTTGTCTAGGCAGGAGGTATAAAAAGAAAAACAGAGAGAGTTCAGAGAATTTCATGGGCGTGTGTGAAGACTGTTGGGGCATTTTAGAAGAGAACATTGTGAGAGCAGAGAGCAGGAAACAAGTTCACAAGCACTCTATAATCATTTTACCAGGCATATTTTTGTAACATAAAACAAAGCTCTATCTATAAAACACTGGATATCTTGTATTGGAGTAGTTGAGATGAAACTTTTGAGAAGTTGGCAGGTTTGACATGCCATTTTCCATCTAAAACCTTTTTTAAAAACCTTTTTTAAACTTTTTATTTTTTTTAATAAATATAGTGCAGTGTGACCAAGCTTAAAATACATTTGAATTCCATAGAAAAAACTTGAGCAACTTTACAAACTGCCTCACTGACACATCTTTTTAATACCACAAGTAGTGAGTCCATGTATAATATAAAATAAAGAAATAGGTTTCCTATAAGCAGGCGTGTGGCAGTTTTTATGGATAAGTCTTTCTTCTACAGGTAAAGTGCTGACAGCTGTGTTCTCTGTTGTAAACATAAATGTAACACTGTGGTTTTGGAGAAAGCCAGCTTGAATGTGTCACTGTGATATTTGATATTTAAACACAAACACCGCCAACCATGGTCCATTCCCAGATAATGACATTCTCTCTTTCAAATGGCACGTGCATTTATTCAGTATTGTGTTGGTGTCAGATATCTTGTATTTCCAGGGATTCCAGCCAGACTGGGTTAAATACAAACAGAGCAGTGCAATATGCTATTGCTAATCCACTTACAGACAAAAGTTCAGGGATCTCTCTGCTGCTTTTATACAACAGTTCTATAAACGAGACGCTAAGATCAAGTAATTTACATTTTAGACAAAATTTAGCCAGTTTTTTTTTTTTTTGTCTGCCAATGAAATTCGTTCCAAAAGAAGCCAAAGCGTTAAGCTTTGCATGTCATCAAGCAACGCACAGACTGGAACAAAGTGTGAATGTGTGAGCAACAGCATTTTCCCCTCCCACTCAAAGAGTTTGTTATCATTCTAGCTCCAGTCCAGACTTTGCATTTTCAGCTCGCTGGTGGAAAACTAAGAGCATTCCAGGAATGACAGAAAATACAGAAGTATTTTAGCCAAGTCATCAACAGTGTCAGTGATTATCATGCTTATGATAAAATGCAAGGCAAGTGATGTTTGAAGAAAATTCACAGTAAATAACACTTGTGAGCAGAATATTTTCAGTGGTCTTCATTTCTTATATGTAATTTTGTCAAATTATGCCAAAAGTGTGAAAAAATTATTTAATTGTGTTTAAATAGCATACATAAAATGTTAGCTATGAAATTAGCCTTAGCAAGACAAAGGAATCTGCCATTTTACGTAAAAAAAAAAAAAAAAAAAACATTAACAAAATTTTTCATGAGTTCGCAAAGCGCGGCGTTATCACTATGACCGTACGCAACGTTTTATCCAATTTTCATGGGAGCGCAAGTGGGCATGGGTGGGAGTTTTTCCACTAACTGTGGGTGTATGTGTGCAAACTGTGGGTGTATTGTATGTAAATGAAGTGCCCCAAAGGGCAATTTGCTATTTTCCTGAAAAATAGGTCATTGCGCTAAGACGTTTCAAAAGCACGTCTTATCTCAGCGCAAAGTCCAAACTCAGTTCCTGCACTTGCAGTCTGGAGAAATAAATATTCATGAGATTTGTGTTAAAATATCTTTAGGTCATGGTTTATTTTTCAATTATTATTATTATGTTTATATTTACAATTGTATTTATGATCTAATATATATTAGTATTTTTCTACCTGTTGTCGTAAGCCCTATTCGGACGGCAGTTATTTTACATGGGAATGTGAGGTAATCCCAGCATTTACAGGGCGTAGTCAGTGATTTTATTGCCGTCCGGATCCGAAATGTCTGTGTTTTTCTCCCAACTGCTGTGAGAAAATTCCCGGCCAAATTACCTGTTGTTTTTTGACAAACACCAAGGTTGTGTGGTAATTTAATTACCGTCCGAATCCACAGTTTATAATCCAAAAGTCATTTTGGAAATCCTTTTTGACCACTGATAAGTGCCGTACGTCTAGCGGTAATGGACAGTTGTGAAAGTTGGAGGATTGTGTAACAGAAATTTTTGAAATAATTCACAATAATAAAATTACGTCGCCGCTCCACCACAGTGAGTGGGAATTCTTAAGTAGAAGGGAAAGAGAAATGAGAGCCAGATCATGTAAACTTTTTAAATGGTCCATTATTATGGCAACAATGTAATAAAATTTTAATATATCACATTTTAATAACTTTTACTAAATACATTTATACATAGGGCTTGCATGACTACTCGTTTATACGGGTTGAGTAGTCCCAGAAAATTTGCCGGGTTAATGGCATTTGCCGGGTTTTAATCTTATTTAAAAGGTTTAATTTACCTCCACTTTTTAAACACTGACAGATAATTCCAAATGATGTCTGTCATTTTGATAGATAAAACATAAGAAAACCATTTTTACCATAGCTCCTCAAATTTCATTTGAATTCTCTTTACTGTCCTTGATATGTACGGCTTCTATATCTCCTTGCTTGTGCTTATGAGAGAGCGCTCAAGCAGCGCAACAGAGGTAATGCGGGTGACGAAACATGCGTACCCCCATTGACAGATTTATTTGGCTGCGTTGATAAACAGTCTAGTCCCTAGATTAGTTTAATTGCTCTTCGCAAGAATTTTGACTTGCTCCGTATTTGAAAATGTACACTGTAAATGTCCGCAGCGCTTTGCAGCGTGGTTCCCTCATGCTTTAAAACATTTATTTTCACTTTAGCGTAATTCCAAACATATTTAAACGCAAATACAGAGGATACAGTTTGTAGATTGATGAATTTTCCATATAACAAGTGCAACTGCAATCATGTGATCGACAAAAAGTCTCTGTCTTCCCCCGTGATTTAATTGTCATCTGAAAGCATGAGTTTTATCACAGAGAAGCCATGAAAATGTATTTTTACAGACGTCACCCTGAGAAAAAATTGTCGTCCGAATAGGGCTCTAGAGTGATTTTTAAAACACTGCAAAAGGGGCTGGTGGAAGAAGTTGGAGAAAGTAAAATGTTTGGATTTGGTTGGATTTTTTTGACCACCTAGTTATTTAGATTATATTTTTTGTTTTGTTTGAAGTGTAATTTGAATTTAGAAAAATTTTAGATTTAACTTTGTGTTTCAATAAATTAATTAATTTTTTTTTAATCAAAATCGAACGGTAGAAGCGCATTCAGATACAATCATTGTTAATACTAGCCATGATTCAAAACATTTACATGCCATCAAAAAAATGTGACAGTACATTCTCTATAATTTAACGGAACGGAAATCAAAATCCTGACGAAAACCACATCTTCCATGTGTATAAAAGGAACGTGTCACTGTCATAGAAATATGCCTGACATTCAACAGGGATGCAGTTAATGCACAAAAGAACGTAAGTCCAAATTTCTATTCTTCTAATTCATTGCATACAGTCCATTTACACTACCAACTTCTTATGAATGTGCTGTCTTTGTTTATATTGCAGGTGCTTGACAGGAAATGGACTATATAATAGGATGGTGACGGTGCCGAAGGAGAACCTTCGAATTAAACTTCACTTGGCCCAGCCCAGTGCGCTTTGCACACGCAATTTCACCAAACCCACTTGTGCCTAGACTTGGCGCATGTTTGCACGAAATACCAAAACTTCCTGGCCATGCCCACTGACTTTGCGTGTACAGCTTGGCGCTAGCGCTCTCAGAATAGGGCCAAATATGTCATTTCTATCACTGTCATTTCGACCACGGAATTCTATTATACACAATACAGAATTTGAGATGTGGTGGAAATGATATTGTGATGGGAATTTGTATGACTTTCAGGTGGAAAACAAATGACAAATCTCCTGTGATGCATGTACATGCACTGTATTGGTAGAAGAAAACGAAAACAATATTGAGAGTCTGAAAAATGTTTTAAGCAGACTGTACTTTCTTGAAGTCGACAGTGCTGAAAGTGCCTGTTATATTAGACTGTTATTGTGTATACTGTAGCATTTTAATGTTATACAGAATATCGGCACTTTTGGTAAACTGCTAGCCAATATAATATAATATAATTAAAGGGTGTGTATGTGTGTGTCCTGCAGTGTGGGGTTATGCAATTCTGAGTGTGACTCTGGTTAGTGCGTTCGCTTTGACTGCTGTATTTGTGGTGCCCCTGATGAGGACTCGGTTCATGCGCAGAACACTCATCTTTTTCATCGCTCTGTCCATCGGAACGTTGTTCTCCACTGCCATCCTGCAGCTTCTACCAGAGGTTCAGTATTCGTCCACCAATCTCCACCCAAACACTCTGAATCAACCGTGGATCAAGATTAATCTCTGATGGGTGTCTGAAATTGGCATTTTTTCCCTCTTTACTCTTTCCTTCTAAAAAAAACACAGAACTACAGCAAAGACACCTCTCAGTCTGGTGATTTATTCTTCCTGAACATTTTCCTTTCCAGGTGCTTTTTTTCTCCTCCATGATT
This sequence comes from Myxocyprinus asiaticus, assembly GCF_019703515.2. Taxonomy (NCBI): domain Eukaryota; kingdom Metazoa; phylum Chordata; class Actinopteri; order Cypriniformes; family Catostomidae; genus Myxocyprinus; species Myxocyprinus asiaticus. The sequence continues at coordinate 11,503,725 of NC_059346.1, read as the reverse complement.
ATTCTGTTGTTACATATTGGGACTATAATTTTTTATTTTTTTTTACTGAAGGTTTATCTAACTAACTACAACTGATGACTTTGTATTTTCAAAACACATTTTGATGATTGAAAATGTAGTTTGAAGTTGTTTATTTCTTAAGCAGTTTGCAAGTCAGATTGTTTTACAAAACATGAAAAGCAGATCAATGATAAACAAAGAACAAAGACCACTTAAAGAACAAAGACGCTTTTAATGCAGTCAGGAGTGGGGGGGTGGTACATTTAAAAACAGGGTTCCCGTGGTCCTGGAAACCTAGAAATATCATGAAGTGATATTAGGAATTTTCCTGGTCCAAGAATGTTCCGGGTTCAATACAAGTTAAGGTTAATCGACATGTGGCATAATGTTGATTACCCCAAAAAATGATTTTGACACCCTCATTTATTTATTTTTTAAAAGTCCAAAGATTTTGGTTACAGAACGGCACTTGCAATGGAAGTGAAGGGGACCAGTCCATAACTGTTAAATCCACAGTTTTATAATACAACCGCAAGATGTAAACATTATCCGTGTTAACATGATTTTATTGTGATAAATATACTAACCTTATCTTTGTAAAGTTCTATGCGAAATTACAACTTCGTTGCCATGACGACATAATGCGGTAAACCCTGTAATCGATTTTATCATAGAAAAATCATGTTAACGTTTACAATGTTTACATCTTGTGTCTATACTTTTGAAACGGTGTGTGTTTTAATGTTTATGGTCTGGCCCTATTCACTTCCATTGTACACTATATGGCCAAAAGTGTGTGGACACCCCCTTCTAATTAACAAATTTGGTTACTCCATTAAATCCAGTAAAGAAAAATCTTAATGTTTCTTTATGTAATGGCTTGGGCTTTGTGTGCTTCCAAATTTGTGGCAACTGTTTGGGGATAGCCCTTTTCTGTTCCAGCGTGACAATGCCCCTGTGAACAAAGTGAGGTCCATAAAGAAATGGTTTACTGTGTCTGGCGTGGAAGAAATTGACTGGCCTGCACAAAGCCCAGACCTGAACCCCACTGATCACTTTTGGGGTGAACTGGAACAGCAACTGTAAGTCAAGCCCCATCGACCAACATCAGTTCCTGACCTCACTGATAGCCTTGTGTCTGAATGAGAGCAAGTCCCGGCAGCCATGTTACCACATACAGTATTGTGGAAAGCCTTCCCAAAAGAGTGGAAGCTGTTATTACAGCAAAGGGGGAAATTGATGCCTAAGGTTTTGAAATCAAATGTTCATCAAGCACATATGGTGTCCACAAACTTTTGGCCATATAGTGTAAGTGCCTTATTGTAACCGCAATTTTTGCTTTTTTTTTTTTTTTTTTTAATAAAAGATGGGTACGTTTAAAATATTTTCTGTGGTAACCAACATTGTGCTATAAATGCTTTCAGCTGAGCTTAATGTGAACAGATCCTAGGGCGTTCCTTTAAATTTGGAAAGGGTTTGAAAAGTCAAGGATTTTCCCCTAGGATTAGCAATATGCAAATCTCAAGACGCTTTTGATCAATTTGTGAATTGCAAAATATAATCGTTCCTATTAATTCCAAAAAATAATACACAAATAGAAATTAAAATAACAAACAACTGGAAGTCATGGAAATTCATTAGTCAAAAGATGTGGGACCCCTTTGATCCTGAATTCAGTCATTAAATAAGTGACACAACATTTATTCATTGGTTTATTCATAATGGCTATGAAAATCTCATATTTATTAAATGAGCTAAAGAACTGCTGTGCATCCCCAGAATGTTTTGTGATTGGTATCAGTCAAGCAGAGTTACAGGCACACCTTTGTGTGTTGGGTGTGGACAGTTCACTGGCTGGTCAACACAAATAGGCGATTTTGCAGTTACTCTGTCACCTCTGGGATTTTTGGTATGGATGAATTGAGGGGATGTAAAGGAGGATTTCCAGGCATCCCCTCAGGTCTCAAAGGTTTTCCGTTACCTCATGCCTTATATCATTTATTCTATCAGAGATGGTCAACAGGAAGCCAACTCTCCCCTTCTTATTTCATGAATGACACAATGGATTTCTGAATATTAAAGTGCACTTTTGGGTGTCACAGAATCATAATGACATGACTATCTGAAATGGTTATGATTGTTGTTTTTAATTTATATAAATTGGCAGCAAATCTATAAATGCAAGTTGTCAAATAAATTTGAGAACAATTTTAATCTTTGTTTTGCCCCCTCACCCTCCTCCCCCTCAGGGCATGAAGTCCACTATTGTGATTATGAATATCAACCTTTCACCTAGTATTATTCTGCTGATTAATTCAAATATTCTTTTTCTTTCCCCCTTTCATTTTCCTCCCCTGTTCCCTCTGTCTTTTGGTTGTTTGGCCAGTGTGGGGTTATGGTTTCCTGTGTGTGACAGTGATATCTCTGTGTTCACTGGTCGGGGCAAGTGTGGTTCCCTTCATGAGGAAAACCTTTTATAAGCGGTTGCTGCTGTACTTCATAGCCCTGGCCATTGGTACTCTGTACTCCAACGCCCTCTTTCAACTAATCCCAGAGGTAGAGTGGACACGTGGGTGGAAAAGGGTTCAAATACGTGTGCCACACAGCTAGACTAAAAACATTTCAGATTCGACTCCTAGAGTTCAAAATTTCATAAATACATTTCAGTCAAATTTTTAAGATTTACGCATTTCAGTTGGATGACAAATTTCCATCAAACTAAATTGAGTAATCTTTAACAAAATGTACATATTATCAGTTATATTATCATAATGTGAATTATTTAATAAACTTAAATACTTCACATTAATGCTTGATTTGTAATGTAGTTTTTTTTTATTATTTGTTTTTTTTTTATAAAGATTACTCTATTTAATGAAAATGTGTCACACTATTGAAATGCGTAAATCTTAAAAATAGACTGAAATATCTAGAGTTTCTAGGTGTTGAGAGGATCTGGATATGTTGAGTCTAGATATTTTCTGTTGTTGTACAAAAAACCAAAGTTCACAGCCTTAGTGTTTCTCCCTAAGCTTGAAGGCAAGAAAATGTATTTGACGGAATTTGACGGAATTGTAAGTGCTCTCGATAACATCCATACAGTAGGGATTGGCAGGACTACTTGAGTACTCAGAAGTGACCGCAATGATCGATCATGAGAACGGTGACCGAAGATGATAATGTGTGACTTGACTTTTTAATAAATTCAAAATTCTCTGACAAATATACACAAACGTGTCAAAGTGAGGCCTTATTTTTAATTTTGAGATTAATTATATGTCATGATTTTCAGCGGTACCTTTCGGTTTGAAGCATCACAGCAACAAGCTCCAACACAGCGCACCGTGACTTTCTCTCCGTAGCTGAGACAGTGCTCAAAACTCTGGAGAAGCGTGCACACACCAGACAAGTTCTCGTTTAAAACTGCTAGATGGAGTGCAGCTGAATGTAACAGAATGCAGGGTCCTCAAAACTGTTTTTAACTTGATACAGCGTATTAAAAACGTGGTGGTTATGGCGTCTCTGGCCAAGCTAACCACGGTTTGAAAATACACTGTTCAGCCAGCCACGACGAAAACAGTGGTGCGCACTTAAGATAATTATGGTAACCTGAAGGAAGATCATAGAGATGTGTTTTCTGAGCATACTTTCATTAAGTTGGACAGAGAGTCTTCGCATGACAAAATATGAGGCAATATATTTTGATTATGCCTTTTTTTTTTTTTTTTTTTGCACACTTTGTAACTGACTACGTTATAACAGCCTATAATGATGAATATTCAAGACACTGGGACAACAATAAGACACAATGCAGCAGCCAAAGTCATCGAATTGACATGTATAAACAGTACTGTGCAAAAGTCTTAGGCACATAAGATGTTTCACAAAAGCATTTGTCTTAAGATGGCTATTTATATCTTCAGCTTTAGTGTGTCAATAGGAAATATAAATGTTAGACTCGCAAACATTACTTTTGCAAATAGAAAAGATTAGAATATAAGAACAGGGAGCCCTGCAACAGATGTCATGGCCCCCACAAAGCCCCCCACTGAACATTGTGTCAGTCTGAGATTACATAAAGAGACAGAAGCAATTGAGACAGCCTAAATAGATAGAAGAACTGTGGCGAATTCTCCAAAAAGCTTGGAACATTCTGTCTGCCAACAACCAAGAAAAACTGTGTCCAGGTGTACCTAGGAGAATTGGTGCTGTTTCAAAGGTGGTCACACTGAATATTGATTTAGTATTTTTATGTTTACTGGACTTTGTATGACATTAAGTGATAAATGAAAACTATTTATGGCGTTATTTTTGAAGACATCCTCACTATGCAACATTATTCACAAGTGCCTAAAACATTTGCACAGTACTGTATATCACTATGAGTACTCGAGTAGACAAAATGACCAAAATGCCCATATCTACAATACAATGCTGTGAATCGCAACAGACAAACATTCATTCCTCCGTTTGTATTTACAACATTTCTGTTTACCTGAATGCACTTAGAATGGAGGTCTATTTGGAAGACATTGCACCAGGGTAATATACCCTATTGTCAGTTCTTGCCCCATGGACTTCCATTGAAAGTGACTTTATGTAAATTCAATTCTTGCTTGTGTTTACAAACTGAGGAACAAGTCAAAATTATTTTCTCTGATAATTGACCACATGCTACAGATATTTTTGAAAGAGAGTAACTTGTATTCATTTTATTTTATAGAAGAATTGATTCAAACATTGATCTTCCATTTTGTTGTTCTCATCTTAAATCTTTAATTATTAAATTACAATAATGCCCATATCAGATTTTTAGGCCTAGGTTGTATGGTACCTCTTTTGATGGACTGAAACAATCACTTTATATATAAATTTCAGTAATCTCTTTGTGAAAAGTTCAAATCAATACATCTTAAATAAATTAATGGCCCAGTCTAGTAATTTGAAAAAGGCGAAGTCAGATGACTTAAAAAGCCACTCTTCCAAGCTAAGGGGGGAAGCCTTGAGGCAATAGTGAACTTTTAGTGAACTAGTGAATGTCTAATCCAGAATCAATCCCACATTAACTTTTCTATACCCCTTTTGATCAATTCTAAGTGTGGCACAGATGAAATTATTACTGCCACAACAGTATTCTTAATTGATAATGTCATTGTTGATTGAAAGAGTAATGCTTTACAGACAGATCAAATATTCCTGCAGGGTCTTGGAGAGTGGGTGTGGGATTTTATTGGATTGTATCCATACTAAGCACATATACATGATGTACTACACATAGTCTGTCCTACATATTATGTTTTTTAAATACATCCCACATGACTTATTTTCTAAATGTATAATTTTTATTTTAAATTATAAAAATGTTCACTCAATTTGGATGCATGCAGGAGTTTGATTTCCTAAAATGACCCTGTTTTTCTGTATGTAGGCGTTTGGATTTGATCCCATGGAGGATTATTATGTGTCCAAGTCTGCTGTTGTGTTTGGAGGATTCTACCTGTTCTTCTTTACAGAGAAAATCCTGAAGATGGTCTTGAAACCAAAGGACAGGGTGAGGTTTCTAATAATGGCTTGTACTACCAGTAAACCATAAAACTACATCTTTGTTGTTTTAGCAAACATTGTTTTATCTGACATTGTCATTGTGACATGTCCTTCCCAGTGACATGATTTGAGAAGTATTTAGTTCATAGCACAAGCAGGATGTTCTTTTTAGAACAGTAGCTTTGCAAATTTAAACTTCTAAGGTTTGCATTGGTATGTGAGTACAATATGTACATGTCTGCTTTTACACGACAGACAAATCTTGGGGCTGCAGCACTTTACATGTTTCCCATATTCTGTTGCAGGCTTTGAAAGACGACATTCTCCATTTGGGTGTTAAAAAAGGAAACCCAACAGCGTAATACTTTATGATTACATTTAGGGGTTTTATTGTTGTCCTTCATGGTCAGGACGGAATAACTTTTGTATATGAAAATTATCAGCGAACTTTCACACACACACACAAACGGCAGTTAGCGTCATTAAACTGTTTTCTTACGGGTTTAATTGTGTTGTAAAACAGCTCCCTCTTGTGGAGAATTTGCTTGACATACTTTTATCTGTCTTTTTTCACTGTTGCTGTTGCTTTTTCCTTATTTCCTCTTTAATGTTTTTCTGTTAGGAAGGCCATGGCCACAGTCACATCCCTGCAGAGCACTATGCCAACTCTAATGGTGACTTGGAGGATGGCATGATGGAAAAGCTGCAGAATGGAGAGGCTGGAGGACCGGCCTTACCCAGAGCAGAAGGAGACGCTAGAGGGGTCGGAGAAGATGACAAAATGCTAAGCACAGGACCTACAGTACAGGTGAGGAAAAACAGCACATATCAAATTCTTATTTACTCCATTGCATTTCTAATAAGTTGCATTCCTAATTGCATTCCACTACCACCTGCACCACATCAGTGCATCCTGTGTTGTAAGACCTGTGGCTTGTCCGCTTCTCCATAAATGTTATATTACCCTCTTGTGGTCTTCAAACGCTATTACGCCAGACTACATGAAACAAAGCCAACTGAGTGAGTTGGAAAGCATCCAGATTAGGCTTCTAATTTAAATGTTGGCTAATGTTAATATATCGATGCCTCACAGATATATATATTTATAAAATAACGATTTCGATAAAAGCATCTGCCAAATTACTAAATGTAAATGTAATGTAACATTATGGAAGTTAGATGCATTGTGAATGTTGTTTCATGATGTCTTTGAAAAGTACTATTGTTCTTAAATGCTTTGGCATTTAAGATCATTTTTCCACACAAAGAAACCCACATGCTGCACTGCTAATTGTACAAATCCAATCTTGCTTCAGTATTACTCTTCATTCTCATATTTACACGTCCACCTTCTTCTTGTATTTGTGTACCTGATGCAGGACTCTCAGAGTTCAGGTGGTGCTGGAACAGGTGGATGCTATTGGCTGAAGGGCCGGGCATACTCTGATATCGGTACTCTGGCATGGATGATTACTCTGAGCGATGGTCTCCATAATTTCATAGATGGCCTGGCTATCGGGGCCTCCTTTACTGCCTCTGTGTTTCAGGGCATCAGTACGTCAGTGGCAATTCTGTGTGAGGAGTTTCCACATGAGTTGGGTGAGTCTTACTGCCTCTTTAATGCTTCGTTGAATGAGAGGCTTTCTGAGTGTTAGTAAATTTTGCAAACTTGGTGTAAATTTAAATACTAACTAGTTCAAGCCTTTCCCTTGTAAAAAATTAGGACACCATATTTAATTTTCTGTGAACGCAAACAACACTGTGGTCCCAAGTCATGTAAAATTTTCACAACCCATTTTTGTCCTCTGGAAATTTGTGGAAAGCTGTATTTTCAATGTTTTGTCAACTAAACAATCAACACACTGTTTCAACTGGATGATATTTGAATTAATGTTGGCCTACTTATGTGCCTTGTTTTTGTTTGTGTCAAATTAAATATGACATCTACTCTGACTAAGAACTATTGCAAATAATTAATTTTAGTAGTTATATTCCTGTAAATGATTTTCAATCAAAATTTTCAAACAGTATAACATTTATCCTGCAAAATTTGCAAGACTTGATCTTGGTTTGGCTTGTTTGGTTAAGCATTGAAGATCCTATCCACTAACAATGAAAAATGGCAACAAAGGAATGTGTTAAGTGTATGCCATGTCAATGTTCTGCTGCATCTGTGTGTCCAGGTGATTTTGTAATCCTGCTAAATGCTGGCATGAGCATCCAGCAGGCTCTGTTCTTTAACTTCCTGTCGGCGTGCTGCTGCTATCTGGGCATGAGCTTTGGCATCCTGGCTGGAAACCGCTTCTCTCCTAACTGGATCTTTGCTCTAGCTGGGGGCATGTTTCTCTATATAGCACTGGCTGATATGGTAAGAGACTTGGTGTTGATTAGTTGCTGGTTTTAAACAAGCTGGTATTTGAAAGGCTGTGGAAATGGAATGGATGGATGGTGGGTTAGTAAATCTGTAGGTACAGAAGATAGGTATTTGTAGGTATAGAGTAGGTCGGTAGTTTGAATGACTAGTCGCTAGTCAGTGTTAAGAATAATAATGTATTATTAGGCTCTGTTATGTTCACGTTGTCCCGATCAGATGTCTTTTAGAATGATATACGGATGCTAAGTGCAGCACTTCAGCATGGTGTCTGACAGATATTCAACAAATAAATAAGCTAATTAACTATAATATCTTATTACACAAAACTATCAAAGTAAGAAAAGTAAGAAATAAGAAAGACTCCAATACGAAACCGCTTATGCACATCCTTGACACGCTTTAAAGGGGTCATGACTTACTCTTTTTTTTTTTTTTTACTATTATTATCTTCCCTGAGGTACACTGATAATGTTAGTAAAGTTTTTTTTGCACCAGTCATAATTTAGAAATATATGAAAATGTTTCACCCTGTCTCTGGCCCACTGTCTGAAATGCTCAGTTTTGGCCTAAGCACCTTCTTAAAACTTCAACGTAAGTGCCCGCTGTTATGATTGGCTAACATCGGGCAGCCCTTTGAATACAGCCATATTTGAAGCTCAGTCGGAAGAGAACGAACAAGCTTCACAACAATATTAAACGATCGGGTCCAATAGTGTTTTTAACTGCCCCATTTTTCTATAACAGTTCCTTTGCAAAGCTTGAATTGTATTATGACTGGTTCACAAACAATCCATGCTGAAATGAGCTGAAAAAAACGCACATACATAGTCCAAAGCAGGATGAACAAGGCGCACACACACATACTGTCAGTATCATCGTGCACTGAGGCGCACATCGCCAGAAACTGTCAAAGACGTCCATCTAGTGCATGTTTACCTACACCAATAATTAAAAATAGTGCAGATGGGCATGAGAATGCATCGAGGACGTGTTTGTGCTCAAAACAAAAAGATACAGCAGCTGAATGAAACTGAATGGGGTGTCCAAGTTGTAACTTAACACCGCGTCTTTTTAAAAGTAGTGCGAGAACAGTCAAAGATGTCTGTGTAGTGCATGTTTATGTACAAAAATGATTAAAAACTGTCCAGGTCCACGATACGATCTTATATTGATTCTGTTAGCCAGCGATCCGATGTTTGGCGATACCTCAAAGTCTGTGGGATACGAATGTGGTGTGATACAGTTCAGGGGCCTGCGATCGATATTGCGATATTATGTGCCTATTTTACACAATCAATTACTTTTTATCTCACAAATGCAACCTAAATGTCATTTGAATATTTTACTAAGCACTCTGAAAAGTGTAAATACAGTATACACATTGGGACATCCACAACAAAATAAGGTACTTCAGTTGTTGAAAAAAATAAATAAAACAGAACAATAAATAATATAAAAAATAGTCACATACATGTGATCATCAATTATTTGATGACAGCTCATTGCCTAGAGGAATGAGGTAAACACTTCAGTGACAATTTGTCATCTGTACAATTTTCAAGCAAGTCTTTCAATCCAAAATACTTACCCACGACAGGAGGGTGGCTACTACTTCCAGTAGCCTACTTTCATGGCTACTACTTCCACAGTTGTATTGAAAAATTCTGTTACAGTTACAGATAAATGTTAGTAAGGGGGTTGATGTGAAGATGGGAAAAGTCTTGTAATTGATGCTGGTGCAGGGCAGGTGTTTTCTCTTTCCCTGGTCAGCGCTGTTCAGAATATCGCGGCTCTTTGGCTGTTTGATAAGGTTGAATTGCTCCATAGCGCTTTAAAATAGAAAATTCTCAAGTAGAATTCAAATGCGCCACGATGTCGAGGGAAGCCGATTTAATCACGCAGGATGCTGCAGCCCTGTTGACACGCATGCACGGATAGACAACAGTGCAACTTCAGGCTTCGATCACTCCACGCACATTCGTGTCCCACATGAGAATCATACAGTTGTTAGCGTTTATAAAGCGAGATGAATATCATAAGGTTGCTGCATCGCCTGACGGAAATGCGTACCAACGTGGCTGGCATTAGAGTGTCAAAATAAACGTGTGTCTTAAAAAATATATATACATTGATGTTTACGCATTGCAGTGATGACATTGCATCATTGGTTATTTAATCGATGCATCGATCCAGATCAATGAATTTTTACACCCCTACTGGTGATGTAGAGAACAAGGCATTTTTGCAGCTTGGTTTCAATAAATTCTTTATTACATTGTGGATTAAGTTTTGAGTTCTGAAATTTACAGTATGTTTTTATAGTAGTATGACCTCTTATATGTCAAAATATCAAGGAAAATTGCTGACTTTTATTCACTGTAAAGCACAGCATCTCAATTATTTTGAGAATTGTGTCTCCCATTAAAACCACCACCACTATAAATATTGAGGTTAGTAGTCGACCCCACTAATCGACTAGTCGTGTAGTTGACCACCCTGGCACATCCCTAAAATAAATGCATGTATACAACTATAATAACATTGGTTAATACATATAAAGAGCTTTTCATTTCTGCTTTCCAAAAAACGAATCACAAACCAATGTGCCAATGGCCAGTTTTAGTTGTGCAATAATCATGAAAACATAGTGAAATTGCATTACCCATATGCTTATCCTTAAAGTGATGCTATCGCATGTCCATGCATCTCATCACTCTTAATTTTTTCCGTGTCTGCAGTTCCCAGAGATGAACGAGGTCAGTCGTGAGGAAGAGGAGGCAGGAGGAAGTGGCTCTCTTCTCACTTTCGCCATCCAAAACGCAGGGCTGCTCACGGGGTTCGCCATCATGCTTTTACTCACCATCTACTCAGGACAGATACAGCTTGGATAGCAGTGGACCTAAATCAGAACTCCAAACCTAAAGGACTAACTCAGTACCTGGACTACAACCTGAGACTTCCTGGGCTTAACGTCAAACCTCCAGACTTAAATATGAACCAGCTGTGCTGGCTTGTAATTGCCCAGCTGGACTAGGCCAAGATATAATGTAAATGGACATGTTATGGGTTTAGTTTGGGCTCAGATTGAAGCCTGGACATACAGTAATTTTGACCGAACCCTTAACAAACTGACCCAAGTCACAACTGACCTGTCAACGTTTTTTAGATTCATCCAAAACCCAGAACATGTGGATGGAACCTCTACCATTCGTCTTGACAGCCTTTTCTCAAAAGGAGATTTAGGACACAATTGTATCCCTGTAAACTATGAATTCCACCACCCCATTGTATACATCTTGGCATTTGTGATGATTTATAATTTTCTCATTTCTTTCCTCTCCGTTAAATCAAAAATCCTCTTTCTTTTAGAGACAAGCTTTCTGCATATTCTATATTTTCATATTTCCAAAAACCTGACTCATTTTACTGCAATAAAAAAAAGGGGAAAACTTTCCCATAGCCTTGAGGCTAGATTTTTATAGACTATACAATCTAAACAAAGTTACCAGTAGATGGCACTCATTCAAAAATTGGCCCCTTTTACTTCCATTGTAAGGGTCTCACTGTAACCTTGATTTTTGCTTTTGTTAAAGAAAGTAATTGTTTGTGGTAATCAACATTATGCCACAAATGCTGTCGATTGAGCTTAACTTCTATTGTACTCGGTATATTCCTTTAAGGTCTTAGTTTATTTACAAAGAAGTATTTGCTCACAAATGTATTATCCCTGTATTCATTATTTGCCATGCACTATTTAAAAAATTGCCTCAAAACCAAACATCGAGAGCTTGAAACAAACAAAAGATTACTATAAGTCGTAAATTTTTTGTTATTGTTGATTGTGTATTTGTCTAGTTTTTTTTACCTCTTCATCAAAGGAGATACCAATGTCAGACCAAATCAGTGGCGTTCCTCTAGAAAGATCTGTTCTACTTCCTTGCAATCTTTTTTTAAACCAAACTCGTACTGCTCTTCTCATTTTTATTTCTACACTGTAACCTTGCATATTAAAGGGATAGTTCACCCAAAAATGAAAATACTCATCATTTACTATCCTTCATGTCATCCCAAATGTGTATGACTATCTTTCTTCTGCAGAATACAAACGAAGATTTTTAGAAGAATATCTCAGCTCTCTTGGTCCTTACAATGCAAGTGAATGGTGACCAGACATTTGAAACTCCAAAATTCACATAAAGGCAGCATAAAAGTAATCCATAAAACTCCAGGGGTTAAATCCATATTTTCAGAAGCGATATGATAGGTGTGGGTGAGAAATAGATCAATATTAAAGTCCTTTTTCTCCACTTTCACTTTCACATTCTTTCACATTTGTAAAATGAACGTGGAGGTTTATGGTAAAAAAGGACTCAAATATTGATTTGTTTCTTACCCACACTTTTCATATCACTTCTGAAGATATGGATTTAACCACTGGAGTCTTATGGATTACTTTTATGCTGCCTTTATGTGATTTTTGGAGCTTCAAAGGTCTGGCCACCATTCACTTGCATTGTAAGGACCAAAAGCACTGACATGTTCTTCTAAAAATCTTCGTTTGTGTTCTGCAGAAGAAAGACAGTCATACACATATGGGATGGCATGAAGGTGAGTAAATGATGAGAGAATTTTCATTTTTGAGTGAACTATCCCTTTAATTGATAAACAGACAACCAAAATGGATGGGTGGATGGATTTCGGAGTGCATCATTCTGCCAAACCCACTTCAGTTAGTCATCAGTGCCCTCATTATCTAATTTACATAATGGTTACTTTGGATTATCATACATTTTTCAAGATTTTATCTTTTTTTTTATATAGATCTGTTCGTATTGTAAGAAATAATTTGGAAATGCAAGCAAAATGTGTTCAAAAAAATGGTAGCGTAGTAATGTTACAGTAATACCATATATAATTCCTTATAACTGATCCTTTGATAAAACCCTTTCCTCTACATAAAGCACATAGTGTAGTACACTAAAAAGAGATCTTTGCTAATTCAGCATCTAGTCTGATAGGTCACTTGAATATATTGGCTGTCAAGATGGCTTGAATTTTAGAAGTCAATTAGGAATATTGTTATACATATGGTCTATAGATGTTAGTTTTCTATGCATCAGAATACAATTTCAGCAAGTAGGGGAAAACTTTGACATTATTTATAAAGTGATAATATTAAACATGACCATGTGTTCAATATTTAACCAGATTCAATCCAATTAGATCTAACCAGATTCAGTCTTTTATCCACCTTTTATGGAATTCCATACATAATCTTCCATTATACTTCCATTGCTTATTATTCAGGCTGGTGGAGTAATAATGTTAGCTGCTATTGCACTACTAGACTTTTAATGCTGAAAAGTTTATCCGTTGAAACTGTGACATCCCAGTATGCTGTAGAGAGAATAGCCACTAGGTCATCTTGTTCATTATATGGAAAGTAATTATAGCTCTATATAGACTGAACGTTTGTATCTAAAATACTTGCACATTTGGTTAACAGATTTGAGTGCAACTTTTTTCAGAGCAGTATTTGTGTATCTATCAAAAAGATTTTCTGAACTGTCCCTTTGTCTGTTACTACTGCATAGTAGTTACATTCAGTTTCAGTCATTATTTCAATTAGAGTCTAATTTCTGTGCATTGACACACGTCCTCTGAAGAGAGTTTATGCCTTAAATAAAGGACGTAGTCTCTACATCTTAATTTAATGGTTAAAACTTTTATGTTTTTGTACCTCATTTAAAATATATATATATATATATATATATATATATATATATATATATATATATATATATTTAAAGACATTATATTTTTCACATTATATATGTGTCTTGTCATAAAAAAAAAAAAAATATTTAAATGATGAGGAAAGCTGTTTTAAATGTTTTGCTGTAAAAGAGTGTGAGTAAATCAATGATTATCTCATTTTTGTTGGAAGGTGAAAGCCAGTGTACCTGGTTATGATGAAGGCATTATGTTAATTACTGTAAACATCTCAAGTGTTGTGTGATTATATGAATTACCCGTGCAACATGAAAACTGATTGCTGGTAACTTTTGTTCTTTTTTTAAATATTAAGCCATACATTTTCCATTCATATTTTGTGCAATGAAAAAACATGATTCCATCTGATAAAAAAAAAAAAAAAAGAAAGATGTTTCTTCTCATTCATTTGTATGGTCATGGTTTCTCAGTTTTCATAATATTAGCGGTAATAATGATTTTAAAATGTAGTATTCAACTTTGTGGATTGGCATTGATCGCGCGGGGGGGGGGGGGGGGGTCACGGCCCCTAACCATATCCTCCACAGTTTTAGCAATATGCGTCGAGTTAATATGCGTTATTAATACAAACTGTATATCCTTTCTTATATGCTAAAATGAGAACTTTCCTGACCCATGACTTATAAAAAAAAAAATCCATCATTTATATGTTAAAAATACATTTAATTTTAATTAATTCTTTATCTTATTTATGTATACATTTTGGATGGTTTATACATTATGGTTTTTTATTTTTTTTTTTTTTAATAATTTTTATTTATTTTATTTTATTTTTTTCCTTCACCTGTACTTGTCTTTATGATTGTATTCATACATTGTTTGATCTTAATGAACATTTATATAGAAAAAATCCACAGTTTTACCACCATTTGTGGACTTTTCAGACGGTCCCTTACCACACCCTCCACAGTATTAGCACGTTTTAGCACAATGTGTGGCCTTTTCAGACGGTCCCTTACCCACCGAAGTCAAATTTTCCAACTTATATCAATGTTAAAATGGCGATCTGGAACGATTTTACCGTGACGCCATCTGACCAGCTTAAATACGGGACAAATTTATTCAATACGGGACGCATCGATCGTATTTTACAGGACGGGTGGCAACCCTAATTGCGATGTTGAGGCTGACTTGCCTATAGGCAGCAGTGTAGTCTAGGGCACACGCAGGCATACACCGTATGCCCAACTATCTTTCCTAGGAGTGTGCGTATGCCCACCGAAAATAAGTGATGTTACGTATGGCCGCCAGAACAACAAGTAGGCTTTTGACCTGGAACTTTCAATCTACTACCGCCATGCCACAGCACCGCTGAGTGAATAGTGCTTTTTTTATTAAGTGTACAGAAACTCTCTAAACGCGCACAGAGCATCGTGAAGCGGGAGCGCAACTGATTGCACTGGCAAGACAGACAGTCAGATGCGATTGAATATTTGCTAACCAATCATATTTTCCGTTTCAGTAAGGGGCGGGACATTTACAGCGTCTAATGCTGATGCACAAGCATCCATGGAGTAACCATAATATGCGCTGTAAATTAATTTCCCTGCTAAACGTATATATATATATTTAAATGTAACTTAAGCAATTACACTTTGTGTGAAAATACTAGTTTTTGATTCTCTTCACAGATGCTGGACAACTGTGTCCCGTAATTATTACATCAAATGTCTTCTTTTTTATTTTTTATTTTTTTTAATTTTTTTTTTTTGCCTTTTACTACTGTCCGTGGGGCCCTTTTCTCGTGATATCAAATAATTAAAATGTATATTTTTAAGTAGGAAAACAATTTCACTATACACAAAAATTCATAGTATGCCCACCTCTTCAGACACTACTACACCACTGCCTATAAGGGACAAAAAAGATCTTAGAACTGACTTTTATTTTAAGGCCATCAGTAATGTCTTAATTTCCTTTCAAATGCATGTAGAAACATTTATGTTTAAAGGCTTTAATCTCACACCAACTCTGTTCATATGCAAATGTGAGACTGTTTAGTCTCACAATAGATTTACAGACCGCTCAGGTCTTAAAAGGTCACTGGTCTCGAAACAGTTGTTTCACCTTGTGTATTTACATCAGAGTTCAGTCATTTACAACTGGACTTCATTTGAAGACTCGTTCATTAACTGAAGGATTGTGTATTTTTACCCACAACAGTGAGGGTATGTTTTTTTTTTTTTTCAATGAATCATGGTTTCAAGATATTCAGTTGACATGATGATATGAATCATGATTCAGAGGGAGTTGACTGATGCGAATCACAATTGCTCAGCGAGTGTGAACATCCATCCGATTTTCGAGTAAACTATTAATAGTCCGAATTTACTTTCTACAAACGTGAGCTGTTTGCGTTTTTTTATTTATTTATTTAAAAAAAAAAAAAAAAAAAAATATATATATATATATATATATATATATATATATATATATATATATATATAGCTAAAATAAAAAAAGTGTTCGGTTTTATTTTATAATATTAAATAAATACATTGTAATAAAAATTATAATTTTATTTATTTGTTTATTTATTTACGATAAGGACTTTAATTGTGAAGCTTTGTTTTCTTTTCTCGCTCACCCAACTGTTGTGCTTGTATGTGTGTGTCCCAAGTCCGAAAGTTGCGCGAGGACAAGTTTAAAAGTTTACAGCTCTATTACACTTGCACCTTCAATGATAATCCTTATCACAGAGATCATTAGGAGAAATGTCTGATATACATATATTCTGTGCCAGGAGTTTCATTTATTGCCCCTGGCTGGCAAGCTGCAGCGAGTCCTTAACTGTTAAATAGTTACGAGAGAGAGAGAGAGAGAGAGAGAGAGAGAGACCTTTGTTACAATGTCATGACTGTGAACCGCACGTTTGCCTTATCCTGTTGTTGCATACCACGCCAGAAGTTGCTATTAAAAACATCTCGGGTTGCAACCAGAAACAATGTTGTGCAAATCTAAGGACAAAATCCCACTCTTTATTTTCATAGCGCTGTTGCTTCAGCTGTTATCCAGGACTGCTGGTAAGTTTTTAAGTAATCAGTAGTCAAATGTTGTATATCTTATTTGGCATTGAAGAAACCCTCTGTACTCTGTATAGATGTGTGTGTGTATGCCTGATATTATTAACTGCAATGTTTATTCATTAATATTCTTTATGAATATAATGTCATAAATTGCAGCAATATGTGTTCTTTCTCCTCGTCTCAGCGCAGTCATGTGCCAGGAGCTGCGGTGAGAAATTTGACAAATGCTCCTGTCATGCAACATGTGAATCTCTGAAGGAATGCTGCGCAGATTATAAACAGTTTTGCCTTGACATTGAACCACACTCCGGATCTTTACTGGGAGGAACTGACTTTAAAATTCTTAACGTCACATTTGAGCAGAACATTAACCTCACTTGTAGGTAAGACACAAACCTGTTAACATTCCCTGAAGCATATAGAAGAATATTGATCTCTGTGTGATTTATTTAGCGGTATTTATTACTAAAATTATAATCACAAATTTTTTGAGGTTGCCTTTGCCATTTTTTTCTTAAAGGGATAGTTCACTCAAAAATGAAAATGTTTAGAAGATTTTTAGAAGGATATCTCTTCTCTGTAGGTCCATATAATGCAAGTGAATGGGTAACAAAATTATGAAGCATAAAGTCCGCATAAAAGCTATCCATATGTCTCCAGTGGTTTAATCCATGTTTTCAGAAGTGATATGATAGGTATGGGTGATAAACAGATCAATATTGAAGTCTTTTTATATTTTATTACTATTATTATTATTACTATAAATATACGCTTTCACTTTCACATTTTTGTTTTGTTTTAGGCGATTCACATTCTTCGTGCATATTGCCACCTACTGGGGAGGGAGGAGAATTTATAGCAAAAAAGGACTTAAATATTGATCTGTTTTTCACCCACACCTATTAAATTGCTTTTGAAGCAGAGGTGGGAAAAATATCGGAATATCTGTATATCGTGATATTTTTCCTTGTGATATTGTATCGATAATTGCAGGCCAAGTATCAATATTATAATTGAAATTTTTTCACATTATGGTGATGGGAAACATTATTTCTCTTTGCCAAATCAATCTAGGAAATCAACATCAGTCCCTTAGAAGGTTAGCCAGGTTCCTCTCGAGTTTTTATTTTTCACCACTAAATAATATTGAAAGGAGTTTTTTTCCTTGCTACAGTCACCTCAGCTTGTTCACAGGGGGCTTTTCTATCAAATTATATGTGTATTGTGACATGCCTATCTATGTGTCTGTCTATCTATCTATCTATCTATCTATCTATCTATCCTTCTATCCTTCTATTGTTCTGTTTATTGTTGGACTGTAAAACCTTCAAACATCAAGCTGTTAACGCTAGGCTTTTTCATGCCAACATCAAAGTTTGTCTTGACAAACTTTACTAATCTAGTTGTTATTATTATTATAACTATTACTAGTACTATTACTGCAGTGAATATTACATTATTATACAATCCAAATATATTTCTGTTATTTGTATGTTTGTTTGTTGTTTTCATGGTCCATTCAAATCAAGCTTTTATTTTGGTGGAAAGCTGAATGAATGTCCATATTATTTGATAACTACCCAATTAAAGTTACTAAGTATGAACAGCATGCTAAAATGCAAGGTTCTACTACATAGTCCTTAATTGTTCTGGTATTAATGGATTTTAACTGAAAGTTGGATCCAAAGCATTACAGGCAGTTGATTCTTGCATTTTTATTACATCTGCAAGGACACCGAGTTTATTGAGTTCAAAATATTTATTTGGTTCAACAGTGACCTTGAGATAAAAAAGAAATTGCTAAGGAAAAAAAAGTCTTTAAAATGTAATCAGTTCCGCAGATATAGTACAGTGCTGAACAGATGTTTCTGTCACAGGTTCAAGTCAGAGATTTTGACCGAGGGCTATGTGGATGTGAACGGCGAGGGTCACTGTATCTCTCCTATGCTGTATGAGTCGGGCTGGATCCCTTTTGATGTCACTACAGATGGAGTCAACTATGACAGAGCAGGGAGATGGCTCACAGGTGAGCTTCAGATATAGAACTATATAACGAAGGACCTGGTTCATGCAGCAGCTTTGTCTAGCGTCTTTTTTTTTTTTTTCACACTTCAAGGACTTTTCCAGTTTAAGTCAACATAAAAACACATTTCTTAAAACACATGCCGTAAGGCCCAGGTATACTTCATTTTTGAGCGTTCTGGATCGGCTCGCACCTAGTCGACCATGTTGCCTTTGTGAGTATATTCTTCTGACCATGAGCGAATACGAATACGTTTGACGATGCGCGACCACGTCCGCAAGTCGAGAAAATCTGTCCGGTCAGGCCGTACGGTCTGGATTGTGATGAAATTTACATCACGCATACTGTGTGCGGAGCGATCCGCAATGCGGATGCGCTAAGTATACTTTGGCCTTTAGTGTGTATGATTCATCTGTGCATGTTATTCCGAAATTATCTATTTTCTAATCTGTCATCATAAATGTATTTACTGCTCAGCATCTGAAACAGCTTTTTTATTTTTTACTAACACCACTAAGTGCTCTTTTTTTTTTTTAAACCCCTCCCCTCCACCCTCTGGTCATGTTCCAATCAGTTCCAGATAAACACAATTAAGTCCCGCCCAACACTTTTTGAAAATCCTGTTTCACAAAAATGTCACATTACGGAAGTTAAATGGGATACGAACTCCTTTCATCTTGACTTAATGCTCTTTAGACAGCATCTATTACATGCTGTTGATTGCCATAGAAAAATATTTCTACTCATCTCTCAGTTTGTAGAAACAAGCAAAAATTGCAAGTACAACTATACTGATTGATCCATTATACTGGGATAAATCTTAAAATACTGTTTTGAAGGTGTAGCCTCATGGCTTTGCGTGCCAACATAAGACTTGTGTGACTATAGTTATAATTATAAAGTGATACCTAATTTTTTTAACTCATGTCATGACTATTTAAAGCCAGAAAACCCATTAACTTTTGCATTATATATGCAAGAAAGTGACATAATGTTTACATAGAGAAAATATTCACCCACTGAAATTACGTCGGTAACGCATGATTAGAAGATCAGTTGTCAGTAACTTTACAGCTCGAATAACATACACATTTTTTTTACAAAACAATTTAATATAAGCAAAATATTAATAGCAAAAATACAAACTGAACATATCTACTTTTAATCCCTCCCGAATCCCTTCCCCCATAGACTTCTATTGTAATTGCATTACTTTAAACACTATATTCATTTGTTTTCCCAGACTAAAGAAAAAGTCAAAATTATTGTCTGTTGTTATCAACAGCATGCCACAGATGCTGTCCAAAGAGCTGAACTTGTTTTGAACCTGGAACATTCCTTTAATATTATTTAAAACTGCTGTCCTTGGCCGATATGAGGTAGTTATATGGTTTATTTCATAACATGCTGATTAGATATGGTAGTCAGACCTCCCAAAGCATGTTTGACGTATCTAACTTGAGTTCATGGTAATATTTTTGTCTTTAAATATAGCATGTTTCTTTTAGTAATATCATGTTGATTGATTCTTTGATTAATCAGTCCATCACAGTAAGCTGGGCCCTGCTTACAAGATAATTCTGGGCAACGACACACAGTGGCAGTACTATGGCACTCCTAACGTCAGCGGGGATTTATGGATGTTATGGAATTCATCTCTAATAAAAGCAGAGAGATTGAACATCGAGCTGTGGGGTTACA
The DNA here is from genome assembly GCF_019703515.2 of Myxocyprinus asiaticus. NCBI lineage: Eukaryota > Metazoa > Chordata > Actinopteri > Cypriniformes > Catostomidae > Myxocyprinus > Myxocyprinus asiaticus. The sequence goes on along the minus strand of NC_059346.1, from coordinate 11,483,264 downwards.
ATGAGACTGGTGAGTAGACTTACAACTGAGTAAGTCAAAGTGATCTGTTAAAACGAATAACACATGGGTTGTTAGTAATTAAGGGTCTGTATTGAGCTCAAATTGCCCTGTTTCTTGTATGTAATTTAATAGGATATTTTCTAAGCTGGTAAAATGGCTAGTAAAAACATACTATTTTGGTTTGTTCTACTTGGTGTTTGAAAATAAGCAAAGAAAGGGCTGTCAAATTACACTAAAAGCTGTCAAATACTTTTTACACATTTGAACTGTGTAAGGTCGCCAATAATCCGCTAATAATGTACAACTGATCTGCTAAAATGGGTGTATAAAATATAGTGTATCTGAAAAAGGTATTATTTCCTCTAAAAAGATACTTTTTTTCTGCAATTGTGTTACAAGGTATAACCTGTTTTTGAAACAGCATAAATTCTTAATAGCCCAGAAATAACATGTGTGGTTTACATGTATTTTACATACTGTATATCATATCCATGTATACATAAAGTACTGTGCAAAAGTTTAGTGAGGATGTCTTCAAAAATAATGACATAAATAGTTTTCATTTATCACTTAATGTCATACAAAGTCCAGTAAACATAAAAAAGCTAAATCAATATTCGGTGTGACCACCTTTGCTTTTAAAACAGCCCCAATTCTCCTAGGTACACCTGGACACAGTTTTTCTTGGTTGTTGGTGGATAGGATGTTCCAAGCTTCTTGGAGAATTCGCCACAGTTCTTCTGTCTATTTAGGCTGTCTCAATT